>NC_069503.1:1040944220-1041288460 GCF_027579735.1 Bombina bombina | reverse complement strand
GTGGCGCCTTATCTAGACGACATCTTAATTCAGGCGTCGACTTCCAGCTAGCCAAGTCTCACACGGACATCGTGTTGGCTTTTCTGAGAGCTCACGGGTGGAAGGTGAACATAAAAAAGAGTTCTCTCTTCCCTCTTACAAGAGTTTCCTTCCTAGGGACTCTGATAGACTCGGTAGAAATTAAAATATTTTCTGACGGAGGTCAGAAAATCAAAACTCTTAACCACTTGCCGAGCTCTTCATTCCATTCCTCGGCCATCAGTGGCTCAGTGTATGGAGGTAATCGGACTCTGGTAGCGGCAATGGACATAGTTCCTTTTGCCCCCTACACCTCAGACCACTGCAACTATGCATGCTCAAACAGTGGAATGGGGATTATGCAGATTTATCTTCCTCAACTGCATCTGGAAGGAGACCAGAGATTCTCTTCTCTGGTGGTTGTCTCAGGACCACCTGTCTCAGGGAATGTGTTTCCGCAGGCCAGAGTGGCTCATTGTAACGACAGATGCCAGCCTGCTAGGCTGGGGTGCAGTCTGGAACTCCCTGAAAGCACAGGGCTTATGGTCTCGGGAGGAAACTCTCCTCCCATAAACATTCTGAACTGAGAGCGATATTCAATGTGCTTCAGGCGTGGCCTCAGCTAGCTGCGGCCAAATTCATCAGGTTTCAGTCGGACAAACATCACGACTGTAGCTTATATCAATCATCAAGGAGGAACAAGGAGTTCCTCTAGCGATGATAGAGGTAACCCATCCGAGGTTTGCCCAGCTGATCAGCTATGGGCACACCAGATTGGATCTGATGGCGTCCCTCAGAATGCCAAACTTCCTCGTTACGGGTCCAGGTCCCGGGATCCCAGGCGGTACTGATAGATGCTCTAGCAGTGCCTTGGTCGTTCAATCTGGCCTATGTATTTCCACCGTTTCCTCTCCTCCCACGTCTGGTTGCCAGAATCAAGCAGGAGAGAGCTTCGGTGATTCTGATAGCACCTGCGTGGCCACGCAGGACTTGGTATGCAGACTGGTGGACATGTCAGCGGTTCCACCGTGGACTCTGCCAATGAGGCAGGACCTTCTAATCCAAGGTCCGTTCACGCATCCAAATCTAATTTCTCTGTCTGACTGCTTGGAGATTGAACGCCTGATTCTATCAAAGCGTGGTTTCCTGCGGTCATTGATACCCTGATTCAGGCTAGAAAGCCTGTCACCAGGAAGATCTATCATAAGATTTGGCGCAAATATCTTTATTGGTGTGAATCCAAAGGTTACTCATGGAGTAAGATTAGGATTCCTAGAATATTGTCTTTCTCTCAAGAAGGTTGGAGAAGGGATTATCAGCTAGTTCCTTAAAGGGACAAATATCTGCTTTGTCTATTCTTTTACACAAACGTCTGGCAGATGTCCCAGACGTTCAAGCATTTAGTCAGGCCTTGGTCAGGATCAAGCCTGTATTTAAACCTGTTGCTCCGCCATGGAGTCTTAATCTAGTTCTTTCAGTTCTTCAAGGGGTTCCGTTTGAACCCTTACATTCCATAGATATTAAGTTATTATCTTGGAAAGTTTTGTTTTAGGTTGCAATTTCTTCTGCTAGAAGAGTTTCTGAGTTATCTGCTCTGCAGTGTTCTCCGCCCTATCTGGTCCATGCAGATAAGGTGGTTTTTACGTACTGAGCCTGGTTTTCTTCCGAAGGTTGTTTCCAACAAAAATATTAACCAGGAGATAGTTGTACCTTCTTTGTGTCCGAATCCATTTTCATAGAAGGAACGTTTGTTACACAATTTGGACGTTGTCCGTGCTCTAAAATTCTATTTAGATGCTACAAAGGATTTCAGACAAACATCTTCCTTGTTGTTTATTCTGGTAAAAGGAGAGGTCAAAAAGCAACTTCTACCTCTCTATCTTTTTGGCTTAAAAGCATCATCAGATTGGCTTATGAGACTGCCGGACGGCAGCCTCCTGAAAGAATCACGGCTCATTCCACTAGGGCCGTGGCTTCCACATGGGCCTTTAAGAACGAGGCTTCTGTTGATCAGATATGTAAGGCAGCGACTTGGTCTTCACTGCACACTTTTACCAAATTTTACAAATTTGATACTTTTGCTTCTTCTGAGGCTATTTTTGGGAGAAAGGTTTTGCAAACCGTGGTGCCTTCCATCTAGGTGACCTGATTTGCTCCCTCCCATCATCCGTGTCCTAAAGCTTTGGTATTGGTTCCCACAAGTAAGGATGACGCCGTGGACCGGACACACCTATGTTGGAGAAAACAGAATTTATGTTTACCTGATAAATTACTTTCTCCAACGGTGTGTCCGGTCCACGGCCCGCCCTGGTTTTTTAATCAGGTCTGATGATTTATTTTCTTTAACTACAGTCACCATACGGTATCATATGATTTCTCCTATGCAAATATTCCTCCTTTACGTCGGTCGAATGACTGGGGAAGGCGGAGCCTAGGAGGGATCATGTGACCAGCTTTGCTGGGCTCTTTGCCATTTCCTGTTGGGGAAGAGAATATCCCACAAGTAAGGATGACGCCGTGGACCGGACACACCGTTGGAGAAAGTAATTTATCAGGTAAACATAAATTCTGTTTTTTTCTAACAAGACTTGGTAATGCTAGAAGACTGACAGAAATCCCCATGTGGGAAGGTAAGCCATATTCTCAAACTCGGTATAGAAGGATGGCTTGGTTAAAAGGGCTTAAATCACTGGTGGACACTTATGGGGAAAATCGATTATTTTTTAATATAATCTGATGTTTGCACAAGTGTTTGTCATGTTTGGAACACTTTATAGGGGTTTTATACGCCTGGCATTATTTTAGGCACCTAAATTGACTCAGGAAGGCCCCACAACTCCGGAGTGAAGAGGGAGGGGGCCTAATTTTCGCGCCTCAGTTGCGCAGTTGTTTTGCAAGTCAGCTTCATGCAGCTTTACATGTAGAGTCCAGAGATTGCAGAAGGACTTCAGGGAGGCTTATTTCGTACCAAAACTAATCCCCAAGGAAGGTAGGGCCACAGCATCGTGCTGTAGTGTGTTAAACCGGTGGCAGCTTCAATTTGCTCCGGTTTGGGCAATAAGGGGTTAATTGGCTTGAAACTTGGTGTGCAATCTTTTCAAAGCATTAGGATCATATGGTGTAAATTTCATAAAGATCGGATGTTTTTTTGAGATTTGATAAAGTGGGTGCTTTTTATTATTTAAAGGCACAGTATCGTTTTTTCAAAAAGTGTATTTTTTTGTATTTAAGTGCTATCTAAGTCTGTCTAACATGTCTGAGCCTACAGATAGACCTTGTTCTATGTGTTTGAAAGCCATGGCGGTACCCCCAATGCATTTGTTTAAAGTGTGCTAAGGTATCTAAACATTTTAATGACCATGCAGTAACACTTAAAAATGTAGCCCAAGATGATTCTTTGACGGAAGGTAATGAGGATAGTCCTCCTTCCTCTCCCCATGTGTCTACACCAGTTACACCCGCGCAAGCGTTGCCTAGTACCTATAAGCGCATTGTGCCCTATTACATTACAACAATTAGCAGCAGTCATGAATAATTCCCTTGCGGCATTTCTATCCAAACTGCCAGTTTTTACAAAAAAGCATGATAGCTCAGTTTTAAGAACAGAGGATGAGCAATCAGAAGCTTTGGATGATTTATCTGTAGTACCCTCACAACACTCTGAAGTGGCAGTGAGGGATGGTCTGTCCAAGGGAGAAATTTAGCTTTTAAATTTAAGCTGGAACACCTCCGTGTCCTGCTTAAGGAGGTTTTAGATACGCTAGATGATTGTGACCCTATGGTGGTCCCAGAAAAATTGTGTAAAATGGACAGATTTTTAGAGGTCCCTGTATACACTGATGCGTTTCCGATCCCAAAGAGGGTGGCGGATATTGTGATTAAGGAGTGGGAGAGACCAGGTGTACCTTTTGTTTCCCCCCCCCTATCAAGAAAATGTTCCCCATAAATGACCCCAGGCGGGACGCGTGGCAGACGGTCCCTAAGGTGGAGGGAGCAGTTTCAACACTTGCTAAGCGTAAAACTATACCAATAGAAGACAGTTGTGCTTTTAAAAACCCTGTGGATAAAAAATTGGAAGGTTTGCTGAAGAAAATGTTTGTTCAGCAAGGTTTCCTTCTCCAGCCAATTGCCTGCATTATTCCTGTAACTACTGCAGCGGCTTTTTGGTTTGAGGCGCTGGAGGAGTTGCTCCAGAGGGAGACTTCATATGACGAAGTCATGGATAGAATTCACGCTCTAAAGCTGGCTAATTATTTTATCACTGATGCCGCTTTCCAATTGGCTAAGTTAGCGGCGAAAAATTCAGGTTTTGCCATTATGGCGCGAAGATCGCTTTGGCTCAAATCATGGTCGGCTGACGTGTCGTCCAAAACAAAATTACTAAACATTCCTTTCAAGGGAAAGACCCTTTTTGGTCCACGAGTTGAAGGAAATTATTGCGGATATCACTGGGGGGAAGGGTCATGCCGCAGGATAGACCGTTCAAGGCCAAAAACAAGGCTAACTTTCGCTCCTTTCGCAACTTCAGGAGCGGACCTGCTTCAACCTCTGCTGCCGCTAAGCAAGAGGGTAACGCTTCCCAGCCCAAAGCAACCTGGAAACCCTTGCAGGGCTGGAATAAGGGTAAACAGGCCAAGAAGCCTGCACCTGCTGCCAAGACAGCATGAAGGGGTAGCCCCCGATCCGGGACCGGATCTAGTAGGGGGCAGACTTTCTCTCTTTGCTCAGGCAAGAGACGTTCCAGATCCCTGGGCATTAGAAATTGTTGCTCAGGGGTATCTTCTAGAATTCAAGGACTCTCCCCCAAGGGGAAGGTTCCACATTTCTCGTTTGTCTTCAGACCAGACAAAGAAACAAGCGTTCTTACGCTGTGTCGAAGATCTTCTAAAGATGGGAGTGATACACCCAGTTCCAATTGCAGAACAAGGACTGGGATTTTACTCAAACCTGTTTGTAGTTCCCAAGAAGGAAGGAACTTTCAGGCCAATCTTGGATCTAAAAATTCTAAACAAATTCCTCAGAGTTCCATCTTTCAAAATGGAAACTATTCGGACAATCTTGCCGATGATCCAGGAAGGTCAATATATGACTACCGTGGATCTAAAGGATGCGTACCTACATATTCCTATCCACAAAGATCATCATCAGTTCCTAAGGTTCGCCTTTCTGGACACGCATTACCAGTTCGTGGCTCTTCCTTTCGGGTTGGCCACCGCTCCCAGAATTTTCACAAAGGTGCTAGGGTCCCTTCTAGCGGTACTAAGACCGCGGGGCATTGCAGTAGCACCTTACCTAGACGACATCTTAATACAGGCGTAGTCTTTTCACAGAGCAAGGCTCATACGGACATTGTTCTGGCCTTTCGAAGGTCTCACGGGTGGAAGGTGAACGTAGAAAAAAGTTCTCTGTCCCCGCTCACAAGGGTTCCCTTCCTGGGAACACTAATAGACTCGGTAGATATGAAAATCTTTCTGACAGAAGTCAGGAAGTCAAAACTTTTGAATACTTGCCGAGTTCTTCATTCCATTCCTCGGCCTTCTGTGGCTCAGTGCATGAAGGTAATCGGTCTAATGGTTGCGGCAATGGACGTTGTCCCTTTTGCCCGAATTCATCTCAGACCACTGCAACTGTGCATGCTCAAACAGTGGAATGGGGATTATGCAGATTTGTCTCCTCAAATACAAATGGACCAGAAAACCAGAGACTCTCTTCTCTGGTGGTTGTCTCAGGATCACCTGTCTCAGGGAATGAGCTTCCGCAGACCGGAGTGGATCATTCTCACGACCGATGCCAGTCTGTTAGGCTGGGGTGCGGTCTGGGACTCCCTGAAAGCTCAGGGTCTATGGTCTCGGGAAGAATCTCTTCTCCCGATTAAACATTTTGGAACTTAGAGCGATATTCAATACGCTCCAGGCATGGCCTCAACTAGCGGAGGCCAAATTCATCAGATTTCAGTCGGACAACATCACGACTGTAGCGTACATCAATCATCAGGGAGGAACAAAGAGGTCCCTAGCGATGAAGGAAGTAACAAAGATCATCAAATGGGCGGAGGATCACTCCTGCCATCTATCTGCAATTCACATCCCAGGAGTAGACAACTGGGAGGCGGATTATCTGAGTCGTCAGACTTTCCATCCGGGGGAGTGGGAACTCCACCCGGAGGTCTTTGCTCAGCTAACCCAGCTATGGGGCATTCCAGAATTGGATCTGATGGCATCCCGTCAGAACACCAAACTTCCCCTTTACGGATCCAGATCCAGGGATCCCAAGGCGGCATTGATAGATGCTTTAGTAGCGCCTTGGTCATTCAGTCTAGCTTATGTTTTTCCATAGTTTCCTCGGCTAGTAGCCAGAATCAAACAGGAGAAGGCTTTGGTAATTCTGATAGCGTCTGCGTGGCCACGCAGGACTTGGTATGCAGACCTAGTGGACATGTCATCGGCTTCACCATGGAAACTGCCATCGAGGCAGGATCTTCTAATTCGAGGTCCATTCAAGCATCCAAATCTAGTTTCTCTGCAACTGACTGCTTGGAGATTGAACGCTTAATTCTAGCTAAGCGTGGGTTCTCTGAATCTGTTATAGATACTCTGATCCAGGCTAGAAAGCCTGTCACCAGGAAAATTTACCATAAGATATGGAGGAAATATCTTTGTTGGTGCGAATCCAAAGGTTACTCGTGGAGTAAGGTTAGGATTCCAAGGATATTGTCTTTTCTCCAAGAAGGATTGGAGAAAGGTTTGTCAGCTAGTTCCTTAAAGGGCCAGATATCTGCTCTGTCTATCCTGTTACTCAGGCGTCTGGCAGCTGTACCAGACGTTCAGGCGTTTGCACAGGCCCTAGTTAGAATCAAGCCTGTCTACAGACCTGTGGCTCCTCCATGGAGTCTAAATTTAGTTATTTCAGTTCATCAAGGGGTTCCTTTTGAACCTTTGCATTCCATAGATATCAAGTTATTATCTTGGAAAGTTTTGTTTTTGGTAGCTATTTCTTCTGCGAGAAGAGTTTCTGAATTGTCTGCTTTGCAGTGTAATTCACCCTATCTGGTGTTCCATGCAGATAAGGTTGTTTTGCGTACCAAACCTGGTTTCCTTCCAAAAGTGGTTTCTAATAAGAATATTAACCAGGAAATCATTGTTCCTTCTCTATGCCCTAATCCAGTTTCTAAGAAGGAACGACTGTTACACAATCTTGATGTGGTTCGTGCTTTAAAATTCTATTTAAAAGCAACTAAAGATTTCAGACAAACATCATCCTTGTTTGTTGTCTATTCTGGTAAGAGGAGAGGTCAGAAAGAGACTGCTACCTCTTTCCTTCTGCCTGAAAAGCATCATCCGATTGGCTTATGAGACTGCTGGACAGCAGCCTCCTGAACGAATTACAGCTCATTCCACTAGAGCTGTGGCTTCCACATGGGCTTTCAAGAATGAGGCTTCTGTTGAACAGATTTGTAAGGCAGCGACTTGGTCTTCACTGCATACATTTGCCAAATTTTACAAATTCGATACTTTTGCAAGCAGTGGTGCCTTCCGTTTAGGTTACCTGACTTGTTCCCTCCCTTCATCCGTGTCCTAAAGCTTTGGTATTGGTATCCCACAAGTAAGGATGAATCCGTGGACTGGATACACCATGTAAGAGAAAACAGAATTTATGCTTACCTGATAAATTACTTTCTCTTACGGTGTATCCAGTCCACGGCCCACCCTGGCATTTAAGTCAGGTTCAAATTTATTTTAGTAAAACTACAGTCACCACTGCACCCTATAGTTTCTCCTTTTTCTCCTAACCGTCGGTCGAATGACTGGGGGGGCGGAGCCTGAGGGGAGCTATATGGACAGCTCTGCTGTGTGCTCTCTTTGCCACTTCCTGTAGGGATTGAGAATATCCCACAAGTAAGGATGAATCCGTGGACTGGATACACCGTAAGAGAAAGTAATTTATCAGGTAAGCATAAATTCTGTTTTTATGGAAATTGAACACTTAGTATTAAGTCAGAGGTTTCTCTGACTCAGTGATTAATACTATGTTACATGCTCGTAAATCTGTCTCTAGGAAGATTTATTATCGAGTTTGGAAGACTTACATTTCATGGTGTTCTTCTCATAAATTCTTTTAGAATTCCTAGAATTTTACAGTTTCTCCAGAATGGTTTGGATAGGGGTTTGTCTGGCAAGTTCCTTGAAGGGACAAATCTCTGCTCTTTTTTTATTTCACAGAAAGATTGCTATAGTTCCTGATATTCACTGTTTTGTACAGGCTTTAGTTCGTATTAAGCCTGTTATTAAATAAATTTCTCCTCCTTGGAGTCTTAATTTGGTTTTGAAGGTGTTACAGGCTCCTCTTTTTGAGCCTATGCATTCTTTGGATATTAAACTACTTTCTTGGAAAGTGTTGTTCCTTTTGGCTATCTCTTCTGCTAGAAGAGTGTCTGAGCTATCTGCTCTTTCTTGTGAATCTCCTTTTCTGATTTTTCATCAGGATAAGGCGGTTTTGCGGACTTCATTTGAATTTTAAGGTTGTGAATTCTAACATTAGAGAAATTGTTGTCCCTTGTGTCCTAATCCTAAGAATCCTTTGGAAAGATCCTTACATTCTTTGGATGTGGTAAGAGCTTTGAAATATTATGTTGAAGCTACTAAAGATTTCAGGAAGACTTCTAGTCTGTTTGTTATATTTTCTGCTCCTAGGAAAGGTAGAAGGCTTCTGCTTTTTCCTTGGCCTCTTGGTTAAAGCTTTTGATTCTTCAAGCTTATTTGGAGTCGGGTCAAGCCCCGCCTCAGAATTACAGCTCATTCTACTAGGTCAGTCTCCACTTCGTGGGCTTTTAAGAATGAAGCTTCAGTTGATCAGATTTGCAAAGCAGCGACTTGGTCATCTTTGCATACATTTACTAAATTCTACCGTTTTGATGTATTTGCTTCTTCTGAAGCAGTTTTTGGTAGAAAAGTTCTTCAGGCAGCTGTTTGTTTGATTCTTCTGCTGTTGTTTTAAGTTTTTTCTTTTCTTCTTAAGAATAACTTATATTTGGGTTGTGGATTATTTTTTCAGCATTTGGCTGTTAATTTTTTTTATCCCTCCCTCTCTAGTGACTCTTGCGTCTTGAGTTCCACATCTTGGGTATTTGATATCCCATACGTCACTAGCTCATGGACTCTTGCCAATTACATGAAAGAGAACATAATTTATGTAAGAACTTACCTGATAAATTTAATTTCTTTCATATTGGCAAGAGTCCATGAGGCCCACCCTTTTTGTGGTGGTTATGATTTTTTGTATAAAGCGCAATTTCCATATTTCTTTGTTGATGCTTTTTGCTCCTTTCTTTATCACTCCACTTCTTGGCTATTCGTTAAACTGAATTGTGGGTGTGGTGAGGGGTGTATTTATAGGCATTTTGAGGTTTGGGAAACTGCCCCTCCTGGTAGGATTGTAGATCTCATATGTCACTAGCTCATGGACTCTTGCCAATATGAAAGAAATTAATTTATCAGGTAAGTTCTTAAATTGTTTTTGTTACACAAACGTCTGGCAGATGTTCCAAATGTACAATCATTTTGTCAGGCCTTGGTCAGGATAAGACCTGTGTTCAAACCAGTTACTCCTCCATGGAGTTTGAATTTATTTCTTAAAGTTCAGGGGGCTCCGTTTGAGCCTATGCATTCCTTGGATATTAAATTGTTATCTTGGAAAGTTTTATTTCTTGTTGCTATTTCTCCAACATTGGTGTGTCCGGTCCACGGCGTCATCCTTACTTGTGGGAATATCTCTTCCCCAACAGGAAATGGCAAAGAGTCCCAGCAAAGCTGGCCATATAGTCCCTCCTAGGCTCCGCCCGCCCCAGTCATTCTCTTTGCCGTTGCACAGGCAACATTTCCACGGAGATGGTTAAGAGTATGTGGTGTTTAGTTGTAGTTTTTTTTATTCTACTATCAAGAGTTTGTTATTTTAAAATAGTGCTGGTATGTACTATTTACTCTGAAATAGAAAAAGATGAAGATTTCTGTTTGTGAGAGGAAGATGATTTTAGCAGACAGTAACTAAAATCGATTGCTGTTTCCACATAGGACTGTTGAGATGAAGTAACTTCAGTTGGGGGAAACAGTTAGCAGACTTTTCTGCTTAAGGTATGACTAGCCATATTTCTAACAAGACTGTAATGCTGGAAGGCTGTCATTTCCCCTCATGGGGACCGGTAAGTCATTTTCTTAGTCTCAAACAGAATAAAGGGCTTAATATGGGCTATAAAACTGGTAGACACTTTTATGGGCTAAATCGATTGCTTTATTTGGACATTTTATACATGTTTATGCTGATAATTCACACTTATAAACTTGGTGAACGTTTTTTAACGTCAGGCACTATGTTAGACACGTTTTCCAGTCAGGAAGGGCCTTCCCAGTTGTAGGCTGAGCCTCATTTTCGCGCCATTACTGCGCAGTTGTTTTTGAGTGCAAGACATGCAGATGCATGTGTGAGGACCTGAAAGTAGTTGGAAAAGTTCCTAGAAGGCGTCATTTGGTATCGTATTCCCCTCTGGGCTTGGTAAAGTCACAGCAAAGGCTGTAGCTGGGACTGTATAGGGGTTAAATCTGTAACCGGCTCCGATTTCGTTATTTTAAGTGTTAAAGCTCTGAAAATTGGTGTGCAATACTTTTAATGCTTTAAGACACTGTGGTGAAATTTTGGTAAATTTTGAACAATTCCTTCATATATTTTCACATATTCAGTAATAAAGTGTGCTCTGTTTAAAATTTAAAGAGACAGTAACGGTTTTGTTTTAAAACGGTTTTTGTGCTTTATTGACAAGTTTAAGCCTGTTTAACATGTCTGTGCCTTCAGATAAGCTATGTTCTATATGTATGAAAGCCAATGTGTCTCCCCCTTCAAAATTGTGTGATAATTGTGCCATAGCATCCAAACAAAGTAAGGACAGTACTGCCACAAATAATGAAATTGCCCAAGATGATTCCTCAGATGAAGGGAGTAGACATGGTTCTACATCATCTCCTTCTGTGTCTACGCCAGTTTTGCCCACGCAGGAGGCCCCTAGTACTTCTAGCGCGCCAATGCTTATTACCATGCAACAATTGACGGCTGTAATGGATAACTCCATAGCAAATATTTTATCTAAAATGCCTGCATATCTTAAACACTGAAGAGCAGGAGGGCGCTGATGATAATTGCTCTGTCATACCCTCACACCAATCTGAAGGGGCCATGAGGGAGGTTTTGTCAGATGGGGAAATTTCAGATTCAGGAAAAATTTCTCAACAGGCTGAACCTGATGTTGTGACATTTAAATTAGAACATCTCCGCGCACTGCTTAAGGAGGTGCTATCTACTCTGGATGATTGTGACAACTTGGTCATTCCAGAAAAATTATGCAAGATGGACAAGTTCCTAGAGGTTCCGGTGCACCCAGACGCTTTTCCTATACCCAAGCGGGTGTCGGACATAGTGAATAAGGAGTGGGAAATGCCCGGCATACCTTTTGTTCCCCCTCCTATATTTAAGAAATTATTTCCTATGGTCGACCCCAGAAAGGACTTATGGCAGTCAGTCCCTAAGGTCGAGGGGGCAGTTTCTACTCTAAACAAGTGTACTACTATTCCTATCGAAGATAGTTGTGCTTTCAAAGATCCTATGGATAAAAAATTGGAAGGTTTGCTACCCATTTCGTGCATTGTTCCTGTCACTACAGCAGCGTGGTTCTGGTTCGAGGAACTAGAAAAGTCGCTCAGTAGAGAGACTCCATATAAGGAGGTTATGGACAGAGTTCACGCACTTAAGTTGGCTAACTCTTTTATTTTAGATGCCGCTTTGCAATTCGCTAGATTAGCGGCGAAAAATTCAGGGTTTGCAATTGTGGAGCGCTTTGGCTAAAGTCTTGGTCAGCAGATGTATCATCCAAGACAAAATTGCTTAACATCCCCTTCAAGGGTAAAACTCTCTCTTTGGACCAGAATTGAAAGAGATTATCTCAGACATCACTGGGGGAAAGGGCCACGCCCTCCCACAAGATAGGCCTTTCAAGGCCAAGAATAAGTCTAATTCTCGTTCCTTTCGTAATTTCAGGAACGGACCGGCCTCTAATTCTGCATCCTCTAAGCAAGAGGGTAATGCCTCAGTCCAAACCAGCCTGGAAACCGATGCAAGGCTGGAACAAGGGTAAGCAGACCAAGAAGCCTGCTACCGCTAACAAACAGCATGAAGGAGTAGCCCCCGATCCGGGACCGGATCTAGTGGGGGGCAGACTCTCTCTTTGCTCAGGCTTGGGCAAGAAATGTTCAGGATCCCTGGACGCTAGAAATAGTTTCTCAGGGTTATCTTCTGGAATTCAAGGAACTACCCCCAAGGGGAAGGTTCCACATGTCTCACTTATCCTCAAACCAAATAAAGAGACAGGCGTTCTTACATTGTGTAGAAGACCTGCTAAAGATGGGAGTGATACACCCAGTTCCAATGACGGAACAAGGAATGGGATTTTACTCAAATCTGTTCGTAGTTCCCAAAAAAGAGGGAACCTTCAGACCAATTCTGGATTTAAAGATCCTAAACAAATTTCTCAGGGTACCATCGTTCAAAATGGAAACCATTCGAACGATTCTACCCACTATCCAGGAAGGTCAATTTATGACTACCGTGTATCTAAAGGATGCGTACCTACATATTCCTATCCACAAAGAACATCATCAGTTCCTAAGGTTCGCCTTTCTGGACAAACATTACCAGTTTGTGGCCCTCCCATTCGGATTAACCACTGCTCCAAGGATTTTCACAAAGGTACTCGGGTCCCTTCTAGCGGTTCTAAGACAGAGGGGCATTGCAGTAGTACCATACTTGGACGACATTCTAATACAAGCGTCGTCCGTTTCAAAAGCAAAGGCTCATACAGACATCATTCTGGCCTTTCTCAGATCTCACGGATGGAAGGTGAACATAGAAAAAAGTTCTCTGTCTCCGTCAACAAGAGTTCCCTTCCTGGGAACAATAATAGATTCCTTAGAAATGAGGATCTTTCTGACAGATGTCAGAAAGTCAAAACTTCTAAGCGCTTGTCAAGTTCTTCATTCTGTTCCACGTCCTTCCATAGCTCAGTGCATGGAAGTAGTAGGGTTGATGGTTGCAGCAATGGACATAGTTCCTTTTGCGCGAATTCATCTAAGACCATCACAACTGTGCATGCTGAAACAGTGGAATGGGGACTATACAGACTTGTCTCCAGTGATTCAAGTAGGTCAGAAGACCAGAGATTCACTCCGTTGGTGGATATCCCTGGACCACCTATCCCAGGGAATGAGCTTCCGCAGACCAGAGTTGGTCATTGTCAGAACCGACGCCAGTCTAGTGGGCTGGGGTGCGGTCTGGGAATCCCTGAAAGCTCAGGGACTATGGTCTCGGGAAGAGTCTCTTCTCCCGATAAACATTCTGGAACTAAGAGCAATATTCAATGCTCTCAGGGCTTGGCCTCAGCTTGCAAAGGCCAGATTCATAAGATTCCAATCAGACAACATGACGACTGTTGCGTATATCAATCATCAGGGGGGAACAAGGAGTTCCCTGGCGATGAAAGAAGTAACCAAAATAATACAATGGGCGGAGAATCACTCCTGCCATCTATCTGCGATCCACATCCCAGGTGTGGAAAACTGGGAAGCGGATTATCTGAGTCAGACATTCCATCCGGGGGAGTGGGAACTCCACCCGGAGATTTTTGCCCAGTTGACTCAATTATGGGGCATTCCAGACATGGATCTGATGGCGTCTCGTCAGAACTTCAAGGTTCCTTGCTACGAGTCCAGATCCAGGGATCCCAAGGCGACTCTAGTGGATGCACTAGTAGCGCCTTGGACCTTCAACCTAGCTTATGTGTTCCCACCGTTTCCTCTCATTCCCAGGCTGGTAGCCAGGATCAAACAGGAGAGGGTCTCGGTGATCTTGATAGCTCCTGCGTGGCCACGCAGAACTTGGTATGCAGACCTGGTGAGTATGTCATCGGTTCCACCATGGAAGCTACCTTTGAGACAGGACCTTCTTGTTCAGGCTCCATTCGAACATCCAAATCTGGTCTCCCTCCAGCTGACGGCTTGGAGATTGAACGCTTGATTCTATCAAAACGTGGGTTTTCAGATTCGGTGATTGATACTCTTGTTCAGGCCAGAAAAACGGTAACTAGAAAGATTTACCATAAAATATGGAAAAGATATATCTGCTGGTGTGAATCCAAGGGATTCCCATGGAATAAGGTAAAAATTCCTAAGATTCTTTCCTTTCTGCAAGAAGGTTTGGATAAAGGATTATCTGCGAGTTCTCTAAAGGGACAGATTTCTGCTTTATCTGTCTTACTACACAAACGACTGGCAGCTATGCCAGATGTTCAAGCATTTGCTCAGGCTCTGGTTAGGATCAAGCCTGTTTACAGACCTTTGACTCCTCCCTGGAGTTTAAATCTAGTTCTTTCAGTTCTTCAAGGGGTTCCGTTTGAACCTCTACATTCCATAGATATTAAGTTATTATCTTGGAAAGTTTTGTTTTTGGTTGCTATTTCTTCTGCTAGAAGAGTTGCAGAGTTATCTGCTCTGCAGTGTTCTCCGCCCTATCTGGTGTTCCATGCAGATAAGGTGGTTTTGCGTACTAAGCCTGGTTTTCTTCCAAAGGTTGTTTCTAACAAAAATATTAACCAGGAGATAGTTGTACCTTCTTTGTGTCCGAATCCAGTTTCAATGAAGGAACGTTTGTTACACAATTTGGACGTAGTCCGTGCTCTAAAATTCTATTTAGAAGCTACAAAAGATTTCAGACAAACATCTTCTCTGTTTGTCGTCTATTCTGGTAAAAGGAGAGGTCAAAAAGCGACTTCTACCTCTCTCTCCTTTTGGCTTAAAAGCATCATCCGATTGGCTTACGAGACTGCCGGACGGCAGCCTCCTGAAAGAATCACAGCTCACTCCACTAGGGCTGTGGCTTCCACATGGGCTTTCAAGAACGAGGCTTCTGTTGATCAGATATGTAAGGCAGCGACTTGGTCTTCACTGCACACTTTTGCCAAATTTTACAAATTTGATACTTTTGCTTCTTCGGAGGCTATTTTTGGGAGAGAGGTTTTGCAAGCCGTGGTGCCTTCCGTTTAGGTAACCTGATTTGCTCCCTCCCTTCATCCGTGTCCTAAAGCTTTGGTATTGGTTCCCACAAGTAAGGATGACGCCGTGGACCGGACACACCAATGTTGGAGAAAACAGAATTTATGCTTACCTGATAAATTACTTTCTCAAACGGTGTGTCCGGTCCACGGCCCGCCCTGGTTTTTTAATCAGGTCTGATGAATTATTTTCTCTAACTACAGTCACCACGGTACCATATGGTTTCTCCTATATTTTTCCTCCTGTCCGTCCGTCGGTCGAATGACTAGGGTGGGCGGAGCCTAGGAGGGACTATATGGCCAGCTTTGCTGGGACTCTTTGCCATTTCCTTTTGGGGAAGAGATATTCCCACAAGTAAGGATGACGCCGTTGACCGGACACACCGTTGGAGAAAGCAATTTATCAGGTAAGCATAAATTCTGTTTTCGTCAGAACTCTTCATTGCAGTATGAGTCCCCTTACCTTATTTTTCATTCTGATAAATTAGTTTTACAGACTAAAATTAGGATTTCTTCCTAAGGTTGTTTCTGATTGGAACATTAATCAGGAGATTGTTGTTTTTTCCTTGTGTCCTAATCCTACTTCTCAGAAGGAACGGCTTCTGCGCAATTTGGACGTAGTCCGTGCTTTAAAGTTTTACCTGCAGGTGACAAAGGTCTTTCGTCAGTCTTCTGCTTTGTGGTTTTCTCAGGAAAACTTAAGGGACAGAAAGCTACGGCTGCTGCTTTCTTTTTGGCTGAAGAGTATCATATGTTTTGCATATGAGACTGCTGGTCAGCAGCCTCCAGAGAGAGTTACGGCTCATTCCACGAGGGCCGTTGTTTCCTCATGGGCATTCAAGAATGAAGCTTCTGTGGAACAGATTTGCAAGGCTGCAACTTGGTCCTCTCTTCACACTTTTTCAAAGTTCTACAAATTTGACACTTTTGCCTCGGCTGAGGCCGCTTTTGGGTGAAAGGTTCTTCAAGCAGCTGATGCCTTCCATTTAAGTTCCCTGTCTTGTCCCTCCCGTATCATCTGTGTACTCTAGCTTGGGTATTGAATCCCATTAATAATTAAGATGATCCTTGGACTCATCGTGTCATTAAAAAGAAAAGAAAATTTATGCTTACTTGATAAAATTTTTTTTTTTTTTTTTACACGAGTCGTCCACGGCCCGCCCTGTTTTTGTAAGAGACAGGTTGTTGGGTATTATAAACTTCAGACACCTTTGCATCTTGTTACTTCCTTTCTCTCCTTTACTTCGGTCGGATGACTGGGTTGGGAGTGAAGGGAGGTGATATTTAACAGCTCTGCTGTGGTGCTCTTTGCCGCCTCCTGCTGACCAGGAGGTGAATATCCCATTAGTAATTAAAATGATCTGTGGACTCATCGTGTCAAAAAAGAAATAAATTTATCAGGTAAGCATAAATTTTCTTTTGCTTTACAAGAAAAAATAGAATTTCTCCTAAGTGTAGTCAGTCCACGGGTCATCCATTATTTATGGGATTATAACTCCTCCCTAACAGGAAGTGCAAGAGGATCACCCAAGCAGAGCTGCTATATAGCTCCTCCCCTCTATGTCATATCAAGTCATTCTCTTGCACCTAACTAAAGATAGGACGTGTGAGAGGACTGTGGTGTGTTAAACTTAGTTTTTATTTCTTCAATCAAGTTTGTTATTTTAAACGGCACTGGAGTGTGTTGTTTGTTCTCAGGCAGCATTAGAAGAAGAATCTGCCTGAGTTTTCTATGATCTTAGCGGTCGTAACTAAGATCCACTTGCTGTTCTCGGCCATTCTGAGGAGTGAGGTAACTTCAGAACAGGGGATAGCATGCAGGGCCCACCTGCAAGGAGGTATGTGCAGTAAATTATTTTCTAAGGAATGGAATTGACTGAGAAAATACTGCTAATACCGATGTAATGTAAGTGCAGCCTTAAATGCAGTAGTAGCGACTGGTATCAGGCTGATAAGTATGTATGTATAATCTGAGGTATTTCTGGGGAATGGAATTTCACTAAGAAAATACTGTCAATATTAAAGTAATATTTGAGCCTGCACTGCAGTGAAAGCGACTAGCAGCAGGCTTATTAATAACACTTCATAATTTTCAATTTTAAAAACGTTTACTGGCATGTTAATCGTTTTTTCTGAGGTACTTGGTGATAAAACTTTATGGGCATGATTTTTACCACATGGCTGTCGTTTTTTTCTGCATGAAAACAGTTTACTGAGCTTCCCCACTGTTGTAATATGAGTGGGAGGGGCCTATTTTAGCGCTTTATTGCGCAGTAAAAATTTAGTCAGTCTTCCTATTTCTTCCTCCATGATCCAGGACGTCTCTACAGAGCCCAGGGGTCTCCAAAACTAGTTTTGAGGGTGGTAATCAATCACAGCAGACCTGTGACAGTGTGTTTGACTCTGATAAAAACGTTTATTATTTCAACTGTTATCCGTTTTGGGTATTAAGGGGTTAATCATCCTTTTGCTGGTGGGTGCAATCCTCTGCTAACTTTATACATTTTCTGTTAAAATTTGGTTGTGTTAACATATTTGGTTCATTGTTAATTCAACTGTGTCACATTTTTATGTTTCTTAAAGGCGCAGTAGCGTTTTTTATATAGCTTGTAAATTTATTTAAAAGTTTTTTCCAAGCTTGCTAGTGTTATTGCTAGTCTGTTTAAACATGTCTGACACAGATGAATCTGTTTGTTCACTATGTTTAAAGGCCAATGTGGAGCCCAATAGAAATTTGTGCACTCAATGTATAGATGTTACTTTGAATAAAAGTCAAACTTTATATGTTAAAAGAATATCACCAGACAACGAGGGGGAAGTTATGCCGACTAACTCTCCTCACGTGTCAGTACCTTCGCCTCCCGCTCAGGAGGTGCGTGATATTGTGGCGCCAAGTACATCAGGGCGGCCCATACAAATCACTTTGCAAGACGTGGCTAATGTTATGACTGAAGTACTATCTAAATTGCCAGAATTAAGAGGTAAACGTGATCACTCTGGGGTAAGAACAGAGTGCGCTGATAATAGTAGAGCCATGTCTGATACTGCGTCACAATTTGCAGAACATGAGGACGGAGAGCTTCATTCTGTGGGTGACGGATCTGATCCAAGTAAACTGGATTCAGAGATTTTAAATTTAAGCTTGAGAACCTCCGTGTATTACTAGGGGAGGTATTAGCGGCTCTGAATGATTGTAACACGGTTGCAATTCCAGAGAAAGTATGTAGGCTGGATAAATATTTTGCGGTACCGGCGTGTACTGACGTTTTTCCTATACCTAAAATGCTTACAGAAATTGTTAACAAGGAGTGGGATAGACCCGGTGTGCCCTTTTCACCCCCTCCTATATTTAGAAAAATGTTTCCAATAGACGCCACCACACGGGACCTATGGCAGACGGTCCCTAAGGTGGAGGGAGCAGTTTCTACCCTGGCTAAACGCACCACTATCCCGGTGGAGGATAGCTGTGCTTTTTCAGATCCAATGGATAAAAAGTTAGAGGGTTACCTTAAGAAAATGTTTGTTCAACAAGGTTTTATATTACAACCCCTTGCATGCATCGCGCCCGTCACTGCTGCGGCGGCATTCTGGTTTGAGTCTCTGGAAGAGACCCTTAGCACAGCTCCATTGGATGAGATTATGAACAAGCTTAAAGCCCTTAAGCTAGCTAATTCATTTATTTCTGATGCCGTAGTACACTTAACCAAACTTACGGCTAAGAACTCCGGATTCGCCATTCAAGCGCGCAGAGCGCTGTGGCTTAAATCCTGGTCAGCTGATGTGACTTCTAAATCTAAATTGCTTAATATTCCTTTCAAAGGGCAGACATTATTCGGGCCCGGCTTGAAAGAAATTATCGCTGACATTACTGGAGGTAAGGGCCATGCCCTGCCTCAAGACAGGGCCAAACCAAAGGCTAAACAGTCTAATTTTCATGCCTTTCGTAACTTCAAGGCAGGAGCAGCATCAACTTCCTCCGCTCCAAGACAGGAAGGAACTGTTGCTTGCTACAGACAGGGCTGGAAACCTAACCAGTCCTGGAACAAGGGCAAGCAGGCCAGAAAACCTGCTGCTGCCCCTAAGACAGCATGAAGTGAGGGCCCCCGATCCGGAAACGGATATAGTGGGGGGCATACTTTCTCTCTTTGCCCAGGCTTGGGCAAGAGATGTCCAGGATCCCTGGGCGTTGGAAATCATATCTCAGGGATATCTTCTGGACTTCAAAGCTTCTCCTCCACAAGGGAGATTTCATCTTTCAAGGTTATCAGCAAACCAGATAAATAAAGAGGCGTTTCTACGCTGTGTACAAGACCTCTTACTAATGGGAGTGATCCACCCAGTTCCGCGGTCGGAACACGGGCAAGGATTCTATTCAAATCTGTTTGTGGTTCCCAAAAAAGAGGGAACCTTCAGACCAATCTTGGATTTAAAGATCCTAAACAAATTCCTAAGAGTTCCATCGTTCAAAATGGAAACTATTCGAACCATATTACTCATGATCCAAGAGGGTCAGTACATGACCACAGTGGATTTAAAGGATGCCTACCTTCACATACCGATTCACAAGGATCATTACCGGTATCTAAGATTTGCCTTCCTAAACAGGCATTACCAGCTCTTCCCTTCGGGTTAGCTACGGCTCCAAGAATCTTTACAAAGGTTCTGGGCTCTCTTCTGGCGGTACTAAGACCGCGAGGCATAGCGGTAGCTCCGTACCTAGACGACATTCTGATACAAGCGTCAAGTTTCCAAACTGCCAAGTCTCATACAGAGTTAGTTCTGGCATTTCTAAGGTCGCATGGGTGGAAGGTGAACGTAGAAAAGAGTTCTCTATTGCCACTCACAAGAGTTCCCTTTCTAGGGACTCTTATAGATTCTGTAGAAATGAAAATTTACCTGACGGAGGACAGGTTATCAAAACTTCTAATCTTGCCGTGTCCTTCATTCCATTCAACACCCGTCAGTGGCTCAGTGCATGGAGGTAATCGGCTTAATGGTAGCGGCAATGGACATAGTACCATTTGCGCGCCTGCATCTCAGACCGCTGCAATTGTGCATGCTAAGTCAGTGGAATGGGGATTACTCAGATTTGTCCCCTCTGCTAAATCTGGATCAAGAGACCAGAGATTCTCTTCTATGGTGGCTTTCTCGGCCACATCTGTCCAAGGGGATGCCCTTCCGCAGGCCAGATTGGACGATTGTAACAACAGACGCCAGCCTTCTAGGTTGGGGCACAGTCTGGAATTCCCTGAAGGCTCAGGGATCATGGACTCGGGAGGAGAGACTCCTTCCAATAAACATTCTGGAATTAAGAGCAATTTTCAATGCTCTTCTGGCTTGGCCTCAGTTAGCAACTCTGAGGTTCATCAGGTTTCAGTCGGACAACATCACGACTGTGGCTTACATCAACCATCAAGGAGGAACAAGGAGTTCCCTAGCGATGATGGAAGTCTCAAAGATAATTCGCTGGGCAGAGTCTCACTCTTGCCACCTGTCAGCGATCCACATCCCAGGCGTGGAGAACTGGGAGGCGGATTTTCTAAGTCGCCAGACCTTTCATCCGGGGGAGTGGGAACTTCATCCGGAGGTGTTTGCCCAACTGCTTCATCATTGGGGCAAACCAGATCTGAATCTCATGGCGTCTCGCCAGAACGCCAAGCTTCCTTGTTACGGGTCCAGGGACCCGGGAGCGGTGCTGATAGATGCTCTGACAGCACCTTGGGTCTTCAACATGGCTTATGTGTTTCCACCTTTCCCGATGCTTCCTCGATTGATTGCCAGGATCAAAAAGGGAGAGAGCATCGGTGATTCTAATAGCGCCTGCGTGGCCACGCAGGACCTGGTATGCAGATCTAGTGGACATGTCGTCCTGTCCACCATGGTCTCTGCCTCTGAGACAGAACCTTCTGATTCAGGGTCCTTTCAAAATCCAAATCTAATTTCTCTGAGGCTGACTGCATGGAGATTGAACGCTTGATTCTATCAAAGCGTGGATTCTCGGAGTCAGTGATTGATACCTTAATACAGGCTAGGAAACCTGTTACCAGGAAAATTTACCATAAAATATGGCGTAAATACTTATATTGGTGCGAATCCAAGAGTTACTCATGGAGTAAGGTTAGGATTCCTAGGATATTGTCTTTTCTACAAGAGGGTTTAGAAAAGGGTTTATCTGCTAGTTCATTAAAGGGATAGATTTCAGCTCTGTCTATCCTTTTACACAAACATCTGGCAGAAGTTCCAGACGTTCAGGCTTTGGCTAGGATTAAGCCTGTGTTTAAGACTGTTGCTCCGCCGTGGAGCTTAAACTTAGTTCTTAACGTTCTGCAAGGTGTTCCGTTTGAACCCCTTCATTCCATCGATATCAAGCTGTTATCTTGGAAAGTTCTGTTTTTAATGGCTATTTCCTCGGCTCGAAGAGTCTGAGTTATCGGCCTTACATTGTGATTCTCCTTATCTGATTTTTCATTCAGACAAGGTAGTTCTGCGTACTAAACCTGGGTTCTTACCTAAGGTAGTCACTAACAAGAATATCAATCAAGAGATTGTTGTTCCATCATTGTGCCCTAACCCTTCTTCAAAGAAGGAACGACTTCTGCACAATCTGGACGTCGTCCGTGCCCTGAAATTTTATTTGCAGGCAACTAAAGATTTTCGTCAAACTTCTTCCCTGTTTGTCGTTTATTCTGGACAGAGGAGAGGTCAAAAAGCTTTGGCTACCTCTCTTTTTGGCTTCGTAGCATAATACGCTTAGTCTATGAGACTGCTGGACAGCAGCCTCCTGAAAGGATTACAGCTCATTCTACTAGAGCTGTGGCTTCCACTTGGGCCTTTAAGAATGAGGCCTCTGAACAGATTTGCGGGGCTGCGACTTGGTCTTCACTTCACACTTTTTCAAAATTTTACAAATTTGACACTTTTGCTTCTTCGAAGGCTGTTTTTGGGAGAAAGGTTCTACAGGCAGTGGTTCCTTCCGTGTAAAGATCCTGCCTGTCCCTCCCGTCATCCGTGTACTTTTAGCTTTGGAATTGGTATCCCATAAGTAATGGATGACCCGTGGACTGACTACACTTAACAGGAGAAAATATAATTTATGCTTACCTGATAAATTAATTTCTCCTGTAGTGTAGTCAGTCCACGGCCCGCCCTGTTTTTACGGCAGGTCTAAATTTTAATTAAACTCCATTCACCACTGCACCCTATAGTTTCTCCTTTCTCGTACGGTTTCGGTCGAATGACTGGATATGACGTAGAGGGGAGGAGCTATATAGCAGCTCTGCTTGGGTGATCCTCTTGCACTTCCTGTTAGGGAGGAGTTATAATCCCATAAGTAATGGATGACCCGTGGACTGACTACACTACAGGAGAAATGAATTTATCAGGTAAGCATAAATTATATTTTTTACAATAAACAGCCAACAATCTCCATGCCTACCTGCCACCGGATAGTATATTTCACAGAAAGTAGACGTCCGGACTCAATCTGAGTCTGTTCTGCTGCGTCACCATAACGTAGCAGAGAAATACTTCTTAACCGCTTGTCACCACTCTCCGTAATACCGGAAACTAAGTGAGACGGACAAAAAGAGCGCGCACACATTGCTGCATAATTAGCTCCGCCCATCGTGGGCGTATCAAAAGTAAACCTACCGGTCAGCAAATGACTGTAAAATAAAGCCGTCGGGGGTTGTGAAAACGCACCCAACACATGAGCCACATCTCCTTGTCCCCAGTGCCTGCCATAACTGCCTTTATAATGTAATCCTCACTCCCAAGGAAAGTGCCAATTTTCCTGTGTCCCCAGAAAATATACTTAGCATTTACCTTAAATCTGCCCGGCAGTAAGGCAGCTCACCAGGTTTGAGAGGTCCTTTCCCTCACATGGACCTGTGGAAAAAGAGTCTGAGTAATCTTACTCAGGCTTTCAGTATTACGGCAGCTTTAAATATATGGGAGGCACAGGGAGAATTATGTCCCACAAGTTCCCATTTCTTGAAAGCCACCACTGCTCTACTGAAGACTTATGTGGATTACGGCTACACCCTAGCGGAACAAACACAAGCTTGTGTTAAAAAAATGAAAATAAACTCTTGATTGAAGATCTTTTTAAACACCTAATTTTACCACTTCCTTTCTCTAACGTAGGCAAAGAGAATGACTGGGGTTAGAGGGAAGGGAGGTGATATTTAACAGCTTTGCTGTGTTGCTCTTTGCCGCCTCCTGCTGGGCAGGAGTGATATTCCCAATAGTAATTAGATGATCCGTGTACTCATCGTGTCATTTGAAAGAAATAAAATGTATGCTTACCATCAATGTCCATGTGATCCACAATTTTTTTTAATTTATTTTTTTCCCCATAGCAGTTTGTGGGAGTACCAGTTCGCACTTTTTATACTGCTTTTCCTTTCTTTGCTTTTTTTTCTTTTTTACTTGGCCTTATAATGTAGGACTGAGAAATCATGCGAAAGTGGGAGGAATTTATGTCTCTGGTGTTATGTCTCTTCCTGCATTTGATAGCACATGTACTGTCATGAAATAAATTAATTTATCAGGCAAGTTTTTTTTTTTAACAAATTAACATTTTGTTTGCTGCTATTGTTTTTTTCAATGGACACCATTCACCACGTTTGTAAGCCAGTCCAGGCTTGTCTGTAGACAACAAGGCTAATCATAGTCTTAATGTTAGTGTTCAGTGGCATTGTTTTGCTTTTTATCTGTTAAAACCAGTTAGGGAAATATATGTAGAAGTGTTAGTCAGCATAGTGCATTTCTAGTTCTGAGGGAAAAAAAAATCAGACCTAAATTACATGAATTGGGGACAAAATAACGAACAGCTTATTGCAAAGTCATTTTACTATGCAACTAAATTAAAATATCAAGGTGTTAATTTAAAGTAAAAAAATACTTTATCCGTGTGCACAACTGGTGTGTAAGAAGCTTACAGGTTAATGCATTATGCCCTATCCGCTCTAAATGAATGTGTATAAATATATTTCTCTCCCCCCCCCCCCCCATTTACCTATTCCAGTCAAGGAAACTAAAGCAAAACGCAAGAGAAAGTTGATTGTTGACAGTGTAAAAGAATTGGACAGCAAAACAATTCGTGCTCAGCTGAGTGACTACTCTGATATTGTTACTACTCTGGACCTTGCACCTCCTACAAAGAAGCTTATGATGTGGAAAGAGACTGGTGGAGTGGAAAAACTTTTCTCCTTGCCTGCTCAGCCTTTGTGGAACATCAGGCTACTCAGGGTAGGCTAATATTTATTTACAAACCATATCTTTAAGGTTTTACATTTTATATGAATTATTTGCTGCTCTGGGTTGCGCTGTCATTTTATTCATCAGTCAAACTGTTTACTGTTAATTCAGTAGCCTTTCTGGTGATTTAGTAGGTAGTTACCGTTTAAAAAAAAAAAAAAAAGAATTCTCTTATAGATTAGTCTATACAGCTTTGCTAGCATGTTAGTGTTGAGTGCTGTTGAATATTTGTAATTTGTGCTTACATTATTTTCTGGAATAAAACATTAATTTTATGTTGAATGATTGAGTGATCATGATAAATGTTTTTATTGAGAAAACTTCATCTGCTTGTTCAGCTTTTCACACGCTGTCTCACACCGCTTGTGCCTGATGAGATAAGAAAGAGAAGGAAAGGTGGTGAAGCTGACAATCTCGATGAGTTCCTTAAGGAATTTGAGAACCCAGAAGTCCCAAGAGAAGAACAACATCAGCGAGATGTAATTGGTGAGTAGTAACCTTTAGTAAGGAAAAACAGAAATCTGTACTAACTTAATATAATATATAAATGGGCAAAGTACTTAACACCCCGCTATAATTCTACAAACGTTTCCCAAGGCTTTTAGGGTAAAATTTGGTTTTACAAAAACTTTCATAAACTTTATTTTTTTTTAATTAATAGATCAGCCAATTTTGGAAGAGCCAAGTCGTCTACAGGAATCAATTATGGAGGGAAGTAGAACGCAGCTGGATGAATCTGTTATGCCACCCCCTCCACCTCAGCAAGGAGTTAAACGTGATTCTCAACAAATGGAACCAGAGCCAATTCTGCAGGTAAAATACTGATGGACGTTATCGTAGAAGTAATGGGTTGTATTCTTCACTTGAAAGTTTACTAATAAATGCAATTCCATGCTTCCGCTATTTAGGTATGTGCATAAGGATCAGAGTGTGGAAGTGAGAAGCCGCTATTTATCTTCGGATATTTCCATAGATTGATTCCTGTAAAAGATCCCCACTCTAAGATCTGAATTTGCACAGATCTTAGAGTGGGCATTTTTTTTACAGGAATCAATCTGGCTATGAAAATATCCGAAGGGAACGAGCGGCTTCTTCCACATTCAGATCATTACAAAGGGTCTGAATACACATACCTATTAGTGCTAGGTTTTTTTTGTTTGTTTTTTAAGGGCCATAATAGTGAAAATATTACATGCTATAAGTCATTAGAGCATGTATTTTTAAACTTGGGACCCTGCAGTGGTGTTTCTAAAGCTTGCGGAGGACTGCTGGTCACTACTGTTAAAATTACATGCTCTAAAGAAGAGCTAGTCATTTTTACACTGTAATATAGCACCCTTTAAGAAAGTATTTGTTGTCTTAAATAAAAAAAAAATCCCTTCACTTTACCTATATGTGGCATCACATTCCAAAACCTACAAAACTTATGAAACTTAACATTTAATTTTTCTACTTGCAGCCAGAACCAGAGCCACAGATTGAAATTCCCCCTGTAGAACTTCCTCCAGAAGAGCCTCAGAACCTTAATGATCTGATTCCTGAACTGAACCTTTTACCAGAAAAAGAGAAGGAAAAAGATGAAGAGGAGGAGGAAGAGGTAATTATGTTAAAGCTTGATTTTTCTGTTATGAAATTTACAGTATGTAAATAGGCATCTTTAGTATGCCTACATGCTTCTCCCTAAAGTTTTAAAGAGACATTGTACTGTGACATTTCATCCTCTATTATGTGTCCCAATTGTCCATTTTACTTGCTGGTGTATTATATTTTTAACCGATCGCCGTTTTTAGCTGCTACAGCAGCCCACGGCTAAAAAAAAAATTTCACCTCTTAGCCAATAGCCGTGCGGTATATCCGGCTTGGCGCCCATGGGAGCCGGATTTACTGCATGGCTATTGGCTAAGAGGTGAAAATGTCACCTTAGCAAAAAAAGTTTTTAGCCGTGGGCTGCTGTAGCAGCTAAAAATGGTGGTCGGTTAAAACAAATAAAGGAGCTTTCTACATGAAGTATCTTATACTTCATGAATTGGAAGTCCCCTTTTCTCTTGTAAGATGTATCGAGTCCACGGATTCATCCTTTACTTGTGGGATATTCTCCTTCCCAACAGGAAGTGGCAAAGAGAGCACACAGCAGAGCTGTCCATATAGCTCCCCCTCTAGCTCCACCCCCCAGTCATTCTCTTTGCCGGTGTTCTAAAGTAATGTGTCTACCCGTAGGAATGTGTATACCTCCATCACTTCCGGTGACGTTTCTCAGCTGGTGGAGGTTTGTGGCGCTCACTGCGCCTGCACTAGAGGCACAAACTCCTTACAAAAGCTGATTAGAATACGATCAATTATGTGGCGCGCGCACGTTACTAATCATTGAACCAGCTAGGGTGATAGCTGAACATTGAGTAGCTATTCCATGTTTGGTTAAGGGAGTCTGGGTACATTGGTGGAGTTATGTGTCTGCCTGTCAGGGGAGTGGATGCAGGATATGATGTTGAGCATAATGACACTACGAGTGTATAGTAAAACAGCATTGTAAACTATGCATTTGTATTGTAGACGTTTTAATTTAAGACACCGGACTTCTCCTTCTCCCTAAAGGGCTGGACCCTTAACAGACAGCTGGAAATCGACAAGCGCTGGAAAACATTGGCCTCTCACCCATCCCAATCCATACCCAGGTTCTGTACTGACGCACATTACAGAGATCAAAGCATAAAATAGAGCTCCGGTGTCTTAAATTAAAACTTCTACAATACAAATGCATCGTTTACAATGCTGTTGTTTTACTATACACTCAGTGTCATTATGCTCAACATCATATCCTGCATCCACTCCCCTGAAAGGCATACACATAACTCCACCAATGTTCAATGATTAGTAACGTGCGCGTGTCACATAATTGATCGAATTCTCATCAGCTGTTGTAAGGAGTTTGTGCCTCTAGCGCATGTGCAGTGAGCGCTACAAACCTCCACCAGCTGACTATACGTCACCGGAAGTGACGTAGTATACAAATTCCTATGGTAGACGTTTTATTTTAAGACACCGGCTCTAAGCAATCGGAAGGGTAAAGTGAATGTGGTGTTAGAATTGTAGTTTTTATTTTCTACAAGCAAGAGTTTATTTTAAATGGTACCGGTGTGTACTATTTACTCTCTAGCAGAAGGGAGATGAAGATTTCTGCAGGGAGGAAGGTGATTTTAGCATGTTGTAACTAAAATCCACCGCTGTTACCACACAGGACTGAGGAGTGCAAGAGAACTTCAGTTGGGGGGAACGGTTTGCAGGTTAGGCTGCAATAAGGTGTGTTCAGTCATTTATTTCTAGACAAGACTGTGATAATGCTAGAAATGACTGTTAATATCCCCATGAGGGAAAGGTAAGCTGTATTCAGAGACTAAGTATGGAATTTCAAGCTTACATAACAGGGCTAGTTTTTGCTGGTTGACGCTACTTCAGGGCAAACTGTTTTTATTGAAAATATCGTTTTTTGAGACACTTTGAAGGTTCCTTTGGGTTTCTTTCAGGGGTTATTACCCACATGGCTATTACTAAAACACTTGGGAGTGTTTCTTTAGGCCTCACAAGCACTGGAGTGAGGTGGGAGGGGCCTAATTTTGCGCCTCAGATGCGCAGTTATTTTGACTAGAAGTTCAGGCTGTTTCACATGGAGGGTCCTGCTGCAGTTTGAGGGCCTATAAGAAGCTTTTTCCCCACAAATCTGGTTCCTAAGGGCAGGTAGGGCCACAGCAGAGCTGTGGCAAGGTGCTGAAGTTTCTTTAACAGTTTTTTTACTTACTGTTGATCCGGTTTGGGCATTAAGGAGTTAATCGTTTTTATTGCTAGTGGTGCAATCTTACTAATGCTTTAGGTACATACTGTAAAAATTTTGAAAAGTTTGCTGCATTTTTTCACTGTTTTGCAAAATTGTGTACCTTTTTCATCTCTTAAAGGCACAGTAACGTTTTTTTCAAAGTGTGTTTTTACTTGATTAAAGTGATTTCCAAGCCTGTTTGTACTACTACTAGTCTTTTAAACATGTCTGTCACCAAGGAAAATCCTTGTTCAATGTGTTTAGAAGCCATGGTGGAACCCTCTCTCAGAATGTGTCCCACTTGTACTGATATGTCTATACACTTTAAAGCAGCGGTCACCAACCAGTGGTCCATGGACCACTGGTGGTCCACGAGAAGATGTTGGTGGTCCTTGACACCAATCAGGAATTCATCTTCTCTGATGGCATCACCCTTGTCGTGCCGCAATTCCCTACAGTGCCTGGCTGGACATTAGTGAAAACCAACGGAGGAGTTATATTACAATCTCCCTACACACGTTGTGTAGTACTGCACAACTTGCGTAGCTAGATTGTATTTTTAACTCCTCCGGCCCTGCCTGCTGCTCAGAGGGAGATGATTCCATTCTAAAACCAGCAGAGGTTGGTATAGTCTTGGCTTGAAATAGTGGAATTAAAGTATATAAAAAAAGAAAATCTTAAAAGAAAAAATTCTCATATTTCATTTTTCTTCCCCATTAGATTAGATTCGTTTTATTGTCATTGTACAATGTAAGAAAACAGAGACAACGAAATTATAGTTGAAAATCTAACCAATCCCATACACAGATAGCACTATAATAAGACTAATAGATAACAAAAATTCAAGTGACTTGTGTCTCTTTGTAGTAGTTTTCCCAATTCCTTCAGATGGAGGACTTACATCACTGTTTGTTTTCCTCCCCTCCATCTTTTTTTTTTTTTTTATTAAATATTGATTATTTTTCATTCTAATAATTTTCCCTGCGCACAAAGCCATTCAACCTGAATTCCAGTAATTGCCACCCAGCAGATCAGCCACATCCCACCAGTATTATAGTAATTGCCAGTAACATCAGTCATGGTTAGCTCACATACATATTGAGAGCTTTCTGATATAAACTTAATTTATTACTCCAATGTCTGTCCATGATCATAAGTAGTTTTGAATAATTCCTAACCGGGGAGGTAACTTGGAAGTCTTGCGGTCCTTTTAAACATAATTCTTTTTTCCCCCACTTTCTGCCTCTCTGTTTCAAGCTCAAAAGTTGGCACTCACCCTTAATCTGTCATTTGGAAGTATTCTCTAAATTCTGTCATTCAATTAGTTAATTCCATATATATATATATATATATATATATATATATATATATATACACACACATCTTATACAGGTTTGTGCCATTTAAAAAAAAATCATGTTAGTGGGCCACGGGATTCAAAATTATGAGTTTAGTGGTCCCTGAGGTCTGAAAGGTTGGCGACCCCTGCTTTAAAGAACATATTGTTGCACTTAAAAATGTGGCCCAAGATGATTCTCAGACAGAAGGTAACGAGGTTAGCCCGTCAACCTCTCCCCAAGTGTCAGAGCCAGTTACGCCCGCTCAAGCGACGCCTAGCACCTCTAGTGCGTCTTTTACCTTGCAAGACTTGGCGGCAGTTATGAATAATACCCTCTCAGTGTTTATCTAAACTGCCCGTGTTACCTGCAAAGCGTGATAGCTCTGTTTTAAGAACAGATAATAAGCATTCTGACGCTTTAGTAGCCGTATCCGATATACCCTCACAACACTCTGAAGTGGGGGCGAGGGATGTGTGCTGTCTGAGGGAGAAATTTCCGATTCAGGAAAGGTTTCTCCTCAGACAGATTCAGATACGTTGGCTTTTAAATTTAAACTAGAACACCTCCGCTTATTGCTCAGGGAGGTATTAGTTACTCTGGATTACTGCGACCCTATGGTGGTTCCAGAGAAATTGTGTAAAAAGGACAAGTACCTAGAAGTTCCTGTTTACACTGTGTTCCTGGTCCCTAAGAGGATTGCGGATATCGTTACTAGGGAGTGGGATAGACCAGGTATTCCCTTCGTTCCCCCTCCTGTTTTTAAGAAAATGTTCCCCATATCTAACTCCATGCCGGACTCGTGGCAGACGGTCCCTAAGGTAGAGGGGGCTGTTTCTTCACTTGCTAAATGCACAACTATACCAATTGAAAACAGTTGTGCTTTTAAAGACCCTATGGATAAAAAAATTAGAGGGTTTACTTAAGAAAATTTTTGTTCATCAAGATTTTCTTCTCCAACCTATTGCGTGCATTGTTCCTGTAACCACTGCAGCCGCTTTCTGGTTTGAAGCGCTGGAAGATGCTCTCCAGACAGAGACCTCATATGAGGACATTATGGACAGAATTAAGGCTCTTAAGCTGGCTAATTCTTTTATCACAGATGCCGCTTTCCAACTAGCTAAGTTAGCGGCAAAGAATTAAGGTTTCGCCATTTTAGCGTGCAGGGCGCTATGGCTAAAGTCCTGGTCGGCCGATGTGTCGTCAAAATCCAAACTATTGAACATCCCTTTCAAAAGAAAGACCCTCTCTTTGGGCCTGAATTGAAAGATTATTTCAGAAATCACTGGGGGAAAAGGCCATGCTCTCCCCCAGGACAAGTCCTTAAAGACAAAGAACAAACAAAATAATTTTTGTTCCTTTCGGAATTTCAGGAGCGGTCTCGCTTCACCCTCCCCTGCTGCAAAGCAAGAGGGTAACGCTTCACAACCCAGGGCAGCCTGGAAACCTTACCAGGGCTGAAACAAGGGTAAACAGGCCAAGAAGCCAGCAGCTGTCTCCAAGACAGCATGATGGGGTAGCCCCAGATCCGGGACCGGATCTAGTAGGCGGCAGACTCTCTCTCTTTGCTCAGGCCTGGGCAAGAGATGTACACGATCCCTGGGCCTTAGAGATTGTATCACAGGGATATCTTCTAGAATTCAAGGACTCCCCTCCAAGGGGAAGGTTCCACATTTCTCGTCTGTCTTCAGACCAGACAAAGAAAGAGGCGTTCTTACGCTGTGTAAAAGACCTACATACAATGGGAGTGATCCACCCAGTTCCAATTCCGGAACAAGGGCTAGGTTTTTACTCAAACCTGTTTGTGGTTCCAAAGAAAGAAGGAACTTTCAGACCATTCCTGGATCTCAAAATTCTAAACAAATTCCTCAGAGTCCCATCATTCAAGATGGAGACCATTCGGACAATCTTACCAATGATCCAGGAGGGACAATATATGAGCACCTTGGATTTAAAGGATGCGTATCTACACATTCCTATTCACAAAGATCATCACCAGTTTCTCAGGTTCTCCTTTCAGGACAAGCATTACCAGTTTGTGGCTTTTCCTTTTGGGTTTACCACTGCTCCCAGAATTTTCACAAAGGTGCTAGGGTCCCTTCTGGCGGTTCTAAGGCCGCGGGGCATAGCAGTAGCGCCTTATCTAGATGACATCTTAATTCAGGCGTCGACTTTCCAAAGAGCCAAGTCTCTCACGGAAATCGTATTGGCTTTTTTGAGGTCTCACGGGTGGAAGGTGAACATCAAAAAGAGTTCTCTTCCCCCCTCACAAGAGTTTCCTTCCTAGGAACTCTGATAGACTCGGTAGATATGAAAATATTTCTGACGGAGGTCAGAAAGTTAAAACTCTTAACCACTTGCCAAGTCCTTCATTCCATTCCTCGGCCATCTGTAGCTCAGTGCATGGAGACAATCGGACTAATGGTAGCGGCAATGGACATAGTCCCCTTTTGCACGGATACACCTCAGACCACTGCAACTATGCATGCTCAAACAGTGGAATGGGGATAATGCAGATTTGTCTCTTCAAATACAGCTGGACCAGGGGACCAGAGATTCTCTTCTCTGGTGGTTGTCTCAGGATCACCTGTCTCAGGGAATGTGTTTCCGCAGACCAGAGTGGATCATTGTAACGACCGACGCCAGTCTGTTGGGCTGGGGTGCAGTCTGGGACTCCCTGAAAGCTCAGGGCTTATGGTCTCGGGAAGAAGCTCTTCTCCCGATAAACATTCTGGAACTGAGGGCGATATTTAATGCGCTTCAGGCATGGCCTCAGCTAGCTGCGGCCAAATTTATCAGATTTCAGTCGGACAATATCACGACTGTAGCTTACGTCAATCATCAAGGGGGAACAAGGAGTTCCCTAGCAATGACGGAGGTAACCAAAATAATCAGGTGGGCGGAGGATCACTCCTGCCATCTCTCAGCAATTCACATCCAAGGAGTAGACAACTGGGAGGCGGATTTTCTAAGTTGTCAGACTTTTCACCTGGGGGAGTGGGAACTCCACCTGGAGGTATTTGCCCAGCTGACTCGGCTATGGGGCACTCCAGAATTGGATCTGATGGCGTCCCGTCAGAACACCAAACTTCCCGGGATCCCCAGGCGGTGCTGATAGATGCTCTAGCAGCGCCTTGGTCCTTCAATCTGGCCTATGTTTTTCCACCGTTTCCTCTCCTCCCTCGTCTGGTTGCCAGAATCAAGCAGGAGAGGGCTTTGGTGGTTCTGATAGCGCCTGCGTGGCCACGCAGGACCTGGTATGCAGACCTAGTGGACATGTCATCTGTCCCACCATGGACACTACCAGTGAGGCAGGACCTTCTAATACAAGGTCCTTTCAAGCATCCAAATCTAATTTATCTGCGTCTGACTGCTTGGAGATTGAACGCCTAATTGAACGCCTAATTCTATCAAAGCGTGGTTTCTCTGAGTCGGTTATTGATACCCTGATTCAGGCTAGAAAGCCTGTCACCAGGAAAATCTACCATAAGATTTGGCGAAAATATCTTTTTTGGTGTGAATCCAAAGGTTACTCATGGAGTAAGATTAGGATTCCCAGGATATTGTCTTTTCTCCAAGAAGGATTGGAGAAAGGCTTATCAGCTAGTTCCTTAAAAGGACAGGTATCTGCTTTGTCGATTCTTTTACACAAACGTCTGGCAGAGGTACCAGACGTTCAAACATTTAGTCAGGCTTTAGTCAGAATCAAGCCTGTTTATAGACCTGTGGCTCCGCCATGGAGTCTGAATTTAGTTCTTTCAGTTCTGCAAGGGCTTCCGTTTGAATCTTTACATTCCATAGATATTAAGCTTTTATCTTGGAAAGTTTTGTTTTTGGTAGCTATCTCTTCTGCTCGAAGAGTATTAGTTATCTGCTTTACATTGTGATTCACCTTACCTGGTTTTCCATGCAGATAAGGTAGTTTTGCGTACCAAACCCGGTTTTCTTCCTAAGGTTGTGTCCAATAAGAATATTAACCAGGAAATTGTTGTTCCTTCTCTGTGTCCTAATCCTTCTTCGAAGAAGCAACGTCTGTTACACAATCTTGATGTGGTTCGTGCTTTAAAGTTTTATTTACAAGCAACTAAGGATTTCAGACAAACACCTTCATTGTTTGTTATCTATTCTGGTAAGAGGAGAGGTCAGACGGCGACTGCTACCTCTTTCCTTTTGGCTGAAAAGCATCATCCGTTTGGCCTATGAGACTGCTGGCCAGCAGCCTCCCGAAACAATTACTGCTCATTCTACCAGAGCAGTGGCTTCCACATGGGCTTTTAAAAATGAGGCTTCTGTTGAACAGATTTGTAAGGCAGCGACTTGGTTTTCGATGCATGCTTTTTCCAAATTTTACAAATTCAATACTTTTGCTTCTTCGGAGGCTATTTTTGGGGGAGAGGTTTTACAAGCAGTGGTGCCTCTTCCGTTTAAGGTACCTGTCTTGTTCCCTCCCTTCATCCGTGTTCTAAAGCTTTGGTATCGGTATCCCACAAGTAAAGGATGAATCCATGGACTCGATACATCTTACAAGAGAAAACAGAATTTATGCTTACCTGATAAATTACTTTCTCTTGTGATGTATCGAGTCCACGGCCCGCCCTGGCTATTAAGTCAGGTAGTTTTTGTTTAAACTACAGTCACCACTGCACCCTATGGTTTCTCCTTTTTCTTCCTAACCTTCGGTCGAATGACTGGGGGGTGGAGCTAGAGGGGGAGCTATATGGACAGCTCTGCTGTGTGCTCTCTTTGCCACTTCCTGTTGGGAAGGAGAATATCCCACAAGTAAAGGATGAATCCGTGGACTCGATACATCACAAGAGAAAGTAATTTATCAGGTAAGCATAAATTCTGTTTTTATTTGTTTCAAAAGTCAAGGATTTACTTTCACTTTAAGGACCAGTCAACACTTCAGGATACTATAATGAATGTGTCCACAATATAAAAATATGTATGTAGAGCTGTACCTGTGTAATTTGCATCTTTTAATCTTTGAAAACTTTTGTTTTGAGATTTTTTTAGCTTTTCCCATCCTGTGTCATGTGGGTGAGGTTGCCAAATGAAAACTGCATGTACGTATATGTAGTTTTCTGCCTCTACGCATGCACAACCGGAAGTGGTGACGTCACACGTGACATCACTGGCACAACGGGACTGCGCTTCTTTGGTGGAGCAGTGCACATAAAATATTGTGCACTGCCCACATAAGGAGAAAAGCGCCTGCGTGCTGTTATTGTGCGAGTAATGTGAAGTTCTAGTGTGACACAGCAGTGTTTTTTATTGCAGGATGCCTGTGTTACAGTAAAAACAAAATAGAAATACAATTTTAAAGAGATGTGATCATCCCTTGGTTCACTCGAGAGATGAATGTTTGTGAAAAATCTCTACTCCCATTGCTCTGTTTATGCCTCTCCAGGTTAGCAGTTTATATGAGCATTAATCACGCTAACAGTAGCAAGGCAACTCAAGCTACCGTTGTAATGTTGTCCGACTGGAATCTGATGAATTTGGCCGAAGCCAACTGAGGCAAAGTCTGAAGCACATTGAATATTGCTCTCAACTCTAGGATATTGATGGAAGTAGAGACTCCGATCGAGTCCATACACCCTGAGCCCTCAGGGAGTTCCAGACTGCTCCCCATCCTATCAGACTGGCGTCTGTTGTCACTATCACCCATGAGAGGGTCTGCGGAAGCATGTTCCCTGGGACAGATGATCCAGCGACAACCACCATAGAAGAGTCCCTTGTCTCCAGATCTAGATCTATTTGAGGAGACAAATTTGCATAATCTCCATTCCATTGTCTGAGCATGCTCAGTTGCAGAGGTTTGAGATGAAAACGAGCAAACGAAATGATGTCCATTGCCGCTACAATCAATCCAATTGCATTCAGAATCTTTAACTTCCTGACTTCCGTCAAAAAGATCTTCATGGATAGAGAGTCGATTAGAGTTCCCAAGAAAGGAACCCTTCCTTGTCTGTGGAACAAACTAACTCTTTTCTAGATTCACTTTACACCCGTGAGTCCTTAGAAAGGACAGAACAATGTCAGTATGAGACTTTGTTAGCTGGTAAGACGCCTGGATCAGAATATCATCCAGATAAGGCGTCACTGCAATGCCCTGCGGCCTGAGAACCGCCAGCAGAGACCCCAGAACCTTTGTGAAAATTCTTGGCGCCGTGGCCAGACTGAAAGAGCCACGAACTGAAAATGTTTGTCCAGAAAGGCAAAACGGCAGAACTTGTGGTGATCTTTTTGGATAGGAACATGTAGATATGCATCCTTTAGATCCACGGTAGTCATAAATTGACTCTCCTGGATCAATGGAAGAATGGTACGAATAGTTTCCATCTTTAAGGATGGAACTCTGAGAAACTTGTTTAGACTTTTGAGGTCTATAATAGGTCGGAACGTTCCCTCTTTCTTGGGAACTACAAAGAGATTTGATTAAAACCCCTGTTCCTTTTCTGGAACGGGACATATTACTCCCATGGAAGCAAGGTCTCCTACACAATGTAAGAACGCCTCTCTTTTTATCTGATTTGCAGATAATCTTGAGAGAAGAAACCTTCCTCTGGGGGAGGAGTTTCTGAACTCCAACTGATATCCCTGAGACACAATTTCCAGGGATCCTGAACATCTCTTATCTAGGCCTGGACGAAGAGAGAGTCTGCCTCCCACCAGATCCGGATCGGGGGCCGAACCTTCATGCTGACTTTGTAGAAGCTGCAGGCTTCTTGGATTGTTTACCCTTGTTCCAGGACTGGTTGGGTCTCCAAGTGGACTTGGTTTGTGAATAATTCCCTTCCTGTTTAGCGGACGAGGAAGAGGGAACTCCCTTGAAATTCCGAAAGGAACGAAAATTACTCTGCCGCCCTCTCTGTTTGGACTTTTTATCCTGAGGGAGGAGATGACCCTTGCCTCCCATTATGTCAGAAATGATCTCCTTCAATTCCTTGTAAGGAATAGTCAAAAGCTTAGATTTGGATGACACATCCGCAGACCAAGATTTTAATCATAAAGCTCTGCATGCTAAGATGGCGAAGCCTGAACTCTTAGACGCCAATTTTGTAATCTGCAGGGAAGTCTCAGTAATAAACAAATTAGCTAACTTAAGAGCTTTAATCCGATCCTGTATCTCTTCCAAAGGAGTCTGTCTTAAGAGACTCTTCTAGAGCATCAAACCAATAAGCGGCCGCAGTGGTGACTGTGACAGTGCAAGCCGCAGGTTGTAACAGAAATCCCTGATGAACGTAAAGTTTAAGGAGACCCTCCAATTTCTTATCCATAGGGTGCTTAAACGCACAACTATCCTCAATAGGGATAGTAGTACGCTTGGCCATAGTAGAAACAGCACCCTCAACCTTAGGGGACCGTCTGCCAAGAATCTCTAATAGCATCGGCTATAGGATAAAAAAAAATTTAAAAACTGGAGGAGAGAAGGGAATACCTGGTCTCTCCCATTCTTTTGCAATAATCTCTGAAGTCCTTTTCGGTACTGGAAAAACATCCAAATAAGATGGGACTTCCAAATATCTGTCAAACTTACTCAATTTTTTTGGAGGGACCACTATCGAGTCACAATCATCCAGAGTATCCAACACCTCCCTCAGTAATAAACGGAGGTGCTCAAGCTTAATCCTGAAAGCAACTACGTCAGTCAGAGGTAAAACACTCCCTGAGTCAGACAGTTCACCCTCTGAGAGTACCGCAGTACACTCCAACTCAGAACCCCGGGAGGGTACTTCCGTAATTGCCATCATAGAATCAGAGGCAGAATTTTCTACATAGTTTTCTTGTCTTGAACGCTTGCTTTGCGATATGGGAAAATTGGCTAACGCATCAAAGTGTAGAGGACATCACTGCAGCTTTGTCTTTTAATGTAAAAGCTGCAGAGACTGGGGAAATAAAAGGTCCCGCTTGAGCCGGTGTTAAGGGCTGTGACACTTGGGGAGAAAGCTGCGGCATTCTCTGCATCTCATCTGTAGACTCTTGAGAAGCATTCAACTTAGTCAAAGATTTTCAAAAACAATTTTGCCTCTAAAATGCAAGGCCCTCTCAATACATGAGGGACAAAAAGGAGCTGGGGGTTCCACAGTGGCATCCAAGCACATTGAACAAGCTGCAGTTTGGATATCATCTGCATCCATCATGATAGAAAGCAAGAGGCAATGTGGTCTGAAAATTTATAGCTAATTGGCATAGAAAAAAAACAGCAGCACAGATTATTTTAAACCTGGGCAGCTACTGTGCCTTTAAAAGCTAACCATGTAATAAGGTCAGAGCCTGAAAAGGTTAACAAGCACAGATCATTTTAAACCCGGGCCGCTACTGTGCCTTTAAAAAACTAAACATGTATTAACAATGTCAGAGCCTGAAAAGGTTACAAATCTAATGTAATCAGTATAGAATTTATTTCAGCACCTCGCCTCAACAGCTCTGCTGAGGCGCCTACCTGCCCCCACGGTCTTCCGACCACACTTGACAAAGGAACCGGAGGAATGTGGCAAAACACCTAAGACCGCTCGTGTTCACTAATATTCATGAGGTCACGGCGTGTGCTTAGTCTAATCCAGCAGCCGGATGTAATGACAGACTGCGCGGCTAAACAGCGTGCCAAAGCAAGTCCCGCCCATCGTGGGCGTCGCATCGGACGTAACTCCGCGCGGCAAAGAACTTCCATATTCTATGAAGTTCCCAGCGTGGCAATGAAACGCTGTTTCTCAACCCCTGCTACAGTCTCAAAATCAATATGCAGCCGTAAACCTGAGTCCTAATTGCAAGACTCAGGTAAGCACTTCCAGCGTCCAACACGTAGGCACCATAGCTCTTTTTGAGAAGCGATCTAGTGATGCATTAAAACCCCATTCATAGGATCACAATAGGCCATTTTAATAAACATTTACCTCTAATGTAACCCCCTGGACAACTCGCACACACCGTTACAGAACAGCCCTTTTAACTTGTTCCAACAGCTCATAAGTACACAGTCCCTTCTGAGTTAGCCAGTGTCCCAGAAAATAAAACTGCACTTACCTCAGTGCTGATCAACAGCATGAGAAGTTCCACGGGATCAAGAGGTCTTCTCCCGACAGCAGCTCTGTGGACACAAAAGAGCCTTAGTTAATATTGCTAAGACCATCCGTATACAGAAGGGCAGCAGTTCCCATTGCCACCTGTAGCTCTACTCTAGAGGCTTACAAGGAATATGGCTACACCCTATAGAAAATTAGCACACTTTGGTACCATTTTAAAAATAAACTCTCTTGATTGAAGAATCTAAACTAACACCTCACTTTACCTCTTCCTATCACTAACACAGGCAAAGAGAATGACTGGAGTGGGAGGGAAGGGAGGATATATATATATATATATATATATATATATGTGCAGGATAGCGCAGGAGAAACAGCTATAAAGTACATCATATATATGTATATATGCAAGGGGTAGAAAAACATATATATGATATACTTTATAGCCGTTTCTCCTGCACTCTTTAATTTTTATTTTGTACCATATTAGAGGTGTGAAGGGACACCTCTGCATTTCAGGATTTGGCTGCAAGTTATTTACAGCTAGGGTGCTGTGTAGAGGTGCCCGGTGAGACCTTCTGGGTATTCTAATCTCTATATAGTAGCGCCTTAGGGTGATTTAGGGGCTTTTGTCTTTACTTCATCTATCTTTCACCCCGCTGTGGTGTTCTTTGCCTCCTCCCTCTTCAGATCACCCCACAGATTTTCAATTGGATTCAGGTCTGGGCTCTGGCTGGGCCATTCCAAAACTTTAATCTTCTTCTGGTGAAGCCATTCCTTTGTTGATTCGGATGTATGCTTTCGGTCGTTTTAATGCTGAAATATGAAGTTCCTCTTTATGTTCAGCTTTCTAGCAGAAGCCTGACGGTTTTGTGCCAATATTGACTGGTATTTGGAACTGTTCATAATTCCCTCTAGCTTAAACAAGGCCCCAGTTCCAGCTGAAGAAAAACAGCCCTAAAGCATGATGCTGCCACCACCATGCTTCACTGTGAGTATGGTGTTATTTTGGTGATGTGCAGTGTTTTTGCGCCAAACATCTTTTGGAATTATGGCCAAAAAGTTCAACCTTGGTTTCATCAGACCATAACACCTTTTCCCACATTCTTTTGGGAGACTTAGATGTGTTTTTGCAAAATGTAGCCTGGCTTGGACGTTTTTCTTCGTAAGAAAAGACTTTCGTCTTGCCACTCTACCCCATAGCCCAGACATATGAAGAATATGTGAGATTGTGGTCACATGTACCACACAGCCAGTACTTGCCAGATATTCCTGCATCTCCTTTAATGTTGCTTTAGGCCTCTTGGTCGCCTCCTAGACCAGTTTTCTTGTCTTTTCATCAATTTTGGAGGGACGTCCAGTTCTTGGTAATGTCACTGTTGTACCATATTTTCTCCACTTGATGACTGTCTTCACTGTGTTCCATGGTCTATCTAATGCCTTGGAAATTCTTTTGTACCCTTTTCCTGACTGATACCTTTTAACAATGAGATCCCTCTGATGCTTTGGAAGCTCTCTGTGGACCATGGCTTTTGCTGTGGGGTGCGACCTAAGGAAATTTCAGGAAAGACCAACTAGAGCAGCTGAACTTTATTTGGGGTTAATCAGAGGCACTTTAAATGATGGCAGGTGTATGCTGACTCCTATTTAACATGATTTTGAATGGGATTGCTTAATTCTGAACACCGCTACATCCCCAGTTATAAAAGGGTGTGCACACTTATGCAACCACATTATTTTAGGTTTTTCATGTAATTAGCAAGAGTCCATGAGCTAGTGACGTATGGGATATACATTCCTACCAGGAGGGGCAAAGTTTCCCAAACCTCAAAATGCCTATAAATACACCCCTCACCACACCCACAATTCAGTTTTACAAACTTTGCCTCCTATGGAGGTGGTGAAGTAAGTTTGTGCTAGATTCTACGTTGATATGCGCTCCGCAGCAGGTTGGAGCCCGGTTTTCCTCTCAGCATGCAGTGAATGTCAGAGGGATGTGAGGAGAGTATTGCCTATTTTGAATGCAGTGATCTCCTTCTACGGGGTCTATTTCATAGGTTCTCTGTTCTCGGTCGTAGAGATTCATCTCTTACCTCCCTTTTCAGATCGACGATATACTCTTATTTATATACCATTACCTCTGCTGATTTTCGTTTCAGTACTGGTTTGGCTTTCTACAAACGTGTAGATGAGTGTCCTGGGGTAAGTAAGTCTTATTTTCTGTGACACTCTAAGCTATGGTTGGGCACTTTGTTTATAAAGTTCTAAATATATGTATTCAAACATTTATTTGCCTTGACTCAGGATGTTCAACATTCCTTATTTTCAGACAGTCAGTTTCATATTTGGGATAATGCATTTGAATCATTTTTTCTTACCTTAAAAATTTGACTTTTTTTCCCTGTGGGCTGTTAGGCTCGCGGGGGCTTAAAATGCTTAATTTTATTGCGTCATTCTTGGCGCTGACTTTTTTGGCGCAAAAAAATCTTTTCTGTTTCCGGCGTCATACGTGTCGCCGGAAGTTGCGTCATTTTTGACGTCCTTTTGCGCCAAAAATGGCGTTCTGGATGTGGCGTCATTTTTGGCGCCAAAAAGCATTTAGGCGCCAAATAATGTGGGCGTCTTATTTGGCGCTAAAAAATATGGGCGTCGCTTTTGTCTCCACGTTATTTCAGTCTCAAATTTTCTTTGCTTCTGGTTGCTAGAAGCTTGTTTATTGGCATTTTTTCCCATTCCTGAAACTGTCATTTAAGGAATTTGATCAATTTTGCTTTATATGTTGTTTTTTCTCTTACATATTGCAAGATGTCTCACGTTGCATCTGAGTCAGAAGATACTTCAGGAAAATCGCTGTCTAGTGCTGGAACTACCAAAGCTAAGTGTATCTGCTGTAAACTTTTGTTAGCTATTCCTCCAGCTGTTTGTATTAATTGTCATGACAAACTTGTTAATGCAGATAATATTTCCTTTAGTAATGTACCATTGCCTGTTGCAGTTCCGTCAACATCTAAGGTTCAGAATGTTCCTGATAACATAAGAGATTTTGTTTCTGAATCCATCAAGAAGGCTATGTCTGTTATTCCTCCTTCTAGTAAACATAAAAAATCTTTTAAAACTTCTCTTTCTACAGATGAATTTTTAAATGAACATCATCATTCTGAATCTGATGACTCTTCTGGTTCAGAGGATTCTGTCTCAGAGATTGATGCTGATAAATCTTCATATTTATTTAAAATGGAATTTATTCGTTCTTTACTTAAAGAAGTACTAATTGCTTTAGAAATTGAGGATTCTGGTCCTCTTGATACTAATTCTAAACGTTTAGATAAGGTCTTAAAATCTCCTGTGGTTATTCCAGAAGTTTTTCCTGTTCCTAATGCTATTTCTGAAGTAATTTCCAGAGAATGGGATAAATTGGGTAATTCATTTACTCCTTCTAAACGTTTTAAGCAATTATATCCTGTGCCGTCTAACAGATTAGAATTTTGGGACAAAATCCCTAGAGTTGATGGGGCTATTTCTACCCTTGCTAAACGTACTACTATTCCTACGTCAGATGGTACTTCGTTTAAGGATCCTTTAGATAGGAAAATTGAATCCTTTCTAAGAAAAGCTTATCTGTGTTCAGGTAATCTTCTTAGACCTGCTATATCATTGGCTGATGTTGCTGCAGCTTCAACTTTTTGGTTGGAAACTTTAGCGCAACAAGTAACAGATCATGATTCTCATAATATTATTATTCTTCTTCAACATGCTAATAATTTTAGCTGTGATGCCATTTTTGATATTATCAGCGTTGATGTCAGGTTTATGTCTCTAGCTATTTCAGCTAGAAGAGCTTTATGGCTTAAAACTTGGAATGCTGATATGGCTTCTAGATCAACTCTACTTTCCATTTCTTTCCAGGGTAACAAATTATTTGGTTCTCAGTTGGATTCTATTATCTCAACTGTTACTGGTGGGAAAGGAACTTTTTTACCACAGGATAAAAAATCTAAGGGTAAGAACAGGGCTAATAATCGTTTTCGTTCCTTTCGTTTCAACAAAGAACAAAAGCCTGATCCTTCATCCTCAGGAGCAGTTTCAGTTTGGAAACCATCTCCAGTCTGGAATAAATCCAAGCCTTCTAGAAAGGCAAAGCCAGCTTCTAAGTCCACATGAAGGTGCGGCCCTCATAATATTGAATCGTTATGTAAGGATACCAACGTTCAAAATGGTAACTGTAAGGACTATCTTGCCTTTTGTTCAGCAAGGGCATTATATGTCCACAATAGATTTACAGGATGCATATCTGCATATTCCGATTCATCCAGATCATTATCAGTTCCTGATATTCTCTTTTCTGGACAAGCATTACCAGTTTGTGGCTCTGCCGTTTGGCCTAGCTACAGCTCCAAGAATTTTTACAAAGGTTCTCGGTGCCCTTCTGTCTGTAATCAGAGAACAGGGTATTGTGGTATTTCCTTATTTGGACGATATCTTGGTACTTGCTCAGTCTTTACATTTAGCAGAATCTCATACGAATCGACTTGTGTTGTTTCTTCAAGATCATGGTTGGAGGATCAATTCACTAAAAAGTTCATTGATTCCTCAGACAAGGGTAACCTTTCTGGGTTTCCAGATAGATTCAGTGTCCATGACTCTGTCTTTAACAGACAAGAGACGTCTAAAATTGATTTCAGCTTGTCGAAACCTTCAGTCACAATCATTCCCTTCGGTAGCCTTATGCATGGAAATTCTAGGTCTTATGACTGCTGCATCGGACGCGATCCCCTTTGCTCGTTTTCACATGCGACCTCTTCAGCTCTGTATGCTGAATCAATGGTGCAAGGATTACACAAAGATATCTCAATTAATATCTTTAAAACCGATTGTACGACACTCTCTAACATGGTGGACAGATCACCATCGTTTAATTCAGGGGGCTTCTTTTGTGCTTCCGACCTGGACTGTAATTTCAACAGATGCAAGTCTCACAGGTTGGGGAGCTGTGTGGGGATCTCTGACGGCACAAGGAGTTTGGGAATCTCAGGAGGTGAGATTACCGATCAATATTTTGGAACTCCGTGCAATTTTCAGAGCTCTTCAGTTTTGGCTTCTTCTGAAGAGAGAATCGTTCATTTGTTTTCAGACAGATAATGTCACAACTGTGGCATACATCAATCATCAAGGAGGGACTCACAGTCCTCTGGCTATGAAAGAAGTATCTCGAATTTTGGTTTGGGCGGAATCCAGCTCCTGTCTAATCTCTGCGGTTCATATCCCAGGTATAGACAATTGGGAAGCGGATTATCTCAGTCGCCAAACGTTGCATCCGGGCGAATGGTCTCTTCACCCAGAGGTATTTCTTCAGATTGTTCAAATGTGGGAGCTTCCAGAAATAGATCTGATGGCGTCTCATCTAAACAAGAAACTTCCCAGGTATCTGTCCAGATCCCGGGATCCTCAGGCGGAAGCAGTGGATGCATTATCACTTCCTTGGAAGTATCATCCTGCCTATATCTTTCCGCCTCTAGTTCTTCTTCCAAGAGTAATCTCCAAGATTCTGAAGGAATGCTCGTTTGTTCTGCTGGTAACTCCGGCATGGCCTCACAGGTTTTGGTATGCGGATCTTGTCCGGATGGCCTCTTGCCATCCGTGGACTCTTCCGCTAAGGCCAGACCTTCCGTCGCAAGGTCCTTTTTTCCATCAGGATCTCAAATCCTTAAATTTAAAGGTATGGAGATTGAACGCTTGATTCTTGGTCAAAGAGGTTTCTCTGGCTCTGTGATTAATACTATGTTACAGGCTCGTAAATCTGTATCCAGAGAGATATATTATAGAGTCTGGAAGACTTATATTTCTTGGTGTCTTTCTCATCATTTTTCTTGGCATTCTTTTAGAATTCCGAGAATTTTACAGTTTCTTCAGGATGGTTTAGATAAAGGTTTATCCGCAAGTTCTTTGAAAGGACAAATCTCTGCTCTTTCTGTTCTTTTTCACAGAAAGATTGCTAATCTTCCTGATATTCATTGTTTTGTACAAGCTTTGGTTCGTATAAAACCTGTCATTAAGTCAATTTCTCCTCCTTGGAGTTTGAATTTGGTTCTGGGGGCTCTTCAAGCTCCTCTGTTTGAACCTATGCATTCATTGGACATTAAATTACTTTCTTGGAAAGTTTTGTTCCTTTTGGCGATCTCTTCTGCCAGAAGAGTCTCTGAATTATCTGCTCTTTCTTGTGAGTCTCCTTTTCTGATTTTTCATCAGGATAAGGCAGTGTTGCGAACTTTTGATTTTTTTACCTAAAGTTGTGAATTCCAACAACATTAGTAGAGAAATTGTGGTTCCTTCATTATGTCCTAATCCTAAGAATTCTAAGGAGAGATCATTGCATTCTTTGGATGTTGTTAGAGCTTTGAAATATTATGTTGAAGCTACTAAGTCTTTCCGAAAGACTTCTAGTCTTTTTGTCATCTTTTCCGGTTCTAGAAAAGGCCAGAAAGCTTCTGCCATTTCTTTGGCATCTTGGTTGAAATCTTTAATTCATCTTGCCTATGTTGAGTCGGGTAAAACTCCGCCTCAAAGGATTACAGCTCATTCTACTAGGTCAGTTTCTACTTCCTGGGCGTTTAGGAATGAAGCTTCGATTGATCAGATTTGCAAAGCAGCAACTTGGTCCTCTTTGCATACTTTTACTAAATTCTACCATTTTTATGTATTTTCTTCCTCTGAAGCAGTTTTTGGTAGAAAAGTACTTCAGGCAGTGGTTTCAGTTTGAATCTTCTGTTTGTTTTTCATTAAACTTTATTTTGGGTGTGGATTATTTTCAGCAGGAATTGGCTGTCTTTATTTTATCCCTCCCTCTCTAGTGACTCTAGTGTGGAAAGATCCACATCTTGGGTAGTCATTATCCCATACGTCACTAGCTCATGGACTCTTGCTAATTACATGAAAGAAAACATAATTTATGTAAGAACTTACCTGATAAATTCATTTCTTTCATATTAGCAAGAGTCCATGAGGCCCGCCCTTTTTTGTGGTGGTTATGATTTTTTTGTATAAAGCACAATTATTCCAATTCCTTATTTTATATGCTTTCGCACTTTTTTCTTATCACCCCACTTCTTGGCTATTCGTTAAACTGAATTGTGGGTGTGGTGAGGGGTGTATTTATAGGCATTTTGAGGTTTGGGAAACTTTGCCCCTCCTGGTAGGAATGTATATCCCATACGTCACTAGCTCATGGACTCTTGCTAATATGAAAGAAATGAATTTATCAGGTAAGTTCTTACATAAATTATGTTTCTCCAACATAGGTGTGTCCGGTCCACGGCGTCATCCTTACTTGTGGGATATTCTCTTCCCCAACAGGAAATGGCAAAGAGCCCAGCAAAGCTGGTCACATGATTCCTCCTAGGCTCCGCCTACCCCAGTCATTCTCTTTGCCGTTGCACAGGCAACATCTCCACGGAGATGGCTAAGAGTTTTTTGGTGTTTAAATGTAGTTTTATTCTTCAATCAAGAGTTTATTTTAAAATAGTGCTGGTATGTACTATTTACTCTGAAACAGAAAAGAGATGAAGATTTCTGTTTGTAAGAGGAAAATGATTTTAGCAACCGTTACTAAAATTGATGGCTGTTTCCACACAGGACTGTTGAGATGAATTAACTTCAGTTGGGGGAAACAGTGGGCAGACTTTTGCTGCTTGAGGTATGACACATTTCTAACAAGACTTGGTAATGCTGGAAGCTGTCATTTTCCCTATGGGAACCGGTAAGCCATTTTCTTAGTTTAGTATAAGAATAAAGGGCTTCACAAGGGCTTTAAAGACTGGTAGACATTTTTCTGGGCTAAAACGATTACTTTATAAGTATATTTAGTGGATTATAACTATAAATAGTTCTTTTAATCTTGGGGATGTATTAAAAAAACGGCAGGCACTGTATTGGACATCTTTTTCACTGGGGGCCTTTTCTAGTCATAGGCAGAGCCTCATTTTCGCGCCACTAATGCGCAGTTGTTTTTGGAAAGCAAGGCATGCAGATGCATTTGTGAGGAGCTAAGAACCACTGAAAAAGCTTATTGAAGGCGTCATTTGGTATCGTATTCCCCTCTGGGCTTGGTTGGGTCTCAGCAAAGCAGATACCAGGGACTGTATAGGGGTTAAATGTAAAAACGGCTCCGGTTCCGTTATTTTAAGAGTTAAAGCTTTCAAATTTGGTGTGCAATACTTTTAAGGCTTTAAGACACTGTGGTGAAATTTTGGTGAATTTTGAACAATTCCTTCATATTTTTTCACCTATTCAGTAATAAAATGTGTTCAGTTTAAAATTTAAAGTGACAGTAACGGTTTTATTTTAAAACGTTTTTTGTGCTTTATCAAGTTTATGCCTGTTAACATGTCTGAACCATCAGATAGACGATGTTCTGTATGTTTGGAAGCCAAGGTTCCTCCCCATTTAAATATATGTGATGAATGTGACATAGTGTCCAAACAAAGTAGGGACAATGATGCCACTGATGATGTTGCCCAAAATGATTCCTCAAGCGAGGGGAGTAAGCAATGGTACTGCATCTTCCCCTTCTGTGTCTACACCAGTCTTGCCCACACAAGAGGCCCCTAGTACATCTAGTGCGCCAATCCTTCTTACTATGCAACAATTAACGGCTGTAATGGATAATTCTATTAAAAACATTTTGTCCAAAATGCCCACTTATCAGAGAAAGCGCGATTGCTCTGTTTTAGATACTGAAGAGCATGAGGACGCTGATGATAATGGTTCTGACATACCCTCACACCAATCTGAAGGGGCCAGGAGGGAGGTTTTGTCTGAGGGAGAAATTTCAGATTCAGGAAAAATTTCTCAACCAGCTGAACCTGATGTTATTACTTTTAAATTTAAATTAGAACATCTCTGCGCTCTGCTTAAGGAGGTGTTATCTACTCTGGATGATTGTGACAATTTGGTCATTCCAGAGAAGTTATGTAAGATGGACAAGTTCCTAGAGGTCCCGGTGCCCCCCGATGCTTTTCCTATACCCAAGCAGGGCGGACATTGTAAATAAGGAATGGGAAAGGCCCGGCATACCTTTTGTTCCTCCCCCTATATTTAAAAAATTTCCTATGGTCGACCCCAGAAAGGACTTATGGCAGACAGTCCCCAAGGTCGAGGGGGCGGTTTCTACTCTAAACAAACGCACTACTATCCCTATAGAAGATAGTTGTGCTTTCAAAGATCCTATGGATAAAAAATTAGAGGGTTTGCTTAAAAAGATGTTTGTTCAGCAAGGTTACCTTCTACAACCAATTTCATGCATTGTTCCTGTCACTACAGCAGCGTGTTTCTGGTTCGAAGAACTAGAAAAGTCGCTCAATAAAGACTCTTCGTATGAGGAGGTTATGGACAGAGTTCAAGCACTTAAATTGGCTAACTCTTTTATCTTAGACGCCACTTTGCAATTAGCTAGATTAGCGGCGAAAAATTCAGGTTTTGCTATTGTGGCGCGCAGAGCGCTTTGGCTAAAGTCTTGGTCAGCGGATGTGTCCTCCAAGAACAAATTGCTTAACATCCCTTTCAAAGGTAAAACGCTGTTTGGCCCTGACTTGAAAGAGATTATTTCAGACATCACTGGGGGAAAGGGCCACGCCCTTCCTCAGGATAGGTCTTTTAAGGCTAAAAATAAGCCAAATTTTCGTCCCTTTCGCAGAAACGGACCAGCCTAAAATTCTACACCCTCTAAGCAAGAGGGTAATAGTTCTCAAACCAAACCAGCCTGGAGACCGATGCAAGGCTGGAACAAGGGTAAGCAGGCCAAGAAACCTGCCACTGCTACTAAAACAGCATGAAGTGTTGGCCCCCGATCCGGGACCGGATCTGGTGGGGGGCAGACTCTCTCTCTTTGCTCAGGCTTGGGCAAGAGATGTTCAGGATCCTTGGGCGCTAGAAATAGTTTCTCAAGCTTATCTCCTGGAATTCAAGGAACTACCCCTAAGGGGGAGGTTCCACAGGTCTCAATTGTCTTCAAACCAAATAAAAAGACAGGCATTCTTACATTGTGTAGAAGACCTGTTAAGAATGGGAGTGATTCATCCTGTTCCATTAGGAGAACAAGGGATGGGGTTTTACTCCAATCTGTTCATAGTTCCCAAAAAAGAAGGAACATTCAGACCAATTTTAGATCTCAAGATTCTAAACAAATTTCTCAGGGTTCCATCGTTCAAGATGGAAACCATTCGAACAATTCTTCCTACCATCCAGGAAGGTCAATTCATGACCACGGTGGATTTAAAGGATGCGTATCTACATATTCCTATCCACAAGGAACATCATCGGTTCCTAAGGTTCGCCTTTCTGGACAAGCATTACCAGTTTGTGGCACTTCCATTCGGATTAGCCACTGCTCCAAGGATTTTCACAAAGGTACTAGGGTCCCTTCTAGCGGTGCTAAGACCAAGGGGCATTGCAGTAGTACCTTACTTGGACGACATACTGATTCAAGCGTCGTCTCTGTCAAAAGCAAAGGCTCATACGGACATTGTCCTAGCCTTTCTCAGATCTCACGGGTGGAAAGTGAACATAGAAAAAAGTTCTCTGTCCCCGTCAACAAGAGTTCCCTTCTTGGGAACAATAATAGACTCCTTAGAAATGAAGATTTTTCTGACAGAGGCCAGAAAATCAAAACTTCTAAGCTCTTGTCAAGTACTCCATTCTGTTCTTCTTCCTTCCATAGCGCAGTGCATGGAAGTAATAGGTTTGATGGTTGCGGCAATGGACATAGTTCCTTTTGCACGAATTCATCTAAGACCATTACAACTGTGCATGCTCAGACAGTGGAATGGGGATTATACAGACTTGTTTCCGACGATCCAAGTAGATCAAAGAACCAGAGATTCACTCCGTTGGTGGCTGAACCTGGACAACCTGTCACAGGGAATGAGCTTCCGCAGACCAGAGTGGGTCATTGTCACGACAGACGCCAGTCTGGTGGGCTGGGGCGCGGTCTGGGAACCCCTGAAAGCTCAGGGTCTATGGTCTCGGGAAGAATCTCTTCTCCCGATAAACATTCTGGAACTGCGAGCGATATTCAATGCTCTCAAAGCTTGGCCTCAACTAGCAAAGGCCAAATTCATAAGGTTTCAATCAGACAACATGACTGTTGCATATATCAACCATCAGGGGGGAACAAGGAGTTCCCTGGCGATGGAGGAAGTGACCAAAATAATTCAATGGGCGGAGAATCATTCCTGCCACTTGTCTGCAATCCACATCCCAGGAGTGGAAAATTGGGAAGCGGATTTTCTGAGTCGTCAGACTTTCCATCCGGGGGAGTGGGAACTCCATCCGGAAATCTTTGCCCAAATAACTCAATTATGGGGCAATCCAGACATGGACCTGATGGCGTCTCGTCAGAACTTCAAGGTTCCTTGCTACGGGTCCAGATCCAGGGATCCCAGGGCGACTCTAGTAGATGCACTGATAGCGCCTTGGACCTTCAACCTAGCTTATGTATTCCCACCGTTCCCTCTCATTCCCAGGCTGGTAGCCAGGATCAATCAGGAGAGGGCTTCGGTGATCTTGATAGCTCCTGCGTGGCCACGCAGAACTTGGTATGCAGACCTGGTGAATATGTCATCGGCTCCACCATGGAAGCTACCTTTGAGACAGGACCTTCTTGTTCAAGGTCCATTCGAACATCCGAATCTGGCTTCACTCCAACTGACTGCTTGGAGATTTAACGCTTGATTTTATCAAAGCGTGGGTTTTCAGATTCTGTCATTGATACTCTTGTTCAGGCTAGAAAGCCTGTAACTAGGAAAATTTACCATAAAATATGGAAAAAATATATTTGTTGGTGTGAATCTAAAGGATTCCCATGGAACAAGATAAAAATTCCTAAGATTCTATCCTTTCTACAGGAGGGTTTGGAGAAAGGATTATCTGCAAGTTCTTTGAAGGGACAGATTTCTGCTTTATCTGTTTTACTTCACAAAAAACTGGCGGCTGTGCCAGATGTTCAAGCTTTTGTTCAGGCTCTGGTTAGAATCAAGCCTGTTTACAAACCTTTGACTCCTCCTTGGAGTCTCAATTTAGTTCTTTCAGTTCTTCAAGGGGTTCCGTTTGAACCCTTACATTCCGTAGATATTAAGTTACTATCTTGGAAAGTTTTGTTTTTGGTTGCAATTTCTTCTGCTAGAAGAGTTTCAGAGTTATCTGCTCTGCAGTGTTCTCCTCCTTATCTGGTGTTCCATGCAGATAAGGTGGTTTTGCGTACTAAACCTGGTTTTCTTCCGAAAGTTGTTTCTAACAAAAACATTAACCAGGAGATAGTTGTGCCTTCTTTGTGTCCGAATCCAGTTTCAAAGAAGGAACGTTTGTTACACAATTTGGATGTAGTTCGTGCTCTAAAATTCTATTTAGAGGCTACAAAGGATTTCAGACAAACATCTTCTTTGTTTGTTGTTTATTCTGGTAAAAGGAGAGGTCAAAAAGCAACTTCTACCTCTCTCTCTTTTTGGCTTAAAAGCATCATCCGATTGGCTTATGAGACTGCCGGACGGCAGCCTCCTGAAAGAATCACAGCTCACTCCACTAGGGCTGTGGCTTCCACATGGGCCTTCAAGAACGAGGCTTCTGTTGATCAGATATGTAAGGCAGCGACTTGGTCTTCACTGCACACTTTTACCAAATTTTACAAATTTGATACTTTTGCTTCTTCTGAGGCTATTTTTGGGAGAGAGGTTTTGCAAGCCGTGGTGCCTTCCATCTAGGTGACCTGATTTGCTCCCTCCCATCATCCGTGTCCTAAAGCTTTGGTATTGGTTCCCACAAGTAAGGATGACGCCGTGGACCGGACACACCTATGTTGGAGAAAACAGAATTTATGCTTACCTGATAAATTACTTTCTCCAACGGTGTGTCCGGTCCACGGCCCGCCCTGGTTTTTTTAATCAGGTCTGATGAATTATTTTCTCTAACTACAGTCACCACGGTATCATATGATTTCTCCTATGCATATTCCTCCTTTACGTCGGTCGAATGACTGGGGTAGGCGGAGCCTAGGAGGGATCATGTGACCAGCTTTGCTGGGCTCTTTGCCATTTCCTGTTGGGGAAGAGAATATCCCACAAGTAAGGATGACGCCGTGGACCGGACACACCGTTGGAGAAAGTAATTTATCAGGTAAGCATAAATTCTGTTTTTTTTGGTTTTCTTCCCTCCACCTAAAAAGATTTCAGTTTGTTTTTCAATTGAGTTGTACAGTTTATAGGTCACATTAAAGGTGGAAAAAGTTCTGAAATGATTTCTTTGTCATTTTTTTTTACATCACAGAAACCTGACATTTTAACAGGGGTGTGTAGACTTTTTATATCCACTGTATTTATCTCTATCCGCAGAATAATTTAAAAGTAACTTAAATCTTAACCTTTCTCACTCTGGACTAAAACTTCACACTTGTTTAGACTCAGTTTGCATTGTCAACAACACATAGGTGCATCATTCAATTCATATGTACATCTTTTCTTTGTGTACCCAAGTAGGGTAAATGCTATGATTGAAACAATAATAGCAAATGTGCTTCTAGTACAAGCTAATACATGTGTGTTTACTGCAGAAATGCTTCTATTTAAAATTGAAATTCACTCACATGCATTTCAGTTCTGACCACTGTGTCCTCTTTAGATCTCGTTCAATAAGTTTCTTCAGCTTCTAAACTTTCTAATTTACTTCTAGTCTCAATTTTTCTTTTTTTTTTCTCTTGGTATCTTGTTGAAAAGCAGGAACGTATGCTTAGGAGACGGCCCATTTCTGGAGCACTTTATGGCAACAATTTTGAAAGAATGTTATCCATTTGAAACAGCACTAGATGACAGCACTATTTCCTGCCATGTAATGCTCCAGATGCCCTTCTAGGTATCTCTTTAACACAGAATATCATGAGAACGAAGCAAATTTGATAATAGAAGTAACTTGGAAACTTTTTAAAAAACTGTATGTTCTGTCTCCATTACATTAGAATATTTGGTCTTCATATCCCTTAAAATAAAATAACAATGTAGCGTTAAAATCAGCAAGTAATTTTGTCAGTTCAGCATTGTTTTGCGTAATTACTAGTTCATGTCAACATTTGTTGACGGTTTACCTTCAACCTCCTGTATTGTGTAAGATTTAGTTGAAGCCGTAAACTGCTGTTTAAATATACAATACAAAATTGGCACAAGTCACTGGTATCTGCCGTTCTCAAATGACACAATAGTACATTGTAATCTTTCTGCCAAGCCAGCCTAAAACATCTGTGATTATTAGCATCTCCATAAAGAATCTGCTTTGCTAAATATTTTTTTCAGCTCAGGGAGAGGAGACTCATTTGCTGAGCGTTAGACAAGGAGGTAGTTTAGAATGAGTGCTTGGTGCTCAAGGGATATTGAGAAATATGAATTAATTTTCTCCTTCAGTTATCTTATGAATATTAATCAGAAAAACAGCTGTGAGTTCTAACTGCTGTTATTGTTGCTGTAGGAGGAAGATGCCACAGGGACTGATCAAGACCAGGAGGAGAGACGATGGAATAAGAGAACTCAGCAGATGCTGCATGGTCTTCAGGTAACAATCACTTTTGTTCATTTTGCTCATGTTGGTCCTCATTTTTGCCAAAATGTTTTCCCTTTAATGGCACACTTGTTAATCCCTGTTGAAGAAACGAGACAATGTCATATAAAAAGTATTAAAAACAGGTTGTATGAAAAGTAATGCTACAAGTTCTAAATGAAAGCATTTGAGGCATTAACTATTGCTTTTTGCACTAGTTGCAGTATTCTCAGTATTCTGATATTTTAAGTCCTTAAAAAAAAAAAAATATATATGCATATTCAGATGCTATATCTATGCAAAACTGTATTTAAATAGAAAGACCTGGATAGAAAGTTGCACCAAAGCGGACTGCCTTTTAAGATGTTTTTGTTTTTAAAAAAATGAACTCTTCAAAATGTATATTGATTTTAAAGTAATTGGTCTCCTTTAACTTACAGAGAGTCCTTGCTAAAACTGGAGCTGAATCGATCAGTTTGCTTGAACTGTGCAGAGACACAAATCGAAAGCAGGCGGCAGCCAAATTCTACAGTTTTCTTGTACTTAAAAAGCAACAAGCCATTGAGCTCACACAGGAGGAGCCTTACAGTGATATCATTGCCACACCAGGACCAAGATTTCATATTGTTTGACTTTATGGATTTCATAAGGCTAAAACAAGCTCCAGCAGAAATTCCATGAACCTCTTGTATGCTGGAGCTGCTTGTGAAGCATGGCAGAGCAGAGTAGTAGAGCCTTCCCCAAAACCAAACTTGTTCAAACCGTGTCATGGTGATCCTGTCCTCTGGCTAATGATATTGGTTATTTAATATATGTACAAAGTTTGTCTTATTTTCTTTTAAGTGTAATGTCTATTTTTATGGGATATAAATATGGATGAGGTGGTTTGTTTATGGTTTAAAAAAAACGATCTTAATAGGACAAATCTTTTAACAAACCTTTTATGCATTGCATTATCTGCAAAGAACTCACTTCTTCCCAGATAACTTTCTTATGTGTTTTGCGTTTTTTTAAATTTATTTTTCTCTTTCAAAGATGTGATTGTCCCATTTATTACAATGCATAAAATGTTTTAATATGGTTCCTTTATCCTGGAAGACTAATGCTAATAATTCATAACCGTTGTGTGCAATATTAGTATAAAAAAATAATCTTGTTTTACTATTTAAAGAAAAAAACACAGAAAAAAAAATTTGGCCTAAAAATATCCAACCTTTATTCTTTGTTACTATAGATTTTATTGAGCTAAATTATTTATTATTTTTTTGGATTTTTTTTTTTTTTTGTATATCTTTTATCCATTGCAAAATACATCTAGGTTGTTTTTAAATAATGATTTAAATTGTAATACTTTAGTCGTCACTTTCTCTTAAGCTTTTGTAAACTTACAATCAGATTGCAAATTTGTTTAATAAGAAAAGAATAGTATTTTACTAAATAACATTCGTAGCTTCGCTCACAAACTTGCATTCCATTTACGATGACAGCATAAATATTTAATGACACTGCAGTAAAGTTTTCTATGCAAACCTTTTCAGTTTTAGAATTTTTACATAAATTCCAAAATATCGTAAACTTTTATACTTGTAAACTTTTAATTGTAGCATGACTGCAATTTTTTGTATGTCTTGCTTTGTTTAAAGCAGTTTTAAATGTGTGACAAACGTAAGTGCAAAACTATTTTTGATACAATGGTTCTCCAATCAAAGAATGACATGCCGTAAAAGAAATATGCAAAAAAAAAATTTCCCCTACACTGCTTCAAATTAAATTACCTTTGAGTTTTGCTTTGGGCTTTCTCTGTTGCTGTCCTTGCCATAGTAATTGCCCCCCCCCCCTAACTTTACAACGTTAAAGGTTCAAAGTGGGGGTCTACTATGTGCATGGTAGGTTGTCAATGCATGATTGCTTCCCTTCAAAGGGTACTACAAAATAATTGTATAGCCTATATTGTCTGAATATTAAGTTCCCACTTACCCCCTTTATTTCCTAATACTGCACACACCTGTTTATGAGTTGTTGTTTTTTTTTAGCATTGTTTAATACCTATATAGAAGGTGACTTTTTTTCATTTGGTATAATACACTTCATTTGCTGGTTTAAAATTGGCACTTTCTTAATTTTACATTATTTTATTATCAACCTCTTAATTCAAGGTTTTCAGTGTTTCACAAACCACCAGATTTCCCTCTTTTGTAAACTGCAAAAACAGAGTATGAATAAACTCATTTGAGTTATGTTTGGTAAAATAACAATCATGCTCCCCCCCCCCCCTCCTTCCAAAATTATGGTTACTAATATATTTTCTAATTGTGGATTCAGAATGACTTTGTATGATCATGAAAATGTAATAAAAAAAATCCATTTATGAAAATATGCTTTGCTCTGCATCTATTTTCTAAATAATGTGCCTGGAAAACCAGTTTCCCTTTGTATAAAGAGATTGTAGATACGTTGGATGTTTTAATTATAGAAATACTTGTTACACATTTTTAGTCTTTCATTGCTTATCAAGGATAATTGTTCATAAAAATAGTTGATGCTGTGTTATGTATAACTTTTCTAATAAAAATCCTGATAACCTTTAATTCTGTTTCTGTGTAATTATCTGCATATAATTAGGACACATTTACGCAAGTATAAATGTGCACTTTTGTTTCCCTTATCCATAAGGGGTTAATTAAGCCTGGGAAATAGGCACTAAAAGTCACAGCATGATGGGTATTCACTGCTCTGTGGGATGCCTTGCAGACAGTTTCCTTGGCTTTCCTAGATGTGGTGAGGCTAATTTACACTATTTAGAGCAGCACAATTTATATAATTTCTCTTGTTAAGTGTATTCAGTCCACGGGTCATCCATTACTTATGGGATATATTCCCTTCCCAACAGGAAGTTGCAAGAGGATCACCCAAGCAGAGCTGCTATATAGCTCCTCCCCTCACATGTCATACCCAGTCATTCTCTTGCAACTCAAATAGATAGGACGTTGTAAGAGGTCTGTGGTGTTTTTTATACTTAGTTTATTTCTTCAATCAAAAGTTTATTTTAAATGGCACCGGAGTGTGCTGTTTGTTCTCAGGCAGTATTTGGAAGAAGAATCTGCCTGCGTTTTCTATGATCTTAGCAGAAGTAACTAAGATCCACTGGCTGTTCTCGCACATTCTGAGCGGTGGGGTAACTTTCAGAAAGGGAATAGCGTGTGGGGAATCCTGCAAACAAGGTATGTGCAGTAAATTATTTTTCTAAGGAATGGAATTGACTAAGAAAATACTGCTGATACCGATGTAATGTACGTATAGCCTTAAATGCAGTAGCGACTGGTATCAGGCTGATGAATGTATGTACAATAAGTAATTTTCTAAGGAATGGAATTTGACTAAGAAAATACTCTTAATACTGAAGTAATGTATGAGCCTTAACTGCAGTAGAAGCGACTGGTAGCAGGCTTATTAATAACACTACCTAACTTTTAAAGTGCATGTTTAAAACGTTTACTGGCATGTTATTTTTTTTTTGTGAGGTACTTTGGTGATAAATCTTTTGGGGCATGATTTTCCACATGGCTGTCGTTTATTTCTACATAGAAACGGTTAACTGAGGTTTCCCACTGTTGTAATATGAGTGGGAGGGGCCTATTTTAGCGCTTTTTTGCGCAGTAAAAATTCAGTTAGTCTTCCTGCTTCTTCCTCCTTGATCCAGGACGTCTCTAGAGAGCTCAGGGGTCTTCAAAATTCATTTTGAGGGAGGTAATCAGTCACAGCAGACCTGTGACAGTGTGTTTGACTGTGATAAAAACGTTAATTGTTAAATTGATTATCCGTTTTTGGGTATTAAGGGGTTAAACATCCATTTGCTAGTGGGTGCAATGCTTTGCTAACTTAATACATTTACTGTGAAAATTTGGTTGCTATAACTGATTTGGTTCATTGTTATTTCAACTGTGACGATTTTTTTGTGCTTCTTAAAGGCGCAGTAGCGTTTTTTATATTGCTTAACTTATTTGAAAGGATTTTCCAAGCTTGCTAGTCTCATTGCTAGTCTGTTTAAACATGTCTGACACAGATGAATCTGTTTGTTCACTATGTTTGAAGGCCAATGTGGAGCCCCACAGAAATGTGTGCTTCTTAAAGGCGCAGTAGCGTTTTTTATATTGCTTGTTAACTTATTTGAAAGGATTTTCCAAGCTTGCTAGTCTCATTGCTAGTCTGTTTAAACATGTCTGACACAGATGAATCTGTTTGTTCACTATGTTTGAAGGCCAATGTGGAGCCCCACAGAAATGTGTACTAAATGTATTGATGTCACTTTGAATAAAAGTAAATTTATATCTGTAAAGAAATTATCACCAGACAACGAGGGGGAAGTTATGCCGACTAACTCTCCTCACGTGTCAGTACCTTCGCCTCCCGCTCAGGAGGCGCGTGATATTGTGGCGCCAAGTACATCAGAGAGGCCCATACAAATCACTTTGCAAGACATGGCTGCTGTTATGACAGAGGTATTATCTAAATTGCCTGAATTAAGAGGCAAGCGCGATAGCTCTGGGTTAAGGACAGAGCACGCTGATGATGTGAGAGCCATGTCTGATACTGCGTCACAATTTGCAGAACATGCGGACGGAGAGCTTCATTCTGTGGGTGACGGATCTGATCCAGGGAGACCGGATTCAGAGATTTCTAATTTTAAATTTAAGCTTGAGAACCTCCGTGTATTGCTAGGGGAGGTACTAGCGGCTCTGAATGATTGTAACACGGTTGCAATTCCAGAGAAAATATGTAGGTTGGATAGATACTTGCGGTACCGGTGTGTACTGACGTTTTTCCTATACCTAAAAGGCTTACAGAAATTATTAGCAAGGAGTGGGATAGACCCGGTGTGCCCTTTTCCCCTCCTCCGATATTTAGAAAAATGTTTCCAATAGACGCCACCACACGAGACTTATGGCAGACGGTCCCTAGGGTGGAGGGAGCAGTTTCTACTTTAGCTAAAAGTACCACTATCCCGGTGGAGGATAGTTGTGCTTTTTCGGATCCAATGGATAAAAAATTAGGTTACCTTAAGAAAATGTTTGTTCAACAAGGTTTTATCTTACAGCCCCTTGCATGCATTGCGCCTGTCCCTGCTGCTGCGGCATTCTGGTTTGAGTCTCTGGAAGAGGCCATTCGCACAGCTCCATTCCCTGTTTGTCAGGCTTTGGCTAGGATTAAGCCTGTGTTTAAGACTGTTGCTCCTCCGTGGAGCTTAAACTTGGTTCTTAAAGTTCTTCAAGGGGTTCCGTTTGAACCCCTTCATTCCATTGATATTAAGCTTTTATCTTGGAAAGTTCTGTTTTTGATGGCTATTTCCTCGGCTCGAAGAGTCTCTGAGTTATCTGCCTTACATTGTGATTCTCCTTATCTGATTTTCCATTCAGACAAGGTAGTTCTGCGTACTAAACCTGGGTTTTTACCTAAGGTAGTTTCTAACAGGAATATCAATCAGGAGATTGTTTGTTCCATCATTATGTCCTAATCCTCCTTCAAAGAAGGAACGACTTTTGCATAATCTGGACGAAGTCCGTGCCCTGAAGTTCTATTTACAGGCAACTAAAGATTTTCGTCAAACTTCTTCCCTGTTTGTCGTGTACTCTGGTCAGAGGAGAGGTCAAAAAGCTTCGGCAACCTCTCACTCCTTTTGGCTTCGTAGCATAATACGTTTAGCCTATGAGACTGCTGGACAGCAGCCCCCTGAAAGAATTACAGCTCATTCCACTAGAGCTGTGGCTTCCACCTGGGCCTTTAAGATTGAGGCCTCTGTTGAACAGATTTGCAAGGCTGCAACTTGGTCTTCGCTTCACACTTTCTTTCATGTAATTAGCAAGAGTCCATGAGCTAGTGACGTATGGGATATACATTCCTACCAGGAGGGGCAAAGTTTCCCAAACCTCAAAATGCCTACAAATACACCCCTCACCACACCCACAAATCAGTTACACAAACTTTGCCTCCTATGGAGGTGGTGAAATAAGTTTGTGCTAGATTCTGCGTTTATATGCGCTCCGCAGCAGGTTGGGGCCCGGTTTTCCTCTCAGCGTGCAGTGAATGTCAGAGGGATGTGAGGAGACTATTGCCTATTTGAATTCAATGATCTCCTTCTACGGGGTCTATTTCATAGGTTCTCTGTTATCGGCCGTAGAGATTCATCTCTTACCTCCCTTTTCAGATTGACGTATACTCTTATTTATTTATTTATTTATATATATATATATATATATATATATATATATATATATATATATATATATATATATATATATATACCATTACCTCTGCTGATTTTCGTTTCAGTACTGGTTTGGCTTTCTACATCATGTAGATGAGTGTCCTGGGGTAAGTAAGTCTTATTTTCTGTGACACTCTAAGCTATGGTTGGGCACTTTTTTATAAAGTTCTAAATATATGTATTCAAACATTTATTTGCCTTGACTCAGGATGTTCAACATTCCTTATTTCAGACAGTCAGTTTCATATTTGGGATAATGCATTTGAATCAATCATTTTTTTCTTACCTTAAAATTTGACTTTTTCCCTGTGGGCTGTTAGGCTCGCGGGGGCTGAAAATGCTTCATTTTATTGCGTCATTTTTGGCGCAAATTTTTTTTCTGTTTCCGGCGTCATACGTGTCGCCGGAAGTTGCGTCATTTTTGACGTTCTTTTGCGGCAAGTGTCGGCGTTCCGGGTTGTGGCGTCATTTTTGGCGCCAAAATTATTTAGGCGCCAAATAATGTGGGCGTCTTATTTGGCGCTAAAAAAATATGGGTGTCACTTTTGTCTTCACATTATTTAAGTCTCATTATTTATTGCTTCTGGTTGCTAGAAGCTTGTTCACTGGCATTTTTTTCCCATTCCTGAAACCGTCATTTAAGGAATTTGATTAATTTTGCTTTATATGTTGTTTTTTCTATTACATATTGCAAGATGTCCCACGTTGCAACTGAGTCAGAAGATACTTCTGGAAAATCGCTGCCTGGTGCTGGAGCTACCAAAGCTAAGTGTATCTGCTGTAAACTTTTGGTAGCTATTCCTCCAGCTGTTGTTTGTATTGAATGTCATGACAAACTTGTTAATGCAGATAATATTTCCTTTAGTAAAGTTCCATTGCCTGTTGCTGTTCCGTCAACATCTAATACTCAGTGTTCCTGATAACATAAGAGATTTTGTTTCTAAATCCATTAAGAAGGCTATGTCTGTTATTCCTCCTAGTAAACATAAAAAGTCTTTTAAAACTTCTCATTGTTCAGATGAATTTTTAAATGATCATCATTCTGATTCTGATAATAGTTCTTCTGGTTCAGAGGATTCTGTCTCAGAGGTTGATGCTGATAAATCTTCATATTTATTTAAAATAGAATTTATTCGTTCTTTACTTAAAGAAGTTTTAATTGCTTTAGAAATTGAGGATTCTGGTCCTCTTGATACTAAATCTAAACGTTTAGATAAGGTTTTTAAATCTCCTGTAGTTATTCCAGAAGTTTTTCCTGTCCCTGGTGCTATTTCTGAAGTAATTTCCAGGGAATGGAATAATTTGGGTAATTCATTTACTCCTTCTAAACGTTTTAAGCAATTATATCCTGTGCCCTCTGACAGATTAGAGTTTTGGGACAAAATCCCTAAGGTTGATGGGGCTGTCTCTACTCTTGCTAAGCGCACTACTATTCCTACGGCAGATGGTACTTCCTTTAAGGATCCTTTAGATAGGAAAATTGAATCCTTTCTAAGAAAAGCTTATTTGTGTTCAGGTAATCTTCTTAGACCTGCTATATCTTTGGCGGATGTTGCTGCAGCTTCAACTTTTTGGTTGGAAGCTTTAGCGCAACAAGTAACAGATCATAATTCTCATAGCATTATTATTCTGCTTCAACATGCTAATAATTTTATTTGTGATGCCATCTTTGATATCATTAGAGTTGATGTCAGGTATGTGTCTCTAGCTATTTTAGTTAGAAGAGCTTTATGGCTTAAAACTTGGAATGCTGATATGTCTTCTAAGTCTACTCTGCTTTCCCTTTCCAGGGTAATAAATTATTTGGTTCTCAGTTGGATTCTATTATCTCAACTGTTACTGGAGGGAAAGGAACTTTTTTACCACAGGATAAAAAGTCTAAAGGTAAATTCAGGTCTAATAATCGTTTTCGTTCCTTTCGTCACAACAAGGAACAAAAGCCTGATCCTTCATCCTCAGGAGCGGTATCAGTTTGGAAACCATCTCCAGTCTGGAATAAATCCAAGCCTTTTAGAAAATCAGTCAGCTCCTAAGTCCACATGAAGGTGCGGCCCTCATTCCAGCTCAGCTGGTAATGGGCAGATTACGTTTTTTCAAAGAAATTTGGATCAATTCCGTTCACAATCTTTGGATTCAGAACATTGTTTCAGAAGGGTACAGAATTGGTTTCAAGATAAGACCTCCTGCAAAGAGATTTTTTCTTTCCCGTGTCCCAGTAAATCCAGCGAAGGCTCAAGCATTTCTGAAATGTGTTTCAGATCTAGAGTTGGCTGGAGTAATTATGCCAGTTCCAGTTCTGGAACAGGGGCTGGGGTTTTATTCTATCTCTTCATTGTACCAAAGAAGGTCAATTCCTTCAGACCAGTTCCGGATCTATCAATATTGAATCGTTCTGTAAGGATACCAACATTCAAGATGGTAACTGTAGGACTATCCTGCCTTTTGTTTAGCAAGGGCATTATATGTCTACAATAGATTTACAGGATGCATATCTGCATATTCTGATTCATCCAGATCACTATCAGTTTCTGAGATTCTCTTTCCTAGACAAGCATTACCAGTTTGTGGCTCTACCGTTTGGCCTAGCAACAGCTCCAAGAATTTTTACAAAGGTTCTCGGTGCCCTTCTGTCTGTAATCAGAGAACAGGGTATTGTGGTATTTCCTTATTTGGACGATATCTTGGTACTTGCTCAGTCTTCACATTTAGCAGAATCTCATACGAATCGACTTGTGGTGTTTCTTCAAGATCATGGTTGGAGGATCAATTTACTAAAAAGTTCATTGATTCCTCAGACAAGGGTAACCTTTTTGGGTTTCCAGATAGATTCAGTGTCCATGACTCTATCTTTGACAGACAAGAGACGTCTAAAATTGATATCTGCTTGTGGAAACCTTCAGTCACAATCATTCCCTTCGGTAGCCTTATGCATGGAAATTCTAGGTCTTATGACTGCTGCATCGGACGCGATCCCCTTTGCTCGTTTTCACATGCGACCTCTTCAGCTCTGTATGCTGAACCAATGGTGCAGGGATTTCACAAAGATATCTCAATATCTTTAAAACAGATTGTACGACACTCTCTGACGTGGTGGACAGATCACCATCGTTTAGTTCAGAGGGCTTCTTTTGTTCTTCCGACCTGGACTGTAATTTCAACAGATGCAAGTCTTACAGGTTGGCGAGCTGTGTGGGGGTCTCTGACGGCACAAGGGGTTTGGGAATCTCAGGAGGTGAGATTACCGATCAATATTTTGGAACTCCGTGCAATTTTCAGAGCTCTTCAGTCTTGGCCTCTTTTTTAAAGAGAGAATCGTTCATTTGTTTTCAGACAGACAATGTCACATCTGTGGCATACATCAATCATCAAGGAGGGACTCAGTCCTCTAGCTATGAAAGAAGTATCTCGAATTCTGGTTTGGGCGGAATCCAGCTCTTGTCTAGTTTCTGCGGTCCATATCCCAGGCATAGACAATTGGGATGCGGATTATCTCAGTCGCCAAACGTTGCATCCGGACGAATGGTCTCTTCACCCAGAGGTATTTCTTCAGATTGTTCAAATGTGGGGACTTCCAGAAATAGATCTGATGGCCTCTCATCTAAACAAGAAACTTCACAGGTATCTGTCCAGATCCAGGGATCCTCAGGCGGAAGCAGTGGATGCATTATCACTTCCTTGGAAGTATCATCCTGCCTATATCTTTCCGCCTCTAGTTCTTCTTCCAAGAGTGATCTCCAAGATTCTGAAGGAATGTTCGTTTGTTCTGCTGGTAGCTCCAGCATGGCCTCACAGGTTTTGGTATGCGGATCTTGTCCGGATGGCTTTTTGCCAACCGTGGACTCTTCCGTTAAGACCAGACCTTCTGTCGCAAGGTCCTTTTTTCCATCAGGATCTCAAATCCTTAAATTTAAAGGTATGGAGATTGAACGCTTGATTCTTAGTCAAAGAGGTTTCTCTGACTCTGTGATTAATACTATGTTACAGGCTCGTAAATCTGTATCTAGGGAGATATATTATAGAGTCTGGAAGACTTATATTTCTTGGTGTCTTTCTCATCATTTTTCCTGGCATTCTTTTAGAATTCCAAGAATTTTACAGTTTCTTCAGGATGGTTTGGATAAAGGTTTGTCTGCAAGTTCCTTGAAAGGACAAATCTCTGCTCTTTCTGTTCTTTTTCACAGAAAGATTGCTAATCTTCCTGATATTCATTGTTTTGTACAAGCTTTGGTTCGTATAAAACCTGTTAAGTCAATTTCTCCTCCTTGGAGTTTGAATTTGGTTCTGAGGGCTCTTCAAGCTCCTCCGTTTGAACCTATGCATTCATTGGACATTAAATTACTTTCTTGGAAAGTTTTGTTCCTTTTGGCCATCTCTTCTGCCAGAAGAGTTTCTGAATTATCTGCTCTTTCTTGTGAATCTCCTTTTCTGATTTTTCACCAGGATAAGGCGGTGTTGCGAACTTCTTTTGAATTTTTACCTAAGGTTGTGAATTCTAACAACATTAGTAGAGAAATTGTGGTAACTTCATTATGTCCTAATCCTAAGAATTCTAAGGAGAAATCTTTGCATTCTTTGGATGTAGTTATTGCTTTGAAATATTATGTTGAAGCTACTAAGAATTTCCGAAAGACTTCTAGTCTATTTGTTATCTTTTCCGGTTCTAGGAAAGGTCAGAAGGCCTCTGCCATTTCTTTGGCATCTTGGTTGAAATCTTTAATTCATCATGCTTATGTCGAGTCGGGTAAAACTCCGCCTCAAAGGATTACAGCTCATTCTACTAGGTCAGTTTCTACTTCCTGGGCGTTTAGGAATGAAGCTTCGGTTGATCAGATTTGCAAAGCAGCAACTTGGTCTTCTTTGCATACTTTTACTAAATTCTACCATTTTGATGTGTTTTCTTCTGAAGCTGTTTTTGGTAGAAAAGTACTTCAGGCAGCTGTTTCAGTTTGAATCTTCTGCTTATATTTTCAGTTTTTTTCAATATAAAATTTAAATTATTTTGGGTGTGGATTATTTTTCAGCGGAATTGGCTGTCTTTATTTTATCCCTCCCTCTCTAGTGACTCTTGCGTGGAAAGATCCACATCTTGGGTAGTCATTATCCCATACGTCACTAGCTCATGGACTCTTGCTAATTTCATGAAAGAAAACATAATTTATGCAAGAACTTACCTGATAAATTCATTTCTTTCATATTAGCAAGAGTCCATGAGGCCCACCCTTTTTGTGGTGGTTATGATTTTTTTGTATAAAGCACAATTATTCCAATTCCTTATTTTTTATGCTTTCGCACTTTTTTCTTATCACCCCACTTCTTGGCTATTCGTTAAACTGATTTGTGGGTGTGGTGAGGGGTGTATTTGTAGGCATTTTGAGGTTTGGGAAACTTTGCCCCTCCTGGTAGGAATGTATATCCCATACGTCACTAGCTCATGGACTCTTGCTAATATGAAAGAAATGAATTTATCAGGTAAGTTCTTACATAAATTGTTTTTTTAAAATTTTACCAATTTGACACTTTTGCTTCTTCGGAGGCTGTTTTTGGGGGAGAGGTTCTACAGGCAGTGGTTCCTTCTGTTAAAGTTCCTGCCTTGTCCCTCCCATCATCCGTGTACTTTGGCTTTGGTATTGGTATCCCATAAGTAATGGATGACCTGTGGACTGAATACACTTAACAAGAGAAAACATAATTTCTCTTGTTAAGTGTGTTCAGTCCACGGGTCATCCATTACTTATGGGGATATATTCTCCTTCCCAACAGGAAGTTGCAAGAGGATCACCCAAGCAGAGCTGCTATATAGCTCCTCCCCTCACATATCATATCCAGTCATTCTCTTGCAACCCTCAACAAAGAAGGAGGTCGCGAGAGGAGCTGGAGTTTTTACTTAATTATTCTTCAATCAAAAGTTTGTTATTTTAAATGGCACCGGAGTGTGCTGTTTTTCTATCTCAGGCAGTATTTGGAAGAAGAAACTGCCTGCGCTTTCTATTTTCTTAGCAGGCGTAACTAAGATCCACTGGCTGTTCTCGACATTCTGAGGAGTGGGGTAACTTCAGAAAATGGGAATAGCATGCGGGGTCTCCCGCAAATGAGGTATGTGCAGTACAATATTTTCTGGGAATGGAATTGACTAAGAAAACACTGCTGTTACCCGTATGATGTAAGTACAGCCTTAAATGCAGTAGTAGTGACTGGTATCAGGCTGATAAATGTATGCACAGTAGAGTTATTTTCTAGGGACTAGAATTTGACTGAAAAAATACTGTTAATACTGATATAATGTGTGAGCCTTAACTGCAGTAGAAGCGACTGGTAGCAGGCTTAGTAATAACTTTACACAGCATCTGAAATGTTTTTTAAAACGTTTACTGGCATGTTAATCGTTTTGTGAGGTACTTTGGTGATAAATCTTTTTGGGCATGATTTTTTTCCACACGGCTAACGTATATTTCTGCATAGAAACCGTTATATCAGGTCTCCCACTGTTGTAATAGGAGTGGGAGGGACCTTTTTTAGCGCCTTGTTGCGCAGTTAAAATTCTAGCACAGTCTTCCTGCTTCTTCCTCTTTGATCCAGGACGTCTCCAGAGAGCTCAGGGATCTTCAAAATTCGTTTTTGAGGGAGGTAATCAGTCACAGCAGACCTGTGACAGTGTGTTTGACTGTGATAAAAGCGTTAAATCTTAATTTGATATCCGTTTTGGGTACTGAGGGGTTAATCATCCTTTTGCTAATGGGTGCAATCCTCTGCTAATTAATACATTTAAAGAATAACTGAACTAGTTCTTTGTTATTCAATTGTGTTTTTTTTTAAAAAAGCGCTGCTGCGTTTTTTATATTGCTTGTAAACTTATTGAAGTAATTTCCAAGCTTGCTACCTTCATTGCTAGTCTGTTTAACCCCTTAATGACCGAGGACGTGCAGGGTACGTCCTCAAAAAAAAAAAGGCAGTTAACGCCTGAGGACGTACCCTGCACGTCTTCAGTGTGGAAAGCAGCTGGAAGCGATCCTGCTCGCTTCCAGCTGCTTTCCGGTTATTGCAGTGATGCCTCGATATGGAGGCATCCTGCAATAACTTTACATGGCCATCCGATGCAGAGAGAGCCACTCTGTGGCCCTCCCTGCACCGGACATCGATGGCCGGTATCGTTGGTGGGTGGGAGCCGACTTGGGAGGCGGGTGGGCGGCCATCGGTGTATCCTCTGACATCAAGGGGGGCGGGATCGGAGGCGGGGCCGTTAGGGGGGGAGCGCGCACGTGCACGGAGGTTGGCGGGTGGGCGCGTGCACGGGGCGGGAGCGGGTGGGAACCGCTACACTACGGAAAATATTGCCAGGAAAAAATGGCCAAATCTTGTTTGTGCAAAAGCACAAAAATAGATCGTGGAGGGGTGGGGGGTTGGTTTTGTGTGGGGGGAAGCTACACTACAGAAAATTAATAAAAATATAAAAAAAAACATATTTTCTTCTAAACTGGGTACTGGCAGACAGCTGCCAGTACCCAAGATGGCGCATATTAAGTTAGAGTGGGAGGGTTATAGAGCTGTTTTGGGGGGATCAGTGAGGTTGGGGGCTAAGGGGGGGATAGTACACAGCAGCATATGTAAATATGCTTTTTAAAAACACAAAAAAAAGAACAAATATAGCTTTTATTTTAGTGACTTTCTGCCAGTACTTAAGATGGCGGGGACAATTGTGGGGTGGGGGAGGGAAGAGAGCTGTTTGGGAGGGATCAGGGGGTCTGATGTTTCAGGTGGGAGGCTGAGCTCTACACTAAATGTGATATTAACCCTGCAAGCTCCCTACAAGCTACCTAATTAACCCCTTCACTGCTCGCCATAATACACGTGTGATGCGCAGCAGCATTTAGCGGCCTTCTAAATACCAAAAAGCAACGCCAAAGCCATATATGTCTGCTATTTCTGAACAAAGGGGATCCCAGAGAAGCATTTACAACCATTTGTGCCATAATTGCACAAGCTGTTTGTAAATGATTTCAGTGAGAAACCTAAAATTGTGAAAAATTTAACGTTTTTTTTTTATTTGATCGCATTTGGCGGTGAAATGGTGGCATGAAATATACCAAAATGGGCCTAGATCAATACTTGGGGTTGTCTACTACACTACACTAAAGCTAAAATTACCCCAAAAAGCTCCCTACATGCTCCCTAATTAACCCCTTCACTGCTGGGCATAATACACGTGTGGTGCGCAGTGGCATTTAGTGGCATTCTAATTACCAAAAAGCAACACCAAAGCCATATAAGTCTGCTATTTCTGAACAAAGGGGATCCCAGAGAAGAATTTACAACCATTTGTGCCATAATTGCACAAGCTGTTTGTAAATAATTTCAGTGAGAATCCTAAAGTTTGTGAAAAAAATTGTGAAAAAGTGAACAATTTTTTTTATTTGATCGCATTTGGCGGTGAAATGGTGGCATGAAATATACCAAAATTGGCCTAGATCAATACTTTGGGATGTCTACTAAAAAAAAATATATACATGTCAATGGTTTGGAAATAGCAAAGTGCTATTTGTATTTATGGCCCTATAACTTGCAAAAAAAGCAAAGAACATGTAAACATTGGGTATTTCTAAACTCAGGACAAAATTTAGAAACTATTTAGCATGGGTGTTTTTTGGTGGTTGTAGATGTGTAACAGATTTTGGGGGTCAAAGTTAGAAAAAGTGTATTTTTTTTCAATTTTTCCTCATATTTTATAAAAATGTTTATAGTAAATTATAAGATATGATGAAAATAATGGTATCTTTAGAAAGTCCATTTAATGGCGAGAAAAATGGTATATAATATGTGTGGGAACAGTAAATGAGTAAGAGGAAAATTACAGCTAAACACAAACACTGCAAAAATGTAAAAATAGCCTTGGTCCCAAACGGACAGAAAATGGAAAAGTGCTGTGGTCATTAAGGGGTTAAACATGTCTGATACAGAGGAATCTGCTTGTTCATTATGTTTAAAAGCCGATGTGGAGCCCAATAGAAATGTGTACCAATTGTATTGATATTACTTTGAATAAAAGTCAATCTGTACCGATAAAGAAATTATCACCAGACAACGAGGGGGAAGTTATGCCGTCTAACTCTCCTTACGTGTCAGTACCTTCGTCTCCCGCTCGGGAGGTGCGTAAGATTGAGGCGCCAAGTACATCAAGGCCCTTACAAATCACTTTACATGATATGGCTAATGTTATGAAAGAAGTATTATACAATATGCCAGAGTTAAGAGGCAAGCGCGACAGCTCTGGGTTAAGGACAGAGCGCGCCGATGACACGAGAGCCATGTCTGATACTGCGTCACAATTTGCAGAACATGAGGACGGAGAGCTTCATTCTGTGGGTGATGGTTCTGATTCGGGGAGACCGGATTCAGAAATTTAAAATTTTAAATTTAAGCTTGAGAACCTCCGCGTGTTGCTAGGGGAGGTGTTAGCGGCTCTGAATGATTGTGACACGGTGGCAATCCCAGAGAAATTATGCAGGCTGGATAAATACTATGCGGTACCGGTGTGTACTGACGTTTTTCCTATACCAAAGAGGCTTACAGAGATTATTAGCAAGGAGTGGGATAGACCCGGTGTGCCTTTTTCCCCTCCTCCGATATTTAGAAAAATGTTCCCTATAGACGCCACCACACGAGACTTATGGCAGACGGTCCCTAAGGTGGAGGGAGCAGTTTCTACTTTAGCCAAGCGTACCACTATCCCGGTGGAGGATAGCTGTGCTTTCTCAGATCCAATGGATAAAAAATTAGAGGGTTACCTTAAGAAAATGTTTGTTCAACAAGGTTTTATATTACAGCCTCTTGCATGCATTGCGCCTGTCACTGCTGCAGCGGCATTCTGGTTTGAGTCTCTGGAAGAGGCGATTCGCACAGCACCATTGGATGAATCTTTGAGCAAGATTAGAACCCTTAAGCTGGCTAATGCGTTTGTTTGCCGTAGTGCATTTAACCAAACTTACGGCTAAGAATTCCGGATTCGCCATACAGGCGCGCAGAGCGCTATGGCTTAAATCCTGGTCAGCAGATGTAACTTCTAAGTCTAAACTACTAAACATTCCTTTCAAAGGGCAGACCTTATTCGGGCCCGGCTTGAAGGAAATTATTGCTGACATTACTGGAGGTAAGGGCCACACCCTTCCTCAGGACAGGGCCAAATCAAAGGCCAAACAGTCTAATTTTGGTGCCTTTCGTAATTTCAAGGCAGGAGCAGCATCAACTTCCTCCGCTCCAAAACAGGAAGGAACTACTGCTCGTTACAGACAGGGTTGGAAAGGCAACCAGTCATGGAACAAGGGCAAGCAGGCCAGAAAGCCTACTTCCGCCCCTAAGACAGCATGAAGACAGGGCCCCCTTTCCGGAGACGGATCTAGTGGGGGGCAGACTTTCTCTCTTCGCCCAGGCTTGGGCAAGAGATGTACAGGATCCCTGGACGTTGGAGATTATATCTCAGGGATACCTTCTGGATTTCAAAACTTCTCCTCCACAAGGGAGGTTTCATCTGTCAAGGTTATCAACAAACCTAGTAAAGAAAGAGGCATTTCTACAATGTGTACAAGACCTCTTAGTGATGGAAGTGATCCACCCAGTTCCGCGAACGGAACAGGGGCAAGGGTTTTATTCAAATCTGTGGTTCCCAAGAAAGAGGGAACTTTCAGACCAATCTTAGACTTAAAGATCTTAAACAAATTCCTAAGGGTTCCGTCGTTCAAGATGGAAACCATTCGGACCATCCTACCCATGATCCAAGAGGGTCAATATATGACCACAGTGGACTTAAAGGATGCCTACCTTCACATACCGATTCACAAAGATCATTATCGGTACCTAAGGTTTGCCTTTCTAGACAGGCATTACCAGTTTGTAGCTCTTCCCTTCGGGTTAGCTACGGCCCCGAGAATTTTTACAAAGGTTCTGGGCTCACTTCTGGCGGTACTAAGACCACGAGGCATAGCGGTGGCTCCGTACCTAGACGACATTCTGATACAAGCGTCAAGTTTTCAAAATGCAAAGTCTCATACAGAGATAGTTCTAGCATTTCTGAGGTCGCATGGGTGGAAAGTGAACGTGGAGAAGAGTTCTCTGTTACCACTCACAAGGGTCCCTTTTCTAGGGACTCTTATAGATTCTGTAGAGATGAAGATTTACCTGACTGAGTCCAGGTTATCAAAGATTCTCAATGCTTGCCGTGTCCTTCACTCCATTCCAAGCCCATCAGTAGCTCAGTGCATGGAAGTAATCGGCTTAATGGTCGCGGCAATGGACATAGTGCCATTTGCGCGCCTACATCTCAGACCGCTGCAACTATGCATGCTAAGTCAATGGAACAGGGATTACTCAGATCTGTCCCCTTTGCTAAATCTGGACCAGGAGACCAGAGATTCTCTTCTCTGGTGGTTGTCACGGGTTCATCTGTCCAAAGGAATGACTTTTCGCAGACCAGATTGGACGATTGTAACAACAGATGCCAGCCTACTAGGCTGGGGAGCAGTCTGGAACTCCCTGAAGGCTCAGGGATCGTGGACTCAGGAGGAGAGACTCCTCCCGATAAACATTCTAGAATTAAGAGCAATATTCAATGCTCTTCTAACTTGGCCTCAGTTAGCAACACTGAGGTTCATCAGATTTCAGTCGGACAACATCACGACTGTGGCTTACATCAATCATCAAGGGGGAACCAGGAGTTCCCTAGCGATGTTGGAAGTCTCGAAGATAATTCGCTGGGCAGAGTCTCACTCTTGCCACCTGTCAGCGATCTACATCCCAGGCGTGGAGAACTGGGAGGCGGATTTTCTAAGTCGACAGACCTTTCATCCGGGGGAGTGGGAACTTCACCCGGAGGTATTTGCTCAACTGATTCGTCGTTGGGGCAAACCGGATCTGGATCTCATGGCATCTCGCCCGAACGCCAAGCTTCCTTGTTACGGATCCAGGTCCAGGGACCCGGGTGCGGTGCTGGTAGATGCACTAGCAGCCCCTTGGGTTTTCAACATAGCTTATGTGTTTCCACCTTTTCCGTTGCTACCTCGACTGATTGCCAGGATCAAACAGGAGAGAGCATCGGTGATTCTGATAGCGCCTGCGTGGCCACGCAAGACCTGGTATGCAGACCTAGTGGACATGTCGTCCTGTCCACCATGGTTTCTACCCCTGAGGCAGGACCTTCTAATCCAGGGTCCTTTCAACCATCCAAACCTAATTTCTCTGAGGCTGACTGCTTGGAAATTGAACGCTTGATTCTATCAAAGCGTGGGTTTTTGGATTCGGTTATTGATACATTAATACAGGCTCGGAAACCTGTTACCAGAAAGATTTACCACAAGATATGGCGTAAATATTTATATTGGTGTGAATCCAAGAGTTACTCATGGAGTAAGGTTAGGATTCCTAGGATATTGTCTTTTCTACAAGAGGGTTTAGAAAAGGGCTTATCCGCTAGTTCGCTAAAGGGACAGATTTCTGCTCTGTCTATTCTTTTACACAAGCGTCTGGCAGAGAATCCAGACGTCCAGGCTTTTTGTCAGGCTTTGGCTAGGATTAAGCCTGTGTTTAAAACTATTGCTCCTCCGTGGAGCTTAAACTTGGTTCTTAAAGTTCTTCAGGGTGTTCCGTTTGAACCCCTTCATTCCATTGATATTAAGCTTTTATCTTGGAAAGTTCTGTTTTTGATGGCTATTTCCTCGGCTCGAAGAGTCTCTGAGTTATCTGCCTTACATTGTGATTCTCCTTATCTGATCTTTCATTCAGACAAGGTAGTCCTGCGTACTAAACCTGGGTTTTTACCTAAGGTTGTTTCTAACAGGAATATCAATCAAGAGATTGTTGTTCCATCGTTATGTCCTAATCCTTCTTCAAAGAAGGAACGTCTTTTGCATAATCTAGACGTGGTCCGTGCCCTGAAGTTCTACTTACAGGCAACTAAAGATTTTTGACAAACTTCTTCTCTGTTTGTCGTTTACTCTGGACAGAGGAGAGGTCAAAAGGCTTCGGCTACCTCTCACTCTTTTTGGCTTCGTAGCATAATACGCTTAGTCTATGAGACTGCTGGACAGCAGCCTCCTGAAAGAATTACAGCTCATTCCACTAGAGCTATGGCTTCCACCTGGGCCTTTAAGAATGAGGCCTCTGTTGAACAGATTTGCAAGGCTGCAACTTGGTCTTCACTTCATACTTTTTCCAAATTTTACAAATTTGACACTTTTGCTTCTTCGGAGGCTGTTTTGGGGAGAAAGGTTCTACAGGCAGTGGTTCCTTCTGTTTAATGTTCCTGCCTTGTCCCTCCCATCATCCGTGTACTTTAGCTTTGGTATTGGTATCCCATAAGTAATGGATGACCCGTGGACTGAACACACTTAACAAGAGAAAACATAATTTATGCTTACCTGATAAATTTATTTCTCTTGTAGTGTGTTCAGTCCACGGCCCGCCCTGTCTTTTTGAGGCAGGTTCTAAATTTTAAATTATAACTCCAGTCACCACTGCACCCTATAGTTTCTCCTTTCTCGTCTTGTTTCGGTCGAATGACTGGATATGACATGTGAGGGGAGGAGCTATATAGCAGCTCTGCTTGGGTGATCCTCTTGCAACTTCCTGTTGGGAAGGAGAATATATCCCATAAGTAATGGATGACCCGTGGACTGAACACACTACAAGAGAAATAAATTTATCAGGTAAGCATAAATTATGTTTTCTCTTGTAGTGTATTCAGTCCACGGCCCGCCCTGTCTTTTTAAGGCAGATCTAAATTTTAATTAAAACTCCAGTCACCACTGCACCCTATGGTTTCTCCTTTCTTGTCTTGTTTCGGTCGAATGACTGGATATGACATGTAAGGGGAGGAGCTATATAGCAGCTCTGCTTGGGTGATCCTCTTGCAACTTCCTGTTGGGAAGGGAATATATCCCATAAGTAATGGATGACCCGTGGACTGAATACACTACAAGAGAAATATATTTATCAGGTAAGCATAAATTATGTTTTTCATTTCTGAGCTCTTTGTTTTCTGCAAAACATTTTAAAATGTGTTTTAGCAGTGTGCTTGTGTGAGTTTAAAACTTTTTTCTTTCCAAAGGCAGGGAGAGTCCACAACTTCATTCCTTACTGTTGGAAATATCAACACCTGGCCACCAGGAGGCGGCAAAGAAATCCCAGCTAAAGGCTATAAATATCCCTCCCACTACCCCAATCTCCTCCCCCCCCCCCCGTCATTCTTTGCCTTTTGTCACTAGAAGAGGATGGCAGAGAAAGTGTAAGACAAAAGAAGATAGTCCTTTAATGGGTATTTTCCCTTCAAGAGAGGACTGGAGCTTGAAATAGAAAGGCTGGGTCTGTTCCACAGCATCGATCCTGGAGGCTGTCTATTTTATTTAGTAGGGTTTATCTTCCCCTAAGATCTATTGGACTCCTTTTGGTCACAGTGTGACACGTAGTACATCTATAGGATCGGGGGGGGGGGTTATTTCTCATACTTGGAGATGAGAGGGAACAGTTTGGGGACTTAGTGCTACTTAAAGGGGCAGTCAACACCAGCATTTTTGTTTAAAAAGTTAGATAATCCCTTTATTACCCATTCCCCAGTTTTTCATAAACAGTTATAATATACTTCAATTTATTTTGCATGATGTACCGAGTCCACGGATTCATCCTAACTTGTGGGATATTGTCCTTCCTGACAGGAAGTAGAAAAGAGAGCACCACAGCAGAGCTGTCTATATAGCTCCCCCCTTAACTCCACCCCCCAGTCATTCTCCTTTGCCTGCTCTAAGCAGGAAGAATAAAGAGAAGAGGTGTTAAACTGTTAGTTTTATTTTATCTTCAATCAAGTGTTTATTTTTAAATGGTACCGGTTTTGTACTATTTACTCTCAGGCAGTACATAGATGAAGATTTCTGCCTGGAGGGTGATGATCTTACCATTTGTATCTAAAATCCACTGCTGTTCCCACAGAAGCTGAGAAGTACAGGAAAACTTCAGTGTGAGGAACGGTTTCTTGCTATACAGCAATGAGGTATGTTCAGTCATATTTTCTGCAGAGACTGTGTTAACTCAGAAAGGCTGACAGTGTCCCCATTAGGGGAAGGGTAAGCAGAAATCCTAGTGTTATCAGAGGTTTTTAATAGCTTGCATAAAGGGTTAATTTTTTGTGGGCACTCAGTTTATGTGAATTTGGGACAAACGTTTTCTCTTGTAAGGTGTATCCAGTCCACGGATTCATCCATTACTTGTGGGATATTCTCCTTCCCAGCAGGAAGCTGCAAGAGGATCACCCACAGCAGAGCTGTCTATATAGCTCCTCCCCTAACTGCCACCTCCAGTTATTCTCTTGCAGCAAGGGAAGTAGCTAGAGAGATGTGGTGAATTAGTGTAGTTTATCTTCAATCAAAAGTTTGTTATTTTTAAACGGTGCCGGCGTGGTACTGTTTTTTTTTTTTACCTCGGGCAGAAATTAGAAGAATAATTTGCCTGAGCTTTTTGATGATCTTAGCAGGTTGTAACTAAGGTCCACTGCTGTTCTCACACATAACACATAACAGTATGGGGAAACTTCAGCTGGAGAACGGCCTGCAGAATTAACTGCCCTGAGGTATGTTCAGTATATTATTTCTAGAGGATAAGAACTAGAAAATGATGACAGTGCCTGATATAGTTAAAGGGACACTGTACCCAAAATTTTTCTTTCATGATTCAGATTGAGCATGAAATTTTAAGCAACTTTCTAATTTACTCCTATTATCAAATTTTCTTCATTCTCTTGGTATCTTTATTTGAAATGCAAGAATGTAAGTTTAGATGCCGGCCCATTTTTGGTGAACAACCTGGGTTGTCCTTGCTGATTGGTGGATAAATCCATCCACCAATAAAAAAGTGTTGTCCAGAGTACTGAAACCAAAAAAAGCTTAGATGCCTTCTTTTTCAAATAATGATAGCAAGAGAACGAAGAAAAATTGATAATAGTAAATTAGAAAGTTGCATAAAATTGCATGCTCTTTCTGAATTACAAAAGAAAAAATTTGGGTACAGTGTCCCTTTAAGGTAAGCCTGATTGCAGTGATTTAATAAACGACTGGCATCATGCTTGCAGTAAAGGGTAATTTTCATATTACTTTCTATTATGGCTTAGTATGTAAAACATTTGCATATATATAAAGAGCGTTTTTTACTAAGGTGATACATCTTTATTTGGGGCCTAGTTTTCCACATGGCTGTTATTTTACTCCTAGGAATAGTTTTTTAAGGCCCTCTGACTTTGAGTGCATGGTGGGAGGGGCCTATTTTCGCGCTCTAATTGCGCAGCTGTTTTTACATTCTGAGACATCCAGCTTCCCTGAAAGAGTCCCCTGACATATTGGATCTCTGTAAAGGTTTTTTGTGCCTACAATAGTCGTTTTATGGGAAGGTAGCCACAGTAGAGCTGTGGCAGTTTGCTTGTGACTGTTATAACTGTTTTTACCGTTTTTCTCTTACATGGTGTATCCAGTCCATGGATTCATCCTTACTTGTGGGATATTCTCATTCCCTACAGGAAGTGGCAAAGAGAGCACACAGCAGAGCTGTCCATATAGCTCCCCCTCAGGCTCCGCCCCCCCAGTCATTCTCTTTGCCGCTCTAACAAGTAGCATCTCCACGGGAGGGTAAAGTGAATGTGGTGTTAGATTTGTAGTTTTTATTTCTTCAATCAAAAGTTTATTTTAAAATTGTGCCGGTTTGTACTATTTACTCTGTGGCAGAAAGTGATGAAGATTTCTGCTGAGAGGAAAAAGATTTTAGCATGTTGTAACTAAAATCCATTGCTGTTCCCACACAGGACTGGGGAGTACCAGAAAACCAGTTGGGGGGAACAGTTTGCAGGCTTAACTGCTTTAAGGTATCTTTCAGTCATTTTTTCTAGTCAAGACTTAGTAATGCTAGAAGACTGACAAGAATCCCCATGTGGGAAAGGTAAGCCATATTCTGAGACTTAGTATAGAAGGAAGGCTTATTTGAAAGGGCTCAAAACACTGGTGGACACTGTTAAGGGGCAATCTATTATTTTTATACCAAAATCTGATATTTATACAAGTTTATATTACATTTGAAACACTTTTTTGGGGTTTATTCCGCATGGCATATATTTAGACACCTATTTCTTTCATGTAATTAGCAAGAGTCCATGAGCTAGTGACGTATGGGATATACATTCCTACCAGGAGGGGCAAAGTTTCCCAAACCTCAAAATGTCCATAAATACACCCCTCACCACACCCACAATTCAGTTTTACAAACGTTGCCTCCCGTGTAGTTGGTGAAGTAAGTTTGTGCTAGATTCTTCGTTGATATGCGCTTTGCAGCAGGCTGGAGCCCGGTTTTCCTCTCAGAGTGCAGTGAATGTCAGAGGGATGTGAAGAGAGTATTTCCTATTTGAATACAATGGTCTTCCTCTAGGGGATCTATTTCATAGGTTCTCTGTTATCGGTCGTAGAGATTTCTTCTGCTACCTCCCTTTTCAGATCGACGATATACTCTAATATACCATTACCTCTACTGATTCTCGTTTCAGTACTGGTTTGGCTATCTACTATATGTAGATGAGTGTCTTGGGGTAAGTAAGTCTTATTTCTCCAACATTGGTGTGTCTGGTCCGCGGCGTCATCCATTACTTGTGGGATATTCTCCTCCCCCACAGGGAAAGGCAAGGAGAGCACACAGCAAGAGCTGTCCATATAGTCCCTCCCAGGCTCCACCCCCCCAGTCATTCTCCTTGCCGCTCTGAACAAGTAGCATCTCCTCGGGGATGGCGAGGAGTTTGTGGTGTTTAGTTGTAGTTTTTTATTCTTCTATCAAGAGTTTATTTTAAAATAGTGCTGGTATGTACTATTTACTCTGAAACAGAAAGAGATGAAGAGTTCTGTTTATAAGAGGTGTATGATTTTAGCAGCAGTAACTAAAATCAATTGCTGTTCCCACACAGGACTGTTGAGATGAGAGAACTTCAGTTGGGGGGAACAGTTTGCAGACTTTTCTGCTCAAGGTATAACTAGCCATTTTTCTAACAAGACTGTGTAATGCTGGAAGGCTGTCATTTTTCCCTCATGGGGATCGCTAAGCCATTTTCTTAGTTTCAAACAGAATAAAGGGCTTATTATGGGCTATAAACTGGTAGACACTTTTAGGGGCTAAATCGATTGCTTTATTTAAGTATTATATGCAGTTTGAAGTTGAATTTCACACTTTTATAACATTGGGGAACGTTTTTAGCACCAGGCACTTGTTAAGACACCTTCCCAGTCAGGAAGGGCCTTTCTCTGTAGTAGGCAGAGCCTCATTTTCGCGCCATTATTGCGCAGTTACTTTTGAGTACAGTACATGCAGCTGCATGTGTGAGGGTCTGGAATCCACTAAAAACGTTCCTAGAAGGCTTCATTTGGTATCATATACCCCCCTGGGATTGGTGAAGTCGCAGCAAAGGCTGTGGCTGGGACTGTAAGGGGGTTAAAATTGTAAACGGCTCCGGTTTCAACATTTTAAGGGTTAACAGCTTGAAAATTGGGGTTCAATACTTTGAATGCATTAAGACACTGTGGTGAAAATTTGGTAAAGATTGGATAATTCCTTCATAGTTTTTCACATATTCAGTAATAAAGTGTGCCCTGTTTAACATTTAAAGAGACAGTAACGGTTTTGTTTTAAAACGGTTTTTGTGCTTTATTAACCAGTTTAAGCCTGTTTAACATGTCTGTACCTTCAGATAGATCATGTTCTGTATGTATGGTAGCCAATGTGGTTCCCCCTTCAAATATGTGTGATAATTGTGCCATAGCGTCCAAACAAAATAAGGACAGTACTGTCACAAATTGTAAAGTTGCCCAGGATGATTCCTCAGATAAGGAGGTGCTATCTAGAAGGAAGTAGACATAGTTCTACATCATCTCCTTCTTTGTCTATACCAGTTATGCCCGCGCAGGCGACCCCTAGTACTTCTAGCGCGCCAATGCTTGTTACTATGCAGCGATTGACGGCAGTAATGGATAATAACTCCATAGCTAATATTTTATCCAAAATGCCAGCATTTCAGAGAAAGCGCGATTGCTCTGTTTTAAACACTGTAGAGCAGGAGGGCGCTGATGATAATTTTTCTGTCATACCCTCACACCAATCTGAAGTGGCAGTGAGGGAGGGTTTGTCAGATGGGGAAATTTCTGATAGGAAGAATTTCTCAGCAGGCAGAACCTGATGTTGTGACATTTAAATTTAAATTAGAGCATCTCCGCGCATTACTTAAGGAGGTGCTATCTACTCTGGATGATTGTGACAATCTGGTCATCCCATAAAAATTGTGCAAGATGGACAAGTTCCTTGAGGTCCCGGTGCACCCTGATGCTTTTCCGATACCTAAACGGGTGGCGGACATAGTGTATAAGGAGTGGGAGAACCAAGGTATACCTTTTGTCCCTCCTCCTATATTTAAGAAATTGTTCCCTATGGTCGACCCCAGGAAGGACGCATGGCAAACAGTCCCTAAGGTCGAGGGGGCGGTTTCTACTCTAGCCAAGCGCACAACCTTTCCTATTGAGGACAATTGTGCTTTCAAAGATCCTATGGATAAAAAATTGGAGGGTTTGCTTAAAAACATTTTTGTACAGCAAGGTTAACTCCTTCAACCTATTTCGTGCATTATTCCTGTCACTACAGCGGCGTGGTTCTGGTTCGAGGAACTGGAAAAGTCGCTCGGTAGGGAGACTCCGTATGAGGAAGTCATGGACAGAATTCACACACTTAAGTTAGCTAATTCCTTTATTTTAGACGCCGTTTTGCAGTTAGCGAGGTTAGCGGCGAAAAATTCAGGGTTTACAATTGTGGCGCGCAGAGCGCTCTGGCTAAAGTCTTGGTCGGCGGATGTATCTTCCAAGACAAAATTGCTTAATATTTCAAGGGTAAGACCCTTTTTGGGCCAGAATTGAAAGAGATTATTTCAGACATCTCTGGGGGAAAGGGCCATGCCCTCCCACAAGATTAACCTTTCAAGGCTAAGAATAAGTCCAATTTTCGTTCCTTTCGCAATTTCAAGAACGGACCGGCTTCCAACTCGGCAGCCTCTAGACTAGAGGGTAACGCTTCCCAGACTAAACCAGCTTGGAAATCAATGCAAGGCGGGAACAAGGGTAAACAGGCCAAGAAGCCTGCTGCTGCTACCAAAACAGCATGAAGGGGTAGCCCCCGATCCGGGACCGGATCTTGTAGGGGGCTGACTCTCTCTCTTTGCTCAGGCTTGGGCAAGAGATGTTTAGATCCCTGGGCACTAGAAATAGTCTCTCAAGTTTTTTCTTCTGGAATTCAAGGAACTACCCTCAAGGGGAAGGTTCCACATGTCTCACTTATCTTCAAACCAAATAAAGAGACAGGCATTCTTACATTGTGTAGAAGACCTGTTAAAGATGGGAGTGATACACCCAGTTCCAACTGTGGAACAAGGTCAGGGGTTTTACTCAAATCTGTTTGTAGTTCCCAAAAAAGAGGGAACTTTCAGACCAATTCTGGATTTAAAAATTCTAAACAAATTTCTCAGAGTTCCATCGTTCAAAATGGAAACCATTCGAACAATTTTACCTTCAATCCAGGAGGGTCAATTTATGACTACCGTGGATTTAAAGGATGCATATCTACATATTCCTATCCACAAAGATCATCCAAGGATTTTCACAAAGGTGCTAGGGTCCCTTCTAGCGGTTCTAAGACCAAGGGGTATTGCAGTGGCACCTTATCTGGACGACATTCTAATCCAAACGTCGTCTCTTTCCAAAGCAAAGGCTCATACATTGTTCTAGCCTTTCTCAGATCTCACGGGTGGAAGGTGAACGTAGAAAAGAGTTCCCTGTCTCCGTCGACAAGAGTTCCCTTCTTGGGAACGATAATAGATTCTTTAAAAATGAAGATCTTCCTGACAAAAGTCAGAAAGTCAAAGCTTCTAAACGCTTGTCAAGTTCTTCACTCTATTCTGCAGCCTTCCATAGCTCAGTGCATAGAAGTAGTAGGGTTGATGGTTGCAGCTAGTGATGCACCGAAATGGAAATTCTGGACCGAAACCGAATCCGAAAATCCAGGATGCACTTGGCCGAAAACCGAAACTGATACCGAAAATGTATTTTTTCAAATTATTTTTTTTTAGGGTTTTTTTTGCATAATTAGAGCCAATAAAAAAAGCCCACACTTTTATTGAAAGTAACACTAAAATTGGACAAAAATATCTTAAAACAATAATATGCTACACAATAATTTTACCAAGAAAAAAACAGGCAAAAAATAATGCAATTTTCGACCAAAATGTTTCTGCGACCAAAATTTTGGTGCATCCCTACTTAAAACAATTATAAATATCAATATACTGTATTATTCTTCATTTAGTTCTATGTAACATAATCATATTTAACAGGTTTTTTTTACCAATTATCCAAATAAAGTATAATCCTAGAAAACTCATTATATGCAGAACAGTAAGTGAAGTAATAAACTTAAACAGCAGCTCTAGGCTAGCATCAAATTTGAAATATGCTACACAATAATTTTACCGAAACTAAAAGGCAAAAAAAACGAAAAACGAAACTTTCTGCGGCCGAAATTTCGGTTCATCCCTAGTTGCAGCAATGGACATAGTTCCTTTTGCTCTAATTCATCTAAGACCATTACAACTGTGCATGCTCAAGCAGTGGAATGGGGACTATACAGACTTGTCTCCAAAGATTTAAGTAGACCAGATGACCAGAGACTCACTCCGTTGGTGGTTGTCACAGGATCACCTGTCTCAGGGAATGAGTTTCCGCAGACCAGAGTGGGTCATTGTCACGACCGACGCCAGTCTATTAGGCTGGGGCGTGGTCTGGGATTCCCTGAAAGCTCAGGGTCTATGGTCTCGGGAAGAGTCTCTTCTCCCGATAAACTTCCTGGAACTGAAAGCGATATTCAATGCTTTCCGGGCTTGGCCTCAACTAGCGAAGGCCGAATTCAGAAGATTCCAGTCAGACAACATGACGACTGTAGCTTACATCAACCATCAGGGAGGAACAAAGAGTTCCTTGGCGATGAGAGAGGTATCCAAGATCATCAAATGGGCGGAGGATCTCTCCTGCCATCTATCTGCAATTCACATCCCAGGAGTAGACAACTGGGAGGCGGATTATCTGAGTCGTCAGACTTTCCATCCAGGGGAGTGGGTACTCCACCCGGAGGTTTTTGCCCAGTTGACTCAATTATGGGGCATTCCAGTCATGGATCTGATGGCGTCTCGTCAGAACTTCAAGGTTCCTTGCTACGGGTCCAGATCCAGGGATCCCAAGGCGACTCTAGTGGATGCATTAGTGACGCCTTGGTCGTTCAACCTAGCTTATGCGTTTCCACCGTTCCCTCTCCTTCCCAGGCTTGTAGCCAGGATCAAACAGGAGAAGGCCTTGGTGATTCTGATAGCTCCTGCGTGGTCACGCAGGACTTGGTATGCAGACCTGGTGAATATGTCATCGGCTCCACCAGGGAAGCTACCTTTGAGACAGGATCTTCTAGTACAAGGTCTATTCGAGCATGCAAATCTAGTTTATCTCCAGCTGACTGCTTGGAAATTGAACGCTTGATTTTATCCAAGCGCAGGTTTTCAGATTCAGTGATAGATACTCTGGTCCAAGCCAGAAAACCTGTGACTAGAAGGATTTACCATAAAATATGGAAAAGATATATCTGTTGGTGTGAATCCAAGGGATTCTCATGGATTAAAATTCCCAGGATCCTCTCCTTTCTCCAAGAAGGTTTGGATAAGGGATTGTCAGCGAGTTCTCTAAAAGGACAGATTTCTGCTTTATCTGTCTTGTTACACAAACGACTGGCAGCTGTGCCAGATGTACAAGCTTTTGTACAGGCTTTGGTCAGAATCAAGCCTATTTACAGACCTTTGACTCCTCACTGGAGTCTAAATTTAGTTTTTTCAGTTCTTCAAGGGGTTCCATTTAAACCCTTACATTCCATAGATATCAAGTTACTATCTTGTAAAGTTCTGTTTTTGGTTGCTATTTCTTCTGCTAGAAGAGTTTCTGAACTATCTGCTTTGCAGTGTGATCCACCCTATCTGGTGTTCCATTCAGATAAGGTTGTTTTACGTACCAAGCCTGGTTTTCTTCCAAAAGTTGTTTACAACAAGAATATTAACCAGGAAATAGTTGTCCCTTCTTTGTGTCCGAATCCAGTTTCAAAGAAGGAACGTTTGTTACACAATTTAGATGTAGTCCGTGCTTTAAAGTTCTTTTTAGAAGCAACAAAGGATATCAGACAAACTTCTTCTTTGTTTGTCGTTTATTCTGGTAAGAGGAGAGGGAAAAAAGCTACTGCTACCTCTCTTTCTTTCTTTCTTTCTGGCTGAAAAGCATTATCCGATTGGCTTATGAGACTGCCGGACGGCAGCCTCCTGAACGAATCACAGCTCACTCTACTAGGGCTGTGGCTTCCACATGGGCCTTCAAGAACGAGGCTTCTGTTGATCAGATATGTAAGGCAGCGACTTGGTCGTCTCTGCACACTTTTGCCAAATTCTACAAATTTGATACTCTTGCTTCTTCGGAGGCTATTTTTGGGAGAAAGGTTTTGCAAGCCGTGGTGCCTTCTGTTTAGGTAACCTGATTTGCTCCCTCCCTTCATCCGTGTCCTAAAGCTTTGGTATTGGTTCCCACAAGTAATGGATGACGCCGTGGACCGGACACACCAATGTTGGAGAAAACAGAATTTATGCTTACCTGATAAATTACTTTCTCCAACGGTGTGTCCGGTCCACGGCCCGTCCTGGTTTTTTAATCAGGTTTGAAAAATTTCTTTCTCTATACACTACAATCACCACGGCACCCTATAGTTTCTCCTTTTTTTCTCCTAACCGTCGGTCGAATGACTGGGGGGGCGGAGCCTGGGAGGGACTATATGGACAGCTCTTGCTGTGTGCTCTCCTTGCCTTTCCCTGTGGGGGAGGAGAATATCCCACAAGTAATGGATGACGCCGTGGACCGGACACACCGTTGGAGAAAGTAATTTATCAGGTAAGCATAAATTCTGTTTTTATTTGACACTCTTAAGCTATGGTTGGGCACTTTATTTATAAAGTTCTAAATCTATGTGTTTAAACTTATATTTGCAATGATTCAAGGTAATCAGTATTCCTTATTTCAGACAGTCAGTTTCATTATTGGGATAATGCATATGAATGATTATTTTTTCTTACCTTAAGTTTTTCAATTGACTTTTTTCCCTGTGGGCTGTTAGGCTCGCGGGGGCTGAAAATGCTTCAACTTATTGCGTCATTTTTGGCGCAGACTTTTTTGGCGCAAAAATGTTGTCATTTCCGGCACTCTAATTGACACCGGAAGTTGTTCGTGGTTGCGTCATTTTTTTGACGTTATGTTCAGACGTGTTTTTGCGCCAAAAATGTGGGCGTTATTTTTGTCGCCGTCACCGGATGTGGCGTCATACTTGGAGCCAAAAAATATAGGCGTTGTACTTAGCGCCAATAATGTGGGTGTCATTTTTGGCGCCAAAAATGTGGGCGTCATTCTTGTCTCCACCTTTTTTTCACATTATTTCAGTCTCATTTCTTTCATGTAATTAGCAAGAGTCCATGAGCTAGTGACGTATGGGATATACATTCCTACCAGGAGGGGCAAAGTTTCCCAAACCTCAAAATGCCTATAAATACACCCCTCACCACACCCACAAATCAGTTTTACAAACTTTGCCTCCTGTGGAGGTGGTGAAGTAAGTTTGTGCTAGATTCTACGTTGATATGCGCTCTGCAACAGGTTGGAGCCCGGTTTTCCTCTCAGCGTGCAGTGAATGTCAGAGGGATGTGAAGAGAGTATTGCCTATTTGAATTCAATGATCTCCTTCTATGGGTCTATTTCATAGGTTCTCTGTTATCGGTCGTAGAGATTCATCTCTTACCTCCCTTTTCAGATCGACGATATACTCTTATACCCCCCTCTACTGATTCTCGTTTCAGTACTGGTTTGGCTTTCTACTACATGTAGATAAGTGTCCTGGGGTAAGTAAGTCTTATTTTCTGTGACACTCTAAGCTATGGTTGGGCACTTTTTTTATAAAGTTCTAAATATATGTGTTTAAACATTTATTTGGGGGGGCGGAGCTAGCCATCTAACCGGAGAGACGCACTTTTAGGGAGCTCTCTCTTATCTTAAGCTATTAAGTGTAGATAAGGGGCTGTTTTATATAAGCAAACCCTAAATTAACTCATGCTAGCTTGTCTACTATACATGTAGAGGTTGGTGAACAAGTATACTCGTGCTTTTCCTACAGAGTGAGGAGTGTGGTCGGATGAGAAGGACACTGGCTTGCTACCGCAGAGGCACCACACAGACTTAGGTGACAGCTGAAGCCGGAAAGCTGCAAAACTTAGTCAAACCCTGACTTACTCCCAAGCTACCAACTTACCGGTGATCTACTGACACCCGGAAGATTGAGGATCAGCTCCGGTGGAGCGGAGATACTCCGCGGTAATAACAGTAGCCGCACAACATTGCGGAGCTGCAATTTTAAACTATTTACCTGGTCCGAGATCCTGTCTTCTCTCCTGAGTAGCCGTCGCTATCGGAAACCGGCTTGCTTATAGCATAACTCCAGCTGGTTCTTTGGAAGGCCATTGCTGCGCTACTTATATTTTTTTTTTTTCTTTTGGCGCGAACTCTCGCCATCTTGAGGCCTGGTCTCAGATAGGGCCGCCGGACCCCAGACGGAGTGTGTCAGACCTACCTCGCAAATAGCACAGTGAGGAGGGTAAGATTTAACTATATTGCTTCATCCAATAAAGTACCCATAAAGTGCCCTCACTGAGTCTACATATTAATTTTATAAGCATATGCTAGAGCAGCGTTATCTTTCCCCACAAAAATAGCCCAAATCAGTCTGATACACGTTTGGCCTCATCAACCAACATTCTACTGAGAGAGTTAAGCAACAGCATCTAGCTACATACCGGATAGATAAACTGTATTATTTGAAATCTCGACCTGGAACAAAACATTACTATTCTGGGCAGTCAGTAAAACTTTATTTGCCTTTATGAGACTCTTTCAGTAAGCTAATTCCTCAAAGTCTAGCCTTGCACCTACTCATGTAAAAATTAAGATATCTGCCTGTAATTTTTCCTGCAAGTTACTGAAGCAGACTGATCCATAAAACGGTTTGTTACTGGTATCACAGAATTAAGTATATTACAGTGGTTGTGTACTGCAACTAATTTATCTACAGAATAATCCTATGAATATTGCTACATGATGCAGTAGCATTGTCCTGCGCATCACCAAGTGAACCTTTGATTACTGCACATTGAGTATTACAGAGGTGCAACACCATCTTTGAAAAAAACCCTGCCTATCAACTAGCAAGCTATATGTGCATACTGTAGATAACCTTTTTGCTTCACCCTGAACAGTCTACTCCAATTTCCTGAACTTAAGAACATAAAGTGATCCCAGACGAGGTATTTAGACAGAATAACATCACTTGGAGGTTGGGGACAGACTTCTAGGTCCAGAGGTTACATAACAGCTTGGTTAACTTCCAATAACTAAAGGTGCTTATTAAGTGTACCAATTACACAAGAACTTTACCACAGACCTAGTCTTGGTGAAGTGCACCCTTCTCTCCTTTTTCCTGCTGTCCTTTGTGGCAGTGGGTCATACCCAAATTACATTTTCCCGCGATCGCCCTGTGAGGGCAACCTCCCTGAGAAGTGGTGCATAGGCAAACTCAAAGTTGTCTAATAAAGCAAGTGTGTCCTATCCTTTCTTAGATTTTTTGAGTCACGCAGGAGACGGCTTGAGAGGTAATAGTAGGGGAAGATGTCTCACTCAAATAGGAAAAAAAATAATAGCAAACATAATGAAGGCCCTAAAAGGACTGTTGCTGACCACTTTAATAGAAAATTTTTGACAGACAGAGATCTGTCAGACGAAGATTCCAGAGACTCTCCATCTGAGCAAAGAGAAGAGGGAACACGCCCTTTGGGTAGGAATGTGGCCTGTAGTTCTGAAGATACCTCTCTCAGGGCCCTCATTAACTCCCTCTCTACTAAAATGGACTCACATCATTCTTCCCTGAAACAGGAGATTAGGACCTCAGTTGCGGATCTTAAAAAAGAAATTTCCACACTAGGTGAGAGAACCGATAACTTGGAGCAAAAGCATGAAGACCTACTAACAGATCATTCCAACCTCCTCTCCTACTCCCAAACACTTGCAGAGTTGATTTCAGACCTCGAGACGAAACTAGCCGACCTTGAAGATAGGTCTCGCCGCAACAACGTGAGACTCAGGGGAATACCTGAAAGTATAGCTCCTGCAGACCTCCCTACATACCTCTCAGATTTATTTGGGATCTTATTAAGCAATCCACAAGATCCTGAAGCTAAAATAGACAGAGCGCACAGAGCAATCAGGCCCAGGAATGCCAACCAAGCTCAGCCAAGGGATGTTATCGTCAGACTCCACTATTTTACCTATAAGGAGAAACTACTTAAGGCCGCCTTCGCCAATAAAGACTTGCCTGATCCCTATAAAGAGATTCTATTCTTCCCAGACCTGTCAACCCATACATTAGCTAAGAGAAGGTCCTTTCAACCTATAACCCAGTGTCTACGCAAGCATTCAATTAAATACAGGTGGGGGTTTCCAGTGAAACTTTTCTTCCAATATGAGGACTTATCCTACACCTTATCTAATTTGCAACAGGGAATGGAGCTACTGTGTAAACTGAAATTGCTTCAGAACTCTTCTACTGAGCCTTCTGTTCAGCGGGATACAGTACCTCTCCTGAGAGAGATCACCACTCAAGCATCTTTGCCTTCAAACTCTGCTTCTTTAAGAGCGTCCGCCTCCGAATGGGCTCCAAAGCCGAGACGCTTGTCTCCTGCATCTAAGAGGCGCAACACCAGCCAACAGGACCCTTAAACAACCAAGTTTGTAATTATACACCACGGTATCCTGTGCAACACTGAAACACACCTATATCCTTACTATCTGGAAAATCAGCCATCTGCTACATGTATCCTTTTTTGCAATGTGTATTACACTTTTTAGACTGTCTTCTCTCTCCCCTGCAGGTTGAACATTTACTAGTGGACTATATAGCCCCTATGCTATAGCTTCTCACTATGATGATTTGTTTGATTTATATAAGCAAATGATATATACGTTGCTGTTATACTTTGAAACTTACAGCTTAATTTTAGTCTTGCACTAACTCATTTTTTTTTTTGTTTTTTGTTTTTCTTTTTGTATAGCATTTATATATCAACCTAGGTCTTGTTTTATACACAGGCATAGCTATTTAGTTACACCTCAGTCCCTAATTGTATTAGAGGAAATATACCCATTAGGGCTATTCTATATTATTTACTAAACTCACCTGCATTTTCATTTTTCATTTTTCATTTTTCATTGCTCATTCTATTAAACGATATCTATGTTACTATGTAAATTACAATGTCTTGTCTCACGCTTGAGGTACACATATTAAAAATCCGGTCGCAGACACAATTTGTGTATTGGGAATGTGCAGGTAGCTGCTTAAAAATATTAGGTAATGGCAATCTCAATGTAGACAACCATCATACATTGCTGTATATCTCGAGCAAGCTTTTTTACTAATGTTGTTTATAGGTTTCTTTTTTGGACCCTCTTCCATTATATATTTTGATTGGATATACTGATCCTAAAGCTGTATAATGGTAATCCCCCTTACTAGCTTTATTAAGCGTTACCCAGCATATCTTAAGCGCCATATTTTATTATGACTGATAATAACCTAAAGAGAAGGTTTCTAAATAAACAAGGGGAAAAAAAAAGAAAAAAACTTCTAAGTGTAGAATTACTGGTCTTGTTAACTTAAATTAATGCCTAGCGAATTTATTCTTTTCGAGTTATAATCTAGGTAAACTTATATTAATCCTCATTAGGCTCTGATGCAGGGTAGTACTTATTTACTGGTATAAGAGCTGTTTTTTTTAGCTTTCTGGTCTTTAAACGGCTAAGCTACCATTTACTGATATATTATTTTGATTTTATGCCTATCCTCTACAATATATTATGGTAGTCATATCTTTATGCAAAGATTTTAGCAAATGGTTATGCTGACCCAATTGTGTTTCACATCACCCTTATACTTCTTAGACGGTACTCACTGCTACATTGGAATTCACCCCCACCCCCTAGATATGCAGTCAGAACAGGATATGTCTTTCCTTATTTATTTAGCCAGCACATTAGATGGTGTAATTAATATTTAGTTACGTCAACTTATCCCAAATAGTATCTTATAAGCCGTTGCTTTGTTTTACCTCCCATCTTAAGGGTCACGTCTATACCTGCTATATCAGCTTCTAGAGATAGCTGAGTCACCCACAGCGCTTATATAGCCCCAATTCATATATGTTCTGGCCTAACAGCGATCTGATTGACCCCTATTACCTATATGTCTTGCGACTACTACTATTATGGATTAGTGCACATCTGCATCCTTTTGTGTAGGTCCCGTTCTATTAATGTTCTCTTTATTTCGCTCAGTTAATACACTTTTACCCAGGATATTCAAGATGATAACCAGCCCCAGCAGACCTTAAGTTCTTTATTACCATAGCATTATTATCAATTTTATGCCCTATACCAGCCCCCTAGATACCTTAGTAACTTTTATATATGGCTCCGCCCCTCCATACTCCCATACTCCCCCCTATTTGATGAGCGGTGCTTACCCGCTGAAATTCCTCCCTCACCCATAATATTGTTACATGAGCTATCTCTAGGCCCAATAGTGGCCGCAGATCTGACTGTCTTATAGATTATTTCACTTTAACAAAGCCAATGGGTCCATGAGAGACCTTCTCATTAGTCAGCCAGTTTTACGAATATATACAAAAAAAAAAAACTTGAGGTTTGAGAAACTTATTTGATGTCAAACATTGTTGCAATTTCTGTTGTATATGATTCTTACTGTCTTTCTTTTTTATGTTCAAAAATGTTTATTCACAACTGACTGAAACGTATTTACTACTGCAACCATATCAATGTTTGATGTTCCTTCTTTTGTATCGTTGCATAACCTCAATAAAAAAAATAATTTAAAAAAAAAAAAACATTTATTTGCCTTGATTCAGGATGTTCAACGTTCCTTATTTCAGACAGTCAGTTTCATATTTGGGATAATGCATATGAATAAATCATTTTTTTCTTACCTTAAAATTTGACTTTTTTCCTGTGGGCAGTTAGGCTCGCGGGGGCTGAAAATGCTTCATTTTATTGCGTCATTCTTGGCGCAGACTTTCTTGGCGCAAAAATGTTCTTATCATTTGCGGCGTCATACGTGTCGCCGGAAGTTGCGTCATTTTTTTTACTTTTTTGCGCCAATAAATGTCTGCGTTACCGGATGTGGCGCCATTTTTGGCGCCAAAAGCATTTAGGCGCCAAATAATGTGGGCGGCTTTTTTGGCGCTAAAAAATTTGAGCGTCATTGTTGTCTCCACAATATTTAAGTCTCATTATTTATTGCTTCTGGTTGCTAGAAGCTTGTTCATTGTCATTTTTTCCCATTCCTGAAACTGTCATTTAAGGAATTTGATCATTTTTGCTTTATATGTTGTTTTTTCTATTACATATTGCAAGATGTCTCAGATTGACCCTGAATCAGAAGCCACTTCTGGAAAAATGCTTAACTGAGTTTCAGTTCTACCAAAGCTAAGTTCATTTATTTTAAATGTTATAAATGTTTATCTTTAGCTATGGTTTGTAATAAGTTATTATGATATACTTTTACATGCAGAATCCATTAGTATTTATGCTTTATATATTTCCATTCTTACATCTTATGTACAAGAAATATTTAGAAGATTTATAAGAAATATTTTTCTGATTCTATTTTAAAGGCTTTGTCTGACTTCATGCCTTCTAATAAAATTTTTAGGTCTTTTTCACTTCTTTTTTAATTATTGAAGTTTCAAATGACCAACAACATACTGATTTATCCTTCTCTGATGATGTTTTTTCTCTTTCAGAAATTTTCTTCATCAGATATTGACACTAACAAATCTACTTTTTTATTATTAAAGTACATTTGTTCTTTGTTGAAAAGGTGTTGATTATTTTGGATATTAAGGTAACTAGTTCTTTAAGACTAGCTGACACTATTTCTGCCTATTTATTTCTTCTGTGTTTTCAGAGGTTTTCTTTCCAATTCCCCATTCTAGGGAATGGAATAGGCTGAGAATTTTCTTTTATTCCTTTTTCGAAGGTTTTTAAACTATATTCTTTGCCAGCAGTTAAATTCAATTTGGAGGGTTCTCCAATTTATTGGCGCTATCTCTACTTCTACTAATTATGCTATTGTTTCTATAGCAAAATAGTATTTATTTTCCTTTAGATAGTTGTATCTTATTTATGGAAAATTATTTAGTTTCAGGTACTTTTCTTGGTCCTGTGATTTATTTGGATATTGCAATTGCTTCATTTTTTCTGTTTACTTTAAGATCAAGTATCAGATTATGATTTATTTAGCATTGTTAAGGGACAACATTTACTAGACTAGGTGCTGTTGCATTTGTCTTGTTTTGCATTTATTGATTATGCAAGTCCACTGTATTGACTGGTCCTTTAAACTGGACTATCATGCTAATAATTTCATTTGTGTCTTCATTTTATTGAATATTTTTGCAAATGAGGGTTAATCTATGTCTTTAGCTATTTTAGCTAAAAGAATTTTGTGATTTTTAAAAAAAATTAAAAAAAAATCCATATTTCTTTTGTTCTAAGATAATCAATTATTTGTTTTATAATTGGATTCAATTCTTAACTGTTACTCTGGGCTTCAAGATTGAGTTCTAAGACTAAAACTTTAAGCTTATACTAGTTTGGTTGTTCTTATTAAGGAACGAATTCCTGAGTTCTTTCCCAAGTAACATGTTTATAATTGGGGTTCGAAATCAGCTCCCTAATATTGCAATGTACATGCCGTATTCCAGCTTGGCTGGTAAGGGGCAGGTTAAGACTTCTTTGAAATTTATTTGGTTCTATTTTGTCCAAATTTCTTTGATTTTATTCCAGTAAGGCTAACACTTTCTTTAAGTGTGTTTCTGTCCTATATATTTTGGGTACTGTTGAAGCATGGCTGGGCACCCATGGGGTTCAGGCAAAGTTTGTTGATTCCTCAGACAAGGGTAACTTTTTTTGGTTTCCTGATAGATTCGGTGTCCTTGACTCTGTCTCTGACAGACAAGAGACGTCTGAAATTGGTTTCAGCTTGTCGAAATCTTCAGTCTCAATCTTTCCCTTCGGTAGCCTTATGCATGGAAATTCTAGGTCTTATGACTGCTGCATTGGACGTGGTCCCCTTTGCTCGTTTTCACATGCGACCTCTTCAGCTCTGTATGCTGAACCAGTGATGCAGGGATTATACAAAGATATCTCAATTAATATCTTTAAAACCGATTGTACGACACTCTCTGACGTGGTGGACAGACCACCATCATTTAGTTCAGGGGGCTTCTTTTTGTTCTTCCAACCTGGACTGTGATTTCAACAGATGCAAGTCTGACAGGTTGGGGAGCTGTTTGGGGGTCTCTGACAGCACAAGGGGTTTGGGAATCTCAGGAGGTGAGATTACCAATCAATATTTTGGAACTCTGTGCAATTTTCAGAGCTCTTCAGTCATGGCCTCTTCTAAAGAGAGAGTCGTTCATTTATTTTCAGACGGACAATGTCACAACTGTGGCATATGTCAATCATCAAGGAGGGACTCACAGTCCTCTGGCTATGAAAGAAGTATCTCGAATTCTGGTATGGGCGGAATCCAGCTCCTGTCTAATTTCTGCGGTTCATATCCCAGGTATAGACAATTGGGAAGCGGATTATCTCAGTCGCCAAACGTTACATCCGGGCGAATGGTCTTTTCACCCAGAGGTATTTCTTCAGATTGTTCAAATGTGGGGACTTCCAGAAATAGATCTGATGGCTTCTCATCTAAACAAGAAGCTTCCCAGGTATCTGTCCAGATCCAGGGATCCTCAGGCGGAGGCAGTGGATGCATTGTCACTTCCTTGGAAGTATCATACTGCCTATATCTTTCCGCCTCTAGTTCTTCTTCCAAGAGTAATTTCCAAGATTCTAAAAGAGTGCTCGTTTGTTCTGCTGGTGGCTCCAGCATGGCCTCACAGGTTTTTGGTATGCGGATCTTGTCCGGATGGCCACTTGCCAACCGTGGACTCTTCCGTTAAGACCAGACCTTCTATCACAAGGTCCTTTTTTCCATCAGGATCTCAAATCCTTAAATTTGAAGGTATGGAGATTGAACGCTTGATTCTCAGTCATAGAGGTTTCTCTGACTCTCTGATTAATACTATGTTACAGGCTCGTAAATCTGTATCTAGGAAGATATATTATTGAGTCTGGAAGATTTACATTTTTTGGTGTTTTTCTCATCATTTTTCTTGGCATTCTTTTAGAATTCCTAGAATTTTGCAGTTTCTTCAGGATGGTTTGGATAAAGGTTTGTCTGCAAGTTCCTTGAAAGGACAAATCTCTGCTCTTCCTGTTCTTTTTCACAGAAAGATTGCTAGTCTTCCTGATATTCATTGTTTTGTACAAACTTTGGTTCCTATAAAACCTGTTATTAAGTCAATTTCTCCTCCTTGGAGTTTGAATTTGGTTCTGGGGGCTCTTCAAGCTCCTCCGTTTGAACCTATGCATTCGCTGGACATTAAATTACTTTCTTTTGGCCATCTCTTCTGCTAGAAGAGTTTCTGATTTATCTGCTCTTTCTTGTGAGTCTCCTTTTCTGATTTTTCATCAGGATAAGGCGGTGTTGCGAACTTCTTTTAATTTTTACCTAAGGTTGTGAATTCTAACAACATTAGTAGAGAAATTGTGGTTCCTTCATTGTGTCCTAATCCTAAGAATTCTAAGGAAAGATTGTTGCATTCTTTGGATGTAGTTAGAGCTTTGAAATATTATGTTGAAGCTACTAAAATTTCTGAAAGACTTCTAGTCTATTTGTTATCTTTTCCGGTTCTAGGAAAGGTCGGAAGGCCTCTGCCATTTCTTTGGCGTCTTGGTTAAAGTCTTTGATTCATCATGCTTATGTCGAGTCGGGTAAAACTCCGCCTCAAAGGATTACAGCTCATTCTACTAGGTCAGTTTCTACTTCCTGGGCGTTTAGGAATGAAGCTTCGGTTAATCAGATTTGCAAAGCAGCAACTTGGTCTTCTTTGCATACTTTTACTAAATTCTACCATTTTGATGTGTTTTCTTCTTCTGAAGCAGTTTTTGGTAGAAAAGTACTTCAGGCAGCTGTTTCAGTTTGATTCTTCTGCTTATAATTTCATTTTTTTTCATTATAAGATTTAAACTTTATTTTGGGTGTGGATTATTTTCAGCCGAATTGGCTGTCTTTATTTTTTCCCTCCCTCTCTAGTGACTCTTGCGTGGAAGATCCACATCTTGGGTATTCATTATCCCATACGTCACTAGCTCATGGACTCTTGATAATTACATGAAAGAAAACATAATTTATGTAAGAACTTACCTGATTAATTCATTTATTTCATATTAGCAAGAGTCCATGAGGCCCACCCTTTTTTGTGGTGGTTATGATTTTTTTGTATAAAGCACAATTATTCCAATTCCTTATTTTTTATGCTTTCGCACTTTTGTCTTATCACCCCACTTCTTTGCTATGCGTTAAACTGATTTGTGGGTGTGGTGAGGGGTGTATTTATAGGCATTTTGAGGTTTGGGAAACTTTGCCCCTCCTGGTAGGAATGTATATCCCATACGTCACTAGCTCATGGACTCTTGCTAATATGAAAGAAATGAATTTATCAGGTAAGTTCTTACATAAATTATGTTTTTTCATTGCTTCTGGTTGCTAGAGGCTTGTTCATTGGCATTTTTTCCCATTCCTGAAACTGTCATTTAAGGAATTTGATAATTTTGCTTTATATGTTGTTTTTTCTATTACATATTGCAAGATGTCTCAACTTGACCCTGGATCAGAATCTACTTCTGGAAAGACGCTGCCTGATGCTGGTTCTACCAAAGTTAAGTGCATTTGTTGTAAACTTGTGGTAACTGTTCCTCCGTCTGTAGTTTGTGATGAATGTCATGATAAGCTTGCTAATGCAGATAGTATTTCCATTAGTAATAATCCATTACCTGTTGTTGTTCCTTAAACATCTAATGCTCAGGATATTTCTGTTAATGTAAAAGAATTTGTTTCTAAATCTATAAGGCCTAGATTTAGAGTTCGGCGGTAAAAGGGCTGTTAACGCTCCGCGGGTTTTTTTCTGGCCGCACCATAAATTTAACTCTGGTATCGAGAGTTCTAACAAATGCTGCGTTAGGCTCCAAAAAAAGAGCGTAGAGCATTTTTACCGCAAATGCAACTCTCGATACCAGAGCTGCTTACGGACGCGGCCGGCATCAAAAACGTGCTCGTGCACGATTCTCCCATAGGAAACAATGGGGCTGTTTGAGCTGAAAAAAAACCTAACACCTGCAAAAAAGCAGCGTTCAGCTCCTAACGCAGCCCCATTGTTTCCTATGGGGAAACACTTCCTACGTCTGCACCTAACACTCTAACATGTACCCCGAGTCTAAACACCCCTAACCTTACACTTATTAACCCCTAATCTGCCGCCCACGCTATCGCTGACCCCTGCATTACACTTTTAACCCCTAATCTGCCGCTCCGTAAAACGCCGCCACCTACGTTATCCCTATGTACCCCTAATCTGCTGCCCTAACATCGCCGACCCCTATATTATATTTATTAACCCCTAATCTGCCCCCCTCAACGTCGCCGACACCTACCTACACTTATTAACCCCTAATCTGCCGAGCGGACCTGAGCGCTACTATAATAAAGTTATTAACCCCTAATCCGCCTCACTAACCCTATCATAAATAGTATTAACCCCTAATCTGCCCTCCCTAACATCGCCGACACCTACCTTCAATTATTAACCCCTAAACTTCCGATCGGAGCTCACCGCTATTCTAATAAATGGATTAACCCCTAAAGCTAAGTCTAACCCTAACACTAACACCCCCCTAAGTTAAATATAATTTTTATCTAACGAAATAAATTAACTCTTATTAAATAACTTATTCCTATTTAAAGCTAAATACTTACCTGTAAAATAAATCCTAATATAGCTACAATATAAATTATAATTATATTATAGCTATTTTAGGATTTATATTTATTTTACAGGTAACTTTGTATTTATTTTAACCATGTACAATAGCTATTAAATAGTTAAGAACTATTTAATAGTTACCTAGTTAAAATAATAACAAATTTACCTGTAAAATAAATCCTAACCTAAGTTATAATTAAACCTAACACTACCCTATCAATAAAATAATTAAATAAACTACCTACAATTACCTACAATTAACCTAACACTACACTATCAATAAATAAATTAAACACAATTGCTACAAATAAATACAATTAAATAAACTAGCTAAAGTACAAAAAATAAAAAAGAACTAAGTTACAGAAAATAAAAAAATATTTACAAACATAAGAAAAATATTACAACAATTTTAAACTAATTACACCTACTCTAAGCCCCCTAATAAAATAACAAAGCCCCCCAAAATAAAAAATTCCCTACCCTATTCTAAATTAAAAAAGTTACAAGCTCTTTTACCTTACCAGCCCTGAACAGGGCCCTTTGCGGGGCATGCCCCAAGAATTTCAGCTCTTTTGCCTGTAAAAGAATAAATACAATACCCCCCCCCCCCCAACATTACAACCCACCACCCACATACCCCTAATCTAACCCAAACCCCCCTTAAATAAACCTAACACTAAGCCCCTGAAGATCTTCCTACCTTGTCTTCACCATCCAGGTATCACCGATCCGTCCTGGCTCCAAGATCTTCATCCAACCCAAGCGGGGGTTGGCGATCCATAATCCGGTGCTCCAAAGTCTTCCTCCTATCCGGCAAGAAGAGGACATCCGGACCGGCAAACATCTTCTCCAAGCGGCATCTTCGATCTTCTTCCATCCGGTGCGGAGCGGGTCCATCTTGAAGCAGGCGACGCGGATCCATCCTCTTCTTCCGATGTCTCCCGACTAATGACGGTTCCTTTAAGGGACGTCATCCAAGATGGCGTCCCTCGAATTCCGATTGGCTGATAGGATTCTATCAGCCAATCGGAATTAAGGTAGGAATTTTCTGATTGGCTGATGGAATCAGCCAATCAGAATCAAGTTCAATCCGATTGGCCGATCCCATCAGCCAATCAGATTGAGCTCGCATTCTATTGGCTGATCGGAACAGCCAATAGAATGCGAGCTCAATCTGATTGGCTGATTGGATCAGCCAATCGGATTGAACTTGATTCTGATTGGCTGATTCCATCAGCCAATCAGAAAATTCCTACCTTAATTCCGATTGGCTGATAGAATCCTATCAGCCAATCGGAATTCGAGGGACGCCATCTTGGATGACGTCCCTTAAAGGAACCGTCATTAGTCGGGAGACATCGGAAGAAGAGGATGGATCCGCGTCGCCTGCTTCAAGATGGACCCGCTCCGCACCGGATGGAAGAAGATCGAAGATGCCGCTTGGAGAAGATGTTTGCCGGTCCGGATGTCCTCTTCTTGCCGGATAGGAGGAAGACTTTGGAGCACCGGATTATGGATCGCCAACCCCCGCTTGGGTTGGATGAAGATCTTGGAGCCAGGACGGATCGGTGATACCTGGATGGTGAAGACAAGGTAGGAAGATCTTCAGGGGCTTAGTGTTAGGTTTATTTAAGGGGGGTTTGGGTTAGTTTAGGGGTATGTGGGTGGTGGGTTGTAATGTTGGGGGGGGGGTATTGTATTTATTCTTTTACAGGCAAAAGAGCTGAAATTCTTGGGGCATGCCCCGCAAAGGGCCCTGTTCAGGGCTGGTAAGGTAAAAGAGCTTGTAACTTTTTTAATTTAGAATAGGGTAGGGAATTTTTTATTTTGGGGGGCTTTGTTATTTTATTAGGGGGCTTAGAGTAGGTGTAATTAGTTTAAAATTGTTGTAATATTTTTCTTATGTTTGTAAATATTTTTTCATTTTTGTGTAACTTAGTTCTTTTTTATTTTTTGTACTTTAGCTAGTTTATTTAATTGTATTTATTTGTAGCAATTGTGTTTAATTTATTTATTGATAGTGTAGTGTTAGGTTAATTGTAGGTAATTGTAGGTAGTTTATTTAATTATTTTATTGATAGGGTAGTGTTAGGTTTAATTATAACTTAGGTTAGGATTTATTTTACAGGTAAATTTGTTATTATTTTAACTAGGTAACTATTAAATAGTTCTTAACTATTTAATAGCTATTGTACCTGGTTAAAATAATTACAAAGTTGCCTGTAAAATAAATATTAATCCTAAAATAGCTATAATATAATTATAATTTATATTGTAGCTATATTAGGATTTATTTTACAGGTAAGTATTTAGCTTTAAATAGGAATAAGTTATTTAATAAGAGTTAATTTATTTCGTTAGATAAAAATTATATTTAACTTAGGGGGGTGTTAGTGTTAGGGTTAGACTTAGCTTTAGGGGTTAATCCATTTATTAGAATAGCGGTGAGCTCCGATCGGAAGTTTAGGGGTTAATAATTGAAGGTAGGTGTCGGCGATGTTAGGGAGGGCAGATTAGGGGTTAATACTATTTATGATAGGGTTAGTGAGGCGGATTAGGGGTTAATAACTTTATTATAGTAGCGCTCAGGTCCGCTCGGCAGATTAGGGGTTAATAAGTGTAGGCAGGTGTCGGCGACGTTGAGGGGGGCAGATTAGGGGTTAATAAATATAATATAGGGGTCGGCGGTGTTAGGGGCAGCAGAGTAGGGGTACATAGGGATAACGTAGGTGGCGGTCGGCAGATTAGGGGTTAATTATTGTAAGTAGCTGGCGGCAGAGTAGGGGTACATAAATATAACGTAGGTGGCGGTCGGCAGATTAGGGGTTAAAAATTTTAATCGAGTGGCGGCGGTGTGGGGGGACCTCGGTTTAGGGGTACATAGGTAGTTTATGGGTGTTAGTGTACTTTAGGGTACAGTAGTTAAGAGCTTTATAAACCGGCGTTAGCCAGAAAGCTCTTAACTCCTGCTATTTTCAGGCGGCTGGAATCTTGTCGTTAGAGCTCTAACGCTCACTGCAGAAACGACTCTAAATACCGGCGTTAGAAAGATCCCATTGAAAAGATAGGCTACGCAAATGGCGTAGGGGGATCTGCGGTATGGAAAAGTCGCGGCTGAAAAGTGAGCGTTAGACCCTTTAATCACTGACTCCAAATACCAGCGGGCGGCCAAAACCAGCGTTAGGAGCCTCTAACGCTGGTTTTGACGGCTACCGCCGAACTCTAAATCTAGGCCTTAGGAAGGCTCTGTCTGCTATTCCTCCTTCCAGTAAACATAAAAGGTCTTTTAAAACTTCTCATATTTCAGATTAATTTTTAAGTGACCGTCATCATTCTGACTTGTCTGTTTCTGATGAGGATTTATCTGGTTCAGAAGATTCTGTCTCAGATATTGACACTGATAAATCTTCATATTTATTTAAGATGGAATTTATTCGTTTTTTATTTAAAGAAGTGTTAATCGCATTAGATATGGAGGAGTCTAGTCCTCTTGATACTAAATCTACTAAGCGTTTAAATTCGGTTTTTAAACCTCATATAGTTATTCCAGAAGTTTTTCCTGTCCCTGATGCTATTTCTGAAGTAATTTCTAGGGAATGGAATAATCTGGGTGCTTCATTTACTCCTTCTCAAAGGTTTAAGAAATTGTACCCTGTGCCATCTGATAGATTAGAGTTTTGGGACAAAATCCCTAAGGTTGATGGGGCTATCTCTACTCTTGCTAAACGTACTAATATTCCTACGGCAGATAGTACTTCCTTTAAGGATCCTTTAGATAGGAAACTTGAATCCTTTCTAAGGAGAGCTTATTTATGTTCAGGTAATCTTCTTAGACCTGCTATTTCTTTGGCTGATGTTGCTGCTGCTTCCACTTTCTGGTTGGAGGCTTTAGCGCAACAAGTGTGAGACCATAATACTCATAGCATTGTTAAACTTCTTCAACATGCTAATAACTTTATTTGTGATGCTATCTTTGATATCATTAGAATTGATGTCAGGTATATGTCTTTAGTTATTTTAGCTAGAAGAGCTTTATGGCTTAAAACTTGCAATGCAGATATGACTTCTAAGTCAACTTTGCTTTCTCTTTCTTTCCAAGGTAATAAATTATTTGGTTCTCAATTGGATTCTATTATTTCAACTGTTACTGGGGGGAAAGGAACCTTTTTGCCTCAGGACAAAAAATCTAAAGGTAAATACAGGGCTGCTAATCGTTTTTGTTCCTTTCGTCAGAATAAGGAACAGAAGCCTGACCCTTCCCCTAAAGGAACAGTTTCCATTTGGAAACCTTCTCCAGTCTGGAATAAATCCAAGCCTTTTAGAAAGTCAAAGCCAGCTCCAAAGTCCACATGAAGGTGCGGCCCTCATTCCAGCACAGCTGGTAGGGGGCAGGTTACGTTTTTTCAAAGATATTTGGATCAATTCGATTCACAGTCTTTGGATTCAGAACATTGTTTCACAAGGATACAGAATAGGTTTCAAGGTAAGGCCGCCTGCGAGAAGATTTTCTCCAACATTGGTGTGTCCGGTCCACGGCGTCATCCATTACTTGTGGGAATATTCTCTTCTCCAACAGGAAATGGCAAAGAGCACAGCAAAAGCTGTCCATATAGCCCCTCCTCAGGCTCCGCCCCCCAGTCATTCTCTTTGCCGCTCTGAACAAGTAGCATCTCCACGGAGATGGTGAAGAGTATGTGGTGTTTGTAGTTCCCAAAAAAGAGGGAACTTTCAGACCAATTCTGGATTTAAAAATTCTAAACAAATTTCTCAGAGTTCCATGGTTCAAAATGGAAACCATTCGAACAATTTTACCTACAATCCAGGAGGGTCAATATATGACTACCAAGGATTTAAAGGATGCGTACCTACATATTCCTATCCACAAAGATCATCATCAGTTCCTAAGGTTTACCTTTCTAGACAAACATTACCAGTTCGTGGCTCTTCCATTCGGTTTAGCCACTGCTCCCAGAATTTTCACAAAGGTGCTAGGGTCCCTTCTAGCGGTTCTAAGACCGAGGGGCATTGCAGTGGCACCTTATCTAGACGACATTCTAATTCAAGCGTCGTCTCTTTCCAAGGCAAAGGCTCACACAGACACTGTTCTAGCCTTTCTCAGATCTCACGGGTGGAAGGTGAACGTAGAAAAGAGTTCCCTGTCTCCGTCAACAAGAGTTCCCTTTTTGGGAACATTAATAGATTCTTTAGAAATGAAGATCTTCCTGACAGAGGTCAGAAAGTCAAAGCTTCTAAACGCTTGTCAAGTTCTTCACTCTATTCTGCAGCCTTCCATAGCTCAGTGCATGGAAGTAGTAGGATTGATGGTTGCAGCAATGGACATAGTTCCTTATGCTCGAATTCATCTAATACCATTACAACTGTGCATGCTCAATCAGTGGAATGGGGACTATGCAGACTTGTCTCCCGAGATTCAAGTAGACCAGGTAACCAGAGACTCACTCCGTTGGTGGTTGACTCAGGATCACCTGTCTCAGGGAATGAGTTTCCGCAGACCAGAGTGGGTCATTGTCACGACCAACGCCAGTCTATTAGGCTGGGGCGCGGTCTGGGACTCCCTGAAAGCTCAGGGTCTATGGTCTCGGGAAGAGTCTCTTCTCCCGATAAACATCCTGGAACTGAGAGCGATATTCAATGCGCTCCGGGCTTGGCCTCAACTAGCAAAGGCCGGATTCATAAGATTCCAGTCGGACAACATGACGACTGTAGCTTACATCAACCATCAGGGAGGAACAAAGAGTTCCTTGGCGATGAGAGAGGTATCCAAGATCATCAAATGGGCGGAGGATCACTCCTGCCACCTATCTGCAATTCACATCCCAGGAGTAGACAACTGGGAGGCGGATTATTTGAGTCGTCAGACTTTCCATCCGGGGGAGTGGGAACTCCATCCGGAGGTCTTTGCCCAGTTAACCCAATTATGGGGCAGTCCAGACATGGATTTGATGGCGTCCCGTCAGAACTTCAAGGTTCCTTGCTACGGGTCCAGATCCAGGGATCCCAAGGCGACTCTAGTGGATGCATTAGTGGCGCCTTGGTCATTGAACCTAGCTTATGTGTTTCCACCGTTTCCTCTCCTTCCCAGGCTCGTAGCCAGGATCAAACAGGAGAAGGCCTCTGTGATTCTGATAGCTCCTGCGTGGCCACGCAGGACTTGGTATGCAGACCTGATGAATATGTCATCGGCTCCACCATGGAAGCTACCTTTGAGACAGGATCTTCTAGTACAAGGTCCATTCGAACATCCAAATCTAGTTTCTCTGCAGCTGACTGCTTGGAAATTGAACGCTTGATTTTATCCAAGCGTGGATTTTCAAATTCAGTGATTGATACTCTGGTCCAAGCCAGAAAGCCTGTGACTAGAAAGATTTACCATAAAATATGGAAAAGATATATCTGTTGGTGTGAATCCAAGGGATTCTCCTGGAGTAAAATTAAAATTCCTAAGATTCTTTCCTTTCTCCAAGAGGGTTTGGATAAAGGGTTGTCAGCGAGTTCTCTAAAGGGACAGATTTCTGCTTTATCGGTCTTGTTACACAAACGACTGGGAGCTGTGCCAGATGTACAAGTTTTTGTACAGGCTTTGGTCAGAATCAAGCCTGTCTACAGACCCATGACTCCTCCTTGGAGTCTAAATTTAGTCCTTTCAGTTCTTCAAGGGGTTCCGTTTGAACCTTTACATTCAAGTTACTATCTTGGAAAGTTCTGTTTTTAGTTGCTATTTCTTCTGCTAGAAGAGTTTCTGAATTCTCTGCTTTGCAGTGTGATCCACCCTATCTGGTGTTCCATTCAGATAAGGTTGTTTTACATACTAAGCCTGGTTTTCTTCCAAAGGTTGTTTCCAACAAGAATATTAACCAGGAGATAGTTGTTCCTTCTCTGTGTCCGAAACCAGTTTCAAAGAAGGAACGTTTGTTACACAATTTAGATGTAGTCCGTGCTTTAAAGTTCTATTTAGAAGCAACAAAGGATTTTAGACAAACCTCATCTTTGTTTGTCGTTTACTCTGGTAAGAGGAGAGGACAAAAAGCTACTGCTACCTCTCTTTCTTTCTGGCTGAAAAGCATTATCCGATTGGCTTATGAGACTGCTGGACGGCAGCCTCCTGAACGAATCACAGCTCACTCTACTAGGGCTGTGGCTTCCACATGGGCCTTCAAGAACGAGGCTTCTGTTGATCAGATATGTAAGGCAGCGACTTGGTCTTCTCTGCACACTTTTGCCAAATTCTACAAATTTGATACTTATGCTTCTTTGGAGGCTATTTTTGGGAGAAAGGTTTTGCAAGCCGTGGTGCCTTCCATTTAGGTAACCTGATTTGCTCCCTCCCTTCATCCTTTCAAGCTTTGGTATTGGTTCCCACAAGTAATGGATGACGCCATGGACCGGACACACCAATGTTGGAGAAAACAATTTATGCTTACCTGATAAATTACTTTCTCCAACGGTGTGTCCGGTCCACGGCCCGCCCTGGTTTTTTAATCCGGTTTGAACAATTTTTTTCTCTATACACTACAGTCACCACAGCACCCTATAGTTTCTCCTTTTTTTCTCCTAACCGTCTCCTAACCGTCGGTCGAATGACTAGGGGGCGGAGCCTGAGGAGGGGCTATATGGACAGCTTTTGCTGTGCTCTTTGCCATTTCCTGTTGGGGAAGAGAATATTCCCACAAGTAATGGATGACGCTGTGGACCGGACACACCGTTGGAGAAAGTAATTTATCAGGTAAGCATAAATTCTGTTTTTTCTCTCTCGCATTCCAATAAACCCAGTGAAGGCTCAGGCGTTTCTGAAATGTGTTTCAGATCTAGAGTTGGCTGGGGTAATTGTGCCAGTTCCAGTTCTGGAACGGGGTCTGGGGTTTTACTCAAATCTATTCATTGTACCAAAGAAGGAGAATTCCTTCAGACCAGTTCTGGATCTAAAAATATTGAATCGTTATGTAAGGATACCAACATTCAAAATGGTGACTATAAGGACTATTCTGCCTTTTGTTCAGCAAGGGCATTATATGTCCACAATAGATTTACAGGATGCATACCTTCATATTTCAATTCATCCAGCTCATCATCAGTTTCTGAGATTCTCTTTTCTCTTGTTAAGTGTATTCAGTCCACGGGTCATCCATTACTTATGGGATTATATCTCCTTCCCAACAGGAAGTTGCAAGAGGATCACCCAAGCAGAGCTGCTATATAGCTCCTCCCCTCACACGTCATATCCAGTCATTCTCTTGCAACTCAACTAGATAGGTCGTTGTGAGAGGTCTGTGGTGTTTTTATACTTAGTTTATTTCTTCAATCAAAAGTTTGTTATTTTAAATGGCACCGGAGTGTGCTGTTTGTTCTCAGACAGTATTTAGAAGAAGAATCTGCCTGAGTTTTCTATGATCTTAGCGGCAGTAACTAAGATCCACTGGCTGTTCTCGCACATTCTGAGGAGTGGGGTAACTTTCAGAAAAGGAATAGCATGCGGGGAATCCCGCAAACGAGGTATGTGCAGTAAATTATTTTTCTAAGGAATGGAATTGACTAAGAAAATACTGCTGATACCGATGTAATGTAAGTACAGCCTTAAATGCAGCGGCGACTGGTATCAGGCTGATGAATGTATGTACAATAAGTTATTTTCTAAGGAATGGAATTTGACTAAGAAAATACTGTTAATACCGAAGTATTGTATAAGCCTTAACTGCAGTAGAAGCGACTGGTAGCAGGCTTATTAATAACACTATCTAACATTTAAAGTGTATGTTTAAAACGTTTACTGGCATGTTATTCATTTTTTGTGAGGTACTTTGGTGATAAATCTTTTGGGGCATGATTTTCCACATGGCTGTCGTTTATTTCTATATAGAAGCGTTTAACTGAGGTTTCCCACTGTTGTAATAGGAGTGGGAGGAGCCTATTTTAGCGCTTTTTTGCGCAGTAAAAATTCAGTTTCAGTCTTCCTGCTTCTTCCTCCTTGATCCAGGACATCTCTAGAGAGCTCAGGGGTCTTCAAAAGTCATTTTGAGGGAGGTAATCAGTCACAGCAGACCTGTGACAGTGTATTTGACTGTGATAAAAAACGTTAATTGTTAATTTGATTATCCGTTTTTGGGTATTTATGGGGTTAATCATCCATTTGCTAGTGGGTGCAATACTCTTCTAACTTAATACATTTACTGTGAAGATTATTTGGTTGCTATAACTGATTTGGTTCTTTGTTATTTCAACTGTGACGTCTTTTTTTGTGCTTCTTAAAGGCGCAGTAGCGTTTTTTATATTGCTTGTAAATTTACTTGAAAGGTTTTTCCAAGCTTGCTAGTCTCATTGCGAGTCTGTTAAAACATGTCTGACACAGATGAATCTGCTTGTTCACTGTGTTTGAAGGCCAATGTGGAGCCCCACAGAAATATGTGTACTAATTGTATTGATGTCACTTTGCATAAAAGTCAATCTATATCTGTAAAGAAATTATCACCAGACAACGAGGGGGAAGTTATGCCGACTAACTCTCCTCACGTGTCAGTACCTTCGCCTCCCGCTCAGGGGGCGCGTGATATTGTGGCGCCAAGTGTATCAGAGAGGCCCATACAAATCACTTTGCAAGACATGGCGGCTGTTATGACAGAGGTATTATCTAAATTGCCTGAATTAAGAGGCAAGCGCGATAGCTCTGGGTTAAGGACAGAGCGCGCTGATGATGTGAGAGCCATGTCTGATACTGCGTCACAATTTGCAGAACATGAGGACGGAGAGCTTCATTCTGTGGGTGACGGATCTGATCCAGGGAGACCGGATTCAGAGATTTCTAATTTTAAATTTAAGCTTGAGAACCTCCGCGTATTGCTAGGGGAGGTATTAGCGAATGATTGTAACACGGTTGCAATTCCAGAGAAAGTATGTAGGTTGGATAGATACTTTGCAGTACCGGTGTGTACTGACGTTTTTCCTATACCAAACAGGCTTACAGAAATTATTAGCAAGGATTGGGATAGACCCGGTGTGCCTTTTTCCCCACCTCCGATGTTTAGAAAAATGTTCCCGATAGACGCCACCACACAAGACTTATGGCAGACGGTCCCTAAGGTGGAGGGAGCAGTTTCTACTTTAGCTAAGCCTACCACTATCCCGGTGGAGGATAGTTGTGCTTTTTCGGATCCAATGGATTAAAAATTAGAAGGTTACCTTAAGAAAATGTTTGTTCAACAAGGATTTATCTTACAGCCCCTTGCATGCATTGCGCCTGTCACTGCGGCTGCGGCATTCTGGTTTGAGTCTCTGGAAGAGGCCATTCGCACAGCTCCATTGGATGAGATTATGGCCAAGCTTAAAGCACTTAAGCTAGCTAATGCATTTGTTTCTGATGCCGTTGTACATTTAACCAAACTAACGGCTAAGAACTCCGGATTCGCCATCCAGGCGCGCAGAGCGCTATGGCTTAAATCCTGGTCAGCTGACGTGACTTCTAAGTCTAAATTGCTTAATATTCCTTTCAAAGGGCAGACCTTATTCGGCCCGGCTTGAAAGAAATTATTGCTGACATTACTGGGGGTAAGGGTCATACTCTTCCTCAGGACAGGGCCAAGTCAATGGCCAAACAGTCTAATTTTCGTGCCTTTCATAATTTCAAGGCAGGAGCAGCATCAACTTCCTCCGCTCCAAAACAGGAAGGACCTGTTGCTCGTTACAGACAGGGCTGGAAAACTAACCAGTCCTGGAACAAGGGCAAGCAGGCCAGAAAGCCTTCTTCTGCCCCTAAGACAGCATGAAGAGAGGGCCCCCTATCCGGAAACGGATCTAGTGGGGGGCAGACTATCTCTCTTCGCCCAGGGTTGGGCAAGAGATGTCCAGGATCCCTGGGCGTTAGAGATCATATCTCAGGGATATCTTCTGGACTTCAAAGCATCTCCTCCACAAGGGAGATTTCATCTTTCAAGGTTATCAGCAAACCAAATAAAGAAAGAGGCATTTCTACGTTGTGTGCAAGACCTCTTAGTATTGGGGGTGATCCACCCAGTTCCGCGGACGGAACAAGGGCAAGGGTTTTACTCAAATCTTTTTGTAGTTCCCAAGAAAGAGGGAACCTTCAGACCAATCTTGGACCTAAAAATCTTAAACAAATTCCTAAGAGTTCCATCATTCAAGATGGAAACTATTTGAACCATCCTACCCATGATTCAAGAGGGTCAATACATGACCACGGTAGACTTAAAGGATGCCTACCTTCACATACCGATTCACAAAGATCATTATCGGTACCTAAGATTTGCCTTTCTAGACAGGCATTACCAGTTTGTAGCTCTTCCCTTCGGGTTGGCTACGGCCCCGAGAATCTTTACAAAGGTTCTGGGCTCACTTCTGGCGGTTCTAAGACCGCGAGGCATAGCGGTGGCTCCGTATCTAGACGACATCCTGATACAGTCATCAAGCTTTCAAAGGGCCAAGTCTCATACAGAGATAGTTCTGGCATTTCTGAGGTTGCATGGGTGGAAGGTGAACGTGGAAAAGAGTTCTCTATCACCACTCACAAGAGTCTCCTTCCTAGGGACTCTTATAGATTATGTAGAGATGAAAATTTACCTGACGGAGTCCAGGTTATCAAAACTTCTAAATGCTTGCAGTGTCCTTCATTCCATTCCACGCCCGTCAGTGGCTCAGTGCATGGAAGTAATCGGCTTAATGGTAGCGGCAATGGACATAGTGCCATTTGTGCGCCTGCATCTCAGACCGCTGCAATTATGCATGCTAAGTCAGTGGAATGGGGATTACTCAGATTTGTCCCCCCCTACTAAATCTGGATCAAGAGACCAGAGTTTCTCTTCTCTGGTGGCTTTCTCGTGTCCATCTGTCCAAGGGTATGACCTTTCGCAGGCCAGATTGGACGATTGTAACAACAGATGCCAGCCTTCTAGGTTGGGACGCAGTCTGGAACTCCCTGAAGGCTCAGGGATCGTGGACTCAGGAGGAGAAACTCCTCCCAATAAATATTCTGGAGTTAAGAGCAATATTCAATGCTCTTCTAGCTTGGCCTCAGTTAGCAACACTGAGGTTCATCAGATTCCAGTCGGACAACATCACGACTGTGGCTTACATCAACCATCAAGGGGGAACCAGGAGTTCCCTAGCGATGTTAGAAGTCTCAAAGATAATTCGCTGGGCAGAGTCTCACTCTTGCCACCTGTCAGCGATCCACATCCCAGGCGTAGAGAACTGGGAGGCGGATTTTCTAAGTCGTCAGACTTTTCATCCGGGGGAGTGGGAACTCCATCCAGAGGTGTTTACTCAACTGGTCCATCGTTGGGGCAAACCAGAACTGGATCTCATGGTGTCTCGCCAGAACACCAAGCTTCCTTGTTACGGATCCAGGTCCAGGGACCCGGGAGCGGTGCTGATAGATGCTCTGACAGCCCCTTGGGTCTTCAACATGGCTTATGTGTTTCCACCATTCCCGATGCTTCTTCGACTGATTGCCAGGATCAAACAGGAAAAGGCATCAGTGATTCTGATAGCGCCTGCGTGGCCACGCAGGACCTGGTATGCAGACCTAGTGGACATGTCGTCCTGTCCACCATGGTCTCTGCCTCTGAGGCAGGACCTTCTAATTCAGGGTCCTTTCAATCATCCAAATCTAGTTTCTCTGAGACTGACTGCATGGAGATTGAATGCTTGATTCTATCAAAGCGTGGCTTCTCGGAGTCGATTATTGATACCTTAATAAGATATGGCGTAAATATTTATACTGGTGCGAATCCAAGAGTTACTCATGGAGTAAGGTTAGGATTCCTAGGATATTGTCTTTTCTACAAGAGGGTTTAGAAAAGGGCTTATCTGCTAGTTCGTTAAAGGGACAGATTTCTGCTCTGTCTATTCTTCTACACAAACGTCTGGCAGAAGTTCCAGACGTTCAGGCCTTTTGTCAGGCTTTGGCTAGGATTAGGCCTGTGTTTAAGACTGTTGCTCCGCCGTGGAGTTTAAACTTAGTTCTTAAAGTTCTTCAAGGTGTTCCGTTTGAACCCCTTCATTCCATTGATATTAAGCTGTTATCTTGGAAAGTTCTGTTTTTGATGGCTATTTCCTCGGCTCGAAGAGTCTCTGAGTTATCTGCCTTACATTGTGATTCTCCTTATCTGATTTTCCATTCAGACAAGGTAGTTCTGCGTACTAAACCTGGGTTCTTACCTAAGGTAGTTTCTAACAGGAATATCAATCAAGAGATTGTTGTTCCATCACTGTGTCCTAACCCTTCTTCAAAGAAGGAACGACTCTTACATAATCTGGACGTAGTTCGTGCCCTGAAGTTCTATTTGCAGGCAACTAAAGATTTTCGTCAAACTTCTTCCCTGTTTGTCGTTTATTCTGGACAGAGGAGAGGTCAAAAAGCTTCGGCTACCTCTCTCTCCTTTTGGCTTCGTAGCATAATACGCTTAGCCTATGAGACTGCTGGACAGCAGCCTCCTGGAAGAGTTACAGCTCATTCCACTAGAGCAGTGGCGTCCACCTGGGCCTTTAAGAATGAGGCCTCTGTTGAACAGATTTGCAAGGCTGCAGCTTGGTCTTCACTTCACACTTTTTCAAAATTTTACAAATTTGACACTTTTGCTTCTTCGGAGGCTGTTTTTGGGAGAAAGGTTCTACAGGCAGTGGTTCCTTCCATTTAAAGTTCCTGCCTTGTCCCTCCCATCATCCATGTACTTTAGCTTTGGTATTGGTATCCCATAAGTAATGGATGACCCGTGGACTGAATACACTTAACAAGAGAAAACATAATTTATGCTTACCTGATAAATTTATTTCTCTTGTAGTGTATTCAGTGTACGGCCCGCCCTGTCTTTTAAGGCAGATCTAAATTTTTAATTTAAACTGCAGTCACCACTGCACCCTATGGTTTCTCCTTTCTTGTCTTGTTTCGGTCGAATGACTGGATATGACGTCTGAGGGGAGGAGCTATATAGCAGCTCTGCTTGGGTGATCCTCTTGCAACTTCCTGTTGGGAAGGAGATATAATCCCATAAGTAATGGATGACCCGTGGACTGAATTCACTACAAGAGAAATAAATTTATCAGGTAAGCATAAATTATGTTTTCTAGACAAGCATTACCAGTTTGTAGCCCTTCCATTTGGCCTAGCAACAGCTCCAAGGATCTTTTCAAAGTTCTCGGTGCCCTTCTCTCTGTAATCAGAGAACAGGGTATTGCGGTATTTCCTTATTTGGACGATATCTTGGTAGTTGCTCAGTCTTCACATTCTGCAGAATCTCATACGAATCAACTTGTGTTGTTTCTTCAAAGACATGGTTGGAGGATCAATTTACCAAAGAGTTCCTTGATTCCTCAGACAAAGGTAACCTTCTTGGGTTTTCAAATAGATTCAGTGTCCATGACCTTGTCTCTAACAGAAAAGAGACATCTGAAATTGGTTTCAGCCTGTCAAAACCTTCAGTCTCAATCATTCCCTTCGGTAGCCTTGTGCATGGAAATTCTAGGTCTTATGACTGCTGCATCGGATGCGATCCCCTTTGCTCGTTTTCACATGCGACCTCTTCAGCTTTGTATGCTGAACCAGTGGTGCAGGGATTATACAAAGATATCACAATTAATATCCTTAAATCCCAATGTACGACACTCTCTGACATGGTGGATAGATCACCAAGGGGCTTCTTTTGTTCGTCCAACCTGGACTGTGATCTCAACAGATGCGAGTCTTTCAGGTTGGGGAGCTGTATGGGGATCTCTGACAGCGCAGGGGGTTTGGGAATCTCAGGAGGCGAGATTACCAATCAACATTTTGGAACTCTGTGCGATTTTCAGAGCTCTTCAGTTCTGGCCTCTTCTGAAGAGAGAATTGTTTATTTGTTTTCAGACAATGTCACAACCGTGGCATATGTCAATCATCAAGGTGGGACTCACAGTCCTCAGGCTATGAAAGAAGTATCTCGAATACTTGTATGGGCGGAATCCAGCTCCTGTCTAATCTCTGCGGTTCACATCCCAGGTGTAGACAATTGGGAAGCGGATTATCTCAGTCGCCAGACGTTACATCCGGGCGAATGGTCTCTTCACCCAGAAGTATTTCTTCAGATTGTTCAAATCTGGGGACTTCCAGAAATAGATCTGATGGCCTCTCATCTAAACAAGAAACTTCCCAGGTATCTGTCCAGATGGCGTTGTCAATTCATTGGAATTATCATCCTGCCTATATTTTTCCGCCTCTAGTTCTTCCAAGAGTGATATCCAAAATTCTAATGGAACGTTCATTTGTACTGCTGGTGGCTCCAGCATGGCCTCACAGGTTTTGGTATGTGGATCTCATTCGGATGGCCAGTTGCCAACCTTGGACTCTTCCGTTAAGACCAGACCTTCTATCTCAAGGCCCTTTTTTCCATCAGGATCTCAAATCATTAAATTTGAAGGTATGGAAATTGAACGCTTGATTCTTAGTCAGAGGTTTCTCTGACTCAGTAATTAATACCTTAATACAGGCTGATATTCATTGTTTTGTACAGGCTTTGGTTTGTATCAAACCTGTCATTAAGTCAATCTCTCCTCCTTGGAGTCTTAATTTGGTTCTGAGGGCTTTACAAGCTCCTCCGTTTGAACCTATGCATTCTCTGGATATTAAATTACTTTCTTGGAAAGTTTTGTTCCTTTTGGCCATCTCTTCTGCTAGAAGAGTTTCTGAGTTATCTGCTCTTTCTTGTGAATCTCCTTTTCTGATTTTTCATCAGGATAAGGCGGTGTTGCGGACTTCATTTCAATTTTTACCTAAGGTTGTGAATTCTAACAACATTAGTAGAGAAATTGTTGTCCCTTCATTGTGTCCGAATCCTAAGAATTCTTTGGCGAAATCATTACATTCTTTAGATGTAGTAAGAGCTTTGAAATATTATGTTGAAGCTACTAAAGATTTTAGGAAGACTTCCAGTCTATTTGTTATCTTTTCTGGTTCCAGGAAAGGTCAGAAGGCCTCCACCATTTCTGTAGCGTCTTGGTTAAAGTCTTTGATTCATCATGCTTATGTGGAGTCGGGTAAATCCCCGCCTCAAAGGATTACGGCTCATTCTACTAGGTCAGTTTCTACTTCCTGGGTGTTTAGGAATGAAGCTTCTGTTGATCAGATTTGCAAAGCAGCAACTTGGTCTTCTTTGCATACTTTTACTAAATTCTACCATTTTGATGTTTTCTCTTCTTCTGAAGCAGTTTTGGTAGAAAAGTACTTCAGGCAGCTGTTTCAGTTTGATTCGGCTGCTTATATTTTCAGTTTTTTTCATTATTAAGATTAAAACTTTTGTTTTGGGTTGTGGATTATTTTTCAGCGGAATTGGCTGTCTTTATTTTATCCCTCCCTCTCTAGTGACTCTTGCGTGGAAGTTCCACATCTTGGGTATTTATTATCCCATACATCACTAGCTCATGGACTCTTGCTAATTACATGAAAGAAAACATAATTTATGTAAGAACTTACCTAATAAATTAATTTCTTTCATATTAGCAAGAGTCCATGAGGCCCACCCTTTTTGTGGTGGTTATGATTTTTTTTGTATGAAGCACAATTATTCCAATTCCTTATTTTGATGCTTTCGCTCCTTTCTTATCACCCCATTTCTTGGCTCTTCGTTAAACTGAATTGTGGGTGTGGTGAGGGGTGTATTTATAGGCATTTTGAGGTTTGGGAAACTTTGCCCTTCCTGGTAGGAATGTATATCCCATACGTCACTAGCTCATGGACTCTTGCTAATATGAAAGAAATTAATTTATCAGGTAAGTTCTTACATAAATTATGTTTTTGGCTTGGGAAGGCCCCACAACTCCAGAGTGAAGAGGGAGGGGGCCTGAAATTTGCGCCTCATTTGCACAGTTGATTTTACAGACATCTTCATGCAGCTCCATGTGAAGAGTCCAGAGATTACTTGAGGACTTCAGAGAGGCTTATTTTCGATCAAAACTAATCCCCAAGGAAGGTAGGCAGAGGCTGTGGCATGGTGCTGTAGTTTGTTAACCGGTTGCCAGTTTAATTTGCTCCGGTTTGGGCAGTAAGGGGTTAATTGACTTTAAATTTACTGTGAAATCATTTCAAAGCATTAGGATCATATGGTGAAAATTTCATAAAGATTGGATGATTTTTGGAGAATTAGTGAAAAAGTGTGTGCTTTTTATTATTTAAAGGCACAGTACCGTTTTTTCAAAAATTGTATTTTACTGTATTTGAGTGCTGTCTAAGTCTGTTTAACATGTCTGAGCCTACAGATAGACTTTGCTCTATGTGTTTAATAGCCATGGCGGTACCCCCTTTACATTTGTGTTTAAAGTGTGCTAAGGTATCTAAACATTTTAAAGACCATGCAGTGACACTTAAAAATGTAGCCCAAGATGATTCTTTAACGGAAGGTAACGAGGATAGTCCTCCTTCCTCTCCCCATGTGTCGACACCAGTTACGCCCGCGCAAGCGATGCCTAGCACCTCTAGCACATTGGCCCCTATTACATTACAACAATTAGCAGCAGTCATGGATAATTCCCTTGCGGCATTTCTATCCAAACTGCCAGTTTTTCCTAAAAAGCGTGATAGCTCAGTTTCCTAGGAACTCTGATAGATTCTGTAGAAATGAAGATTTACCTGACAGAGGCCAGGTTGTCAAAACTTCTAAATTCCTGCCGTGTTCTTTATTCTACTTCTCGCCCTTCAGTGGCTCAGTGTATGGAAGTTATCGGCTTAATGGTAGTGGCAATGGACATAGTGCCGTTTGCCCACCTACATGCCAGACCGCTGCAACTCTGCATGCTCAGTCAGTGGAATGGGGATTACACAGATTTGTCCCCTCTACTAAATCTGGATCAAGAGACCAGGGATTCTCTTCTCTGGTGGCTATCTCGGGTCCATCTGTCCAAGGGTATGACCTTCCGCAGGCCAGATTGGACAATAGTAACGACAGATGCCAGCCTTCTGGGCTGGGGTGCAATCTGGAACTCCCTGAAAGCTCAGGGCTTGTGGACTCAGGATCAGACACTCCTTCCGATAAACATTCTGGAACTAAGAGCGATATTCAATGCTCTTCAGGCTTGTCCTCAGCTAGCTGCGGTCAGGTTCATCAGAGTTCAGTCGGACAATATCACGACTATAGCCTACCTCAACCATCAAGGGGGAACAAGGAGTTCCCTAGCAATGTTGGAGGTTTCAAAAATAATTCTATGGGCAGAGGGTCACTCTTGCCATCTATCAGCTATCCATATCCCAGGAGTAGAGAACTGGGAGGCGGATTTTCTAAGTCGACAGACTTTTCATCCGGGGCAGTGGGAACTCCATCCGGAGGTGTTTGCACAGTTGATTCAACTTTGGGGCAAACCAGAACTGGATCTCATGGCGCCTCGTCAGAACGCCAAGCTTCCTTGTTACGGATCCAGGTCCAGGGATCCCAAGGCAGCGCTGATAGATGCTCTAGCAGCGCCTTGGTCTTTCAACCTGGCTTATGTGTTTCCACCGTTTCCTCTGCTGCCTCGTCTGATTGCCAAGATCAAGCAGGAGAGAGCTTTGGTGATTTTGATAGCTCCTGCATGGCCACGCAGACTTGGTATGCAGATCTGGTGGACATGTCATCCCTTCCACCATAGACTCTACCACTGAGGCAGTACCTTCTAATTCAGGGTCCTTTCAACCATCCAAATCTAATTTCTCTGCGTCTGACTGCTTGGAGATTGAACGCTTGATTTTATCAAAACGTGGTTTCTCCGAGTCGGTCATTGATACCTTAATTCAGGCTCGAAAGCCTGTCACCAGGAAAATCTATCATAAGATATGTGAAATATCTTCAATGGTGTGAATCCAAGGGTTACTCATGGAGTAAAGTCAGGATTCCCAGGATATTATCTTTTCTCCAAGAAGGATTGGAGAAGGGATTGTCAGCTAGTTCCTAAAGGGACAGATTTCTGCTCTGTCTATTCTTTTGCACAAGCGTCTGGCGGATGTTCCAGATGTTCAGGCGTTTTGTCAGGCTTTAGTTAGAATCAAGCCTGTGTTTAAACCTGTTGCTCCGCCTTGGAGTTTAAATTTAGTTCTTAAAGTTCTTCAGGGGGTTCCGTTTGAACCTCTGCATTCCATAGATATCAAGCTTTTATCTTGGAAGTTCTGTTTCTGGTAGCTATCTCTTCGGCTAGAAGAGTTTCAGAGTTATCTGCCTTGCAGTGTGATTCCCCTTATCTGATCTTCCATGCAGATACGGTAGTTTTGCGTACGAAACCTGGTTTTCTTCCTAAGGTGGTATCTAATAAGAATATCAATCAGGAGATTGTTGTTCCGTCACTGTGTCCTAATCCTTCTTCAAAGAAATGTCTTTTACACAATCTTGACGTGGTTCGTGCTTTAAAGTTTTATTTACAAGCTACTAAAGATTTTTGTCAAACATCTGCATTGTTTGTTGTCTACTCTGGACAGAGGAAAGGCCAAAAGGCTTCAGCAACTTCTCTTTCTTTTTGGTTAAGAAGTATAATCCACTTAGCTTATGAGACTGCTGGCCAGCAGCCTCCTGAAAGAATTACAGCTCATTCCACTAGAGCGGTGGCTTCCACATGGGCTTTTAAAAATGAGGCTTCTGTTGAACAGATTTGTAAGGCGGCGACTTGGTCTTCGCTTCATACTTTTTCTAAATTCTACAAATTTGATACTTTTGCTTCTTCGGAGGCTATTTTTGGGAGAAAGGTCTTACAGGCAGTGGTGCCTTCCATTTAAGCGCCTGCCTTGTCCCTCCCTTCATCCGTGTCCTATAGCTTTGGTATTGGTATCCCACAAGTAATGGATGAATCCGTGGACTGGATACACCTTACAAGAGAAAACAAAATTTATGCTTACCTGATAAATTTATTTCTCTTGTGGTGTATCCAGTCCACGGCCCGCCCTGTCATTTTAAGGCAGGTGTTTTTTATTTTTAAACTACAGTCACCACTGCACCCTATAGTTTCTCCTTTCTCTTGCTTGTCTTCGGTCGAATTACTGTAGGTGGCAGTTAGGGGAGGAGCTATATAGACAGCTCTGCTGTGGGTGATCCTCTTGCAGCTTCCTGTTGGGAAGGAGAATATCCCACAAGTAATGGATGAATCCGTGGACTGGATACACCACAAGATAAATAAATTTATCAGGTAAGCATAAATTTTGTTTTTGTGTCTGGGAGTAACGTTTTCTGTTTTATGGGACATTTGCTTGAGGGTTCTTTGGGGTTGTTTATAACCCACATGGCTTTCAGGCATGGTTTGTTAGTTTTGTGTAGGCCCCAGCAGGCGGGGCCTACATTTACAAGCAGCAAGCAACTTCTCCTGAGGTCCTGAGAGTCTTCTGACTCAATATACTTTTGAACAATATAGTCTATATAACCCATCTGATGAGCGTCTCGCAAAGTTTTTCAGACAGTGGAAGATATTTATTTTATCATGCCCACTTACTGTGCAAATTACATTAGTTAACCCTTTCAAGGAAACTCCTTATGTCCAATTACAAGTACTTGCTGGCCATTTCCCAAGGGCTTGGTTGGGGGGGCGGGGAGGAGGAGGAGAGGTGGGAGTGAGGTTAGAGGATGCCTCTGTACCTAATTGCGTTCTCCCGGTCCAAGTCTTTTTTTCCTCTTTTTCTTCTCTTTTGGTGTTTTTTTTCCCTCCCCTGTTTGTTTAAAATATTTACCTCTTTTCGAATTTTAAAATTAAGCTTTTTGGGGAGCTTAATTCTGGCGGTCCCTTCTGGCGGTTCTAAGGCTACGGGGCATAGCAGTGGCGCCTTATTTAGACGACATTCTAATTCAAGAGTTGTCCTTCCAACTAGCCAAGTCTCACACGGACTTAGTGTTGGCCTTTCTAAGGTCTCACGGGTGGAAAGTGAATGTAAAAAATGAGTTCTCTTTCCCCCCTCACAAGAGTTTCATTTCTAGGGACTCTGATAGACTCGGTGGACATGAAAATATTTCTGACGGAGGTCAGGAAATCAAAGATTTTGTCCACCTGCCGAACTCTTCATTCCATTCCTCAGCCGTCAGAGGCTGTGTATGGAGGTAATCAGACTAATGGTAGCGGCAATGGACATAGTTCCGTTTGCTCGCTTGCATCTCAGACCACTGCAACTATGCATGCTCAATCAGTGGAATGGGGATTATGTGGATTTATCTCCTCAGATAAATCTGGATCAAGAGACTAGAGACTCTCTTCTTTGGTGGTTGTCACAGGTTCATCTGTCCCAGGGAATGTGTTTACACAGGCCAGAATGGGTTATAGTGACGACAGACGACAGTCTTCTGGGCTGGGGTGCAGTCTGGAATTCCCTGAAAGCTCAGGGTTTGTGGACTTGGGAGGAGGCTCTCCTACCGATAAATATTCTGGAATTAAGAGCGATATTCAATGCTCTCCAGGCATGGCCTCAGCTGGCTTCGGCCAGATTCATCAGGTTTCAGTCGGACAACATCACGACTGTGGCTTATATCAATCATCAGGGCGGAACAAAGAGTTCCTTAGCGATGATAGAGGTCTCAAGGATAATCCAATGGGCAGAGGCTCACTCTTGACATCTGTCAGCGATCTATATCCCAGGTGTAGAGAACTGAGAGGCAGATTTTCTAAGTCGTCAGACTTTTCATCCAGGAGAGTGGGAACTCCATCCGGAGGTGTTTGCTCAGCTTGTTCGGCTATGGGGCACACCAGAGTTGGATCTGATGGCGTCTCGTCAGAATGCCAAACTTCCTCGTTACGGCTCCAGGTCAAGGGATCCTCAGGCTGTACTGATAGATGCTCTAGCAGTACCCTTGTCGTTCAAAGTGGCTTATGTGTTTCCACCTTTCCCTCTCCTTCCACTTCTGATTGCCAGAATTAAACAGGAGAGAGCATTGGTGATTTTGATATCGCCTGCGTGGCCATGCAGGACTTGGTATGTGGACCTGGTGGACATGTCATCCCTTCCACCATGGTCTCTGCCATTGATGAGACAGGACCTTTTGATTCAAGGTCCATTCAAGCATCCAAATCTAATTTCTCTGCAACTGACTGCTTGGAGATTGAACGCTTGATTCTATCAAAGCGGGGTTTCTCTGAGTCAGTCATAAATACCTTTATTCAGGCTCGAAAACCTGTTACCAGGAAAATTTATCATAAGATATGGCGTAAATATCTTTTTTGGTGCAAATCCAAAGGCTTCTCCTGGAGTAAAATCAGGATTCCTAGGATTTAGTCTTTTCTCCATGAGGGATTGGAGAAAGGATTATCAGCTAGTTCCCTAAAGGGACAGATATCTGCTCTGTCTATTTTGTTGCACAAGCGTCTGGCAGATGTTCCAGACGTTCTGGCTTTTTGTCAGGCTTTAGTTAGAATTAAGCCTGTGTTTAAACTTATTGCTCCGCCATGGAGTCTAAATTTAGTTCTTAGAGTTCTTCAGGGGGTTCCGTTTGAACCCATGCATTCCATAGATATTAAGCTTTTATCTTGGAAAGTTTTGTTCCTAGTTGCTATCTCTTCAGCTCGAAGAGTTTCTCAACTATCTGCATTACAATGTGACTCTCCTTATCTTGTTTTCCATGCTAAGGTGGTCTTGCGTACCAAGCCTGGGTTCCTACCTAAGGTTGTTACTAACAGGAATATCAATCAAGAAATTGTTGTTCCTTCTCTGTGTCCTAATCCTTCTTGTAAGAAGGAACGTCTGTTGCACAACTTGGACGTGGTTCATGCTTTGAAATTTTATTTGCAGGCAACCAAAGATTTTCGTCAAACATCTTCTTTGTCTATTCTGGAAAGCTTAGGGGTCAAAAGGCTACGGTGACTTCTCTTTCCTTTTGGCTGAAAAGCATCATCCATTTGGCTTATGAGACTGCTGGACAGCAGCCTCCTGAAAGGATTACAGCTCATTCTACTAGAGCGGTAGCTTCCACATGGGCTTTTAAAAATGATGCTTCTTTTGAACAGATTTGTAAGGCTGCGATTTGTCGTCGCTTCATGCCTTTTCAAAATTTTATAAATTTGATACTTTTGCTTCTTCGGAGGCTATTTTTGCGAGAGAGGTTTTGCAAGCAGTGGTGCATTCCGTTTAGGTTCCTGTCTTGTCCCTCCCTTCATCTGTGTCCTAAAGCTTTGGTATTGGTATCCCTCAAGTTAGGATGAATCCGTGGACTCGGTACATCATGCAAAAGAAAACAAAATTTATGCTTACCTGATAAATTTATTTCTTTTGCGATGTACCGAGTCCACGGCATGCCCTGTCTATTCAAGACATATAGTATTTTTTTTTATGTAAACTTCAATCACCTCTGCACCTTATAGTTTCTCCTTTTCTTCCTTGTCCTTCAGTCGAACGACTGGGGGGTGGAGTTAAGGGGGGGAGCTATATAGACAGCTCTGCTGTGGTGCTCTCTTTGCTACTTCCTGTCAGGAAGGACAATATCCCACAAGTTAGGATGAATCCGTGGACTCGGTACATCGCAAAAGAAAGAAATTTATCAAGTAAGCATAAATTTAGTTTTTTCAAGATACGATGAGTCCACGGATTTCATCCTTGTGGGATTATGCCTCCTGGTCAGCAGAAGGAGGCAAAGAGCACCACAGCAGAGCTGTATATATAGCTCCTCCCTTCCCTCCCACCCCAGTCATTCTCTTTGCCTGTGTTAGTGATAGGAAGAGGCAAAGTGAGGTGTTATAGATTCTTCAATCAAGAGTTTATTATTTTTAAAAGTGGTGCCTCAGTGTGCTACTTTGTTCTGGGGTGTAACCTAGACCAGATCAGTCTCTTCAGTAAAAAGAGAAGCATTTGGTGACTTTAAAGCAATGGGAACTTGTGGAACATAATTCTCACTGCGCCTCCCATTCTGATGCTGCCCTGCTTGTAAAGTCTGAGGGAAAAGTAAAACTCAGTACTTTTTATTTCCACAGGCCAATGTGAGGAGAAAATAAGGACCTCGCAAGCCAGGTGGACTACCTTTGCTGTCGGGCAGATTGAGGTAAGTGCTGACTTTTATTTCTGGGGTTACAAGAAAAAAGGACTCAGAAGAAGTTGGGCACTTGCTTTGTTTAGATGGAATAAGGAAGCCCTTAATGGAATTGGGCACTTTATTTTTATTGGCATAACTTGTCTCTGCTACATAGGAGACTAAATGCGACAGCCAGCGCAGGCACTGGAGGGCTCTCTATATTTAATACAAATAACGATGGTGGTAATCACATCTCCCGGCGGTTCTTAGAGAAGACATACCGACCGGTTGATGTCTGTACTGATGTTGCTTGTAGCGGACTTAATTGGGCACTTTTGTTGCTAGAAAGTCTCTGTGGTAATCTCCCTGCGGTCATATACATGTTTCTAACTCATTTTATTAATTAAACATGTCGACCGTGAGGTATTTGGGTTTTTTTTGTTTTGTTTTTTTAAATATTTATTTTTCAAGTTTTCAAACATACATAAAACATAAAAAAAAAAATACTTAATATGCCAATTTTACGGGGATGCAACTCCAAGAAAGAAATAATACATATAATGTAAATAATATTACAGTTACATACATGTTGTGTTTTCTCCTTTATAATTAGAGATATTACTGCGATTCTACATTTGCTTATATGGACCTCACCTGTCTACAGCGACAAAATATTCTGTAGAACCACCTCCTATTTGCATATTTTCCTTTTCTTTCCCCTCCCCTTTCTATGTCTTGGCATACCAAGGTATATCCAATCAAAACACTAACAAAACAATACTCCCATATACTGTATTCGAAAAGAGGTAAATATTTTAAACAAACAGGGGAGGGGAAAAAAAGAAAAAAAAACACACCAAAACGCCATTTCCCAAGCCCTTGGGAAATGGCCAACAAGTACTTGTAATTGGACATAAGGAGTTTCCTTGAAAGGGTTAACTAATGTAATTTGCACAGTAAGTGGGCATGATAAAATAAATATCTTCCACTGTCTGAAAAACTTTGCGAGAAGCTCATCAGATGGGTTATGTAGACTATATTGTTCAAAAGTATATTGAGTGACTAACACTTTCTTTAACCCCTTAACGACCGAGGACGTGCAGGGTACGTCCTCAAAAAAAAGGCAGTTAACGCCTGAGAACGTACCCTGCACGTCCTCGGTGTGGAAAGCAGCTGGAAGTGATCCTGCTCACTTCCAGCTGCTTTCCGGTTATTGCAGTGATGCCTCGATATGGAGGCATCCTGCAATAACCGTTTTAAGCCATCCGGTGCAGAGAGAGCAACTCTGTGGCCCTCTCTGCACCGGAGATTGGTGGCTTATTGCGGTGGTGGGTGGGAGCCGGACCGGGAGGCGGGTGGCGGCCATCGATGGCCCTTCGTGATGTGGAGGGGGGCGGGATCGTGGGCGGGGAGGCCAGGGGGCGCGCACTGACGCGCGCACGTGCACGGGAGGGCGGGGGCGGGCGCGTGCACGGGGAGGGAGCGGGTGGGAACCGCTACACTACAGAAAAAGTTTGTAGGAAAATGAGAAAAAAAGAAGTAAATAAAATAAAAAAAAAAACATCAGTTAGGTGGTGGGTGTTGGGCTGTGGGGAGGGGAGGGGGAAGCTACACTACAGAAAAACCGGGTAAAAAATAAAATAAAACATATTTTTTTGCAAACTGGGTACTGGCAGACAGCTGCCAGTACCCAAGATGGCCCCCAATAAGGCAGAGGGGAAGGTTATAGAGCGGTTTTGGGGGGATTAGGGAGGTTGGGGGCTATCCTACACAGTAGCATATGTAAATATGCTAAAAAAAAATGATTTTAGTACTGGCAGACTTTCTGCCAGTACTTAAGATGGCGGGGACAATTGTGGGGTGGGGGAGGGAAGGGAGCTGTTTGGGAGGGATCAGGGGGTGGGATGTGTCAGGTGGGAGGCTGATCTCTATACTAAAGCTAAAATTAACCCTGCAAGCTCCCTACAAACTCCCTAATTAACCCCTTCACTGCTAGCCATAATACACGTGTGAGGCGCAGCAGCATTTAGCGGTCTTCTAATTACCAGAAAGCAACGTCAAAGTCATATATGTCTGCTATTTCTGAACAAAGGGGATCCCAGAGAAGCATTTACAACCATTTGTACCATAATTGCACAAACTGTTTGTAAATGTTTTCAGTGAGAAACCTAAAATTGTGAAAAATTTTACTTTTTTTTTTTTAATTTGATCGCATTTGGAGGTAAAATGGTGGCATGAAATATACCAAAATGGGCCTAGATCAATACTTTGGGTTGTGTACTACACTATACTAAAGCTAAAATTAACCCTACAAGCTCCCTAAAAGCTCCCTAATTAACCCCTTAACTGCTGGGCATAATACACATGTGGTGCGCAGTGGCATTTAGCGACCTTCTAATTACCAAAAAGCAACGCCAAAGCTATATATGTCTGCTATTTCTGAACAAAGGGGATCCCAGAGAAGAATTTACAACCATTTATGCCATAATTGCACAAGCTGTTTGTAAATAATTTCAGTGAGACACCGAAAGTTTGTGAAAAAGTGAACAATTTTTTGTATTTGATCGCATTTGGCAGGGGGAATGGTGGAATGAAATATACCAAAATTGGCCTAGATCAATACTTTGGGATGTCTACTAAAAAAAAATATATACATGTCAAGGGATATTCAGAGATTCCTGAAAGATATTAGTGTTCTAATGTAACTAGCGCTAATTTTGAAAAAAAATTATTTGGAAATAGCAAAGTGCTACTTGTATTTATGGCCCTATAACTTGCAAAAAAAGCAAAGAACATGTAAACATTGGGTATTTCTAAACTCAGGACAAAATTTAGAAACTATTTAGCATGGGTGTTTTTTGGTGGTTGTAGATATGTAACAGATTTTTGGGGTCAAAGTTAGAAAAAGTGTGTTTTTTTCCATTTTTCCTCATATTTTATAATTTTTTTTATAGTAAATTATAAGATATGATGAAAATAATGGTATCTTTAGAAAGTCCATTTAATGGCGAGAAAAACGGTATATAATATGTGTGGGTACAGTAAATGAGCAAGAGGAAAATTACAGCTAAACACAAACAATGCAAAAATGTAAAAATAGCCTTGGTCCCAAACAGACAGAAAATGGAAAAGTGCTGTGGTCATTAAGGGGTTAATTCTTTCAAACTAGGAGCAGCTTTAGCCTTCCAAGATCTTAATATTAAGATACGACCCAACAGTATAATCGTATTAATTAATTTGAGCCTTTGCAGAACAATCTGTGGTTTCACCAGGAAAAATATTTCCATTGGTTGAATATCATGTTCTAACTTAAGAAACAAAAAATAAAGGCACATCACAGGGCTCTACCAAACAATAAGCTATTACTAGGTAACATTTTCCGAATTAAATCCATAAGGGGTTAATGTGCGTAGCTTGTTGATCCAATAGACCTCTTGTCTAGCAAGAATGGACCATTTATCTCCTCCCCTAGGGGGTCTGTATATGGTCTCTATTGCATTCCATTCAAATGTGAGCAGCTTTGAATGGAATGCAATAGAGACCATATACAGACCCCCTAGGGGAGGAGATAAATGGTCCATTCTTGCTAGACAAGAGGTCTATTGGATCAACAAGCTACGTACATTAACCCCTTATGGATTTAATTCGGAAAATGATATCATCAATTTTTGGGAATAGAATGTTACCTAGTAATAGCTTATTGTTTGGTAGAGCCCTGTGATGTGCCTTTATTTTTTGTTTCAATTTTATATACACCTTAAGGTAATTTACTGGCGTTATTCCCTTAATTATTAAGAGGTTTATTTCCTCTGTTCTATTACTATTTTCTTGATCAGTTTATCTAGGGTGTAATAAACTTGAATTTAAACTATATTTCTCTTGTAAGGTGTATCCAGTCCACGGATCATCCATTACTTGTGGGATATTCTCCTTCCCAACAGGAAGTTGCAAGAGGATCACCCACAGCAGAGCTGCTATATAGCTTCTCCCCTAACTGCCATATCCAGTCATTCTCTTGCAACTCTCAACATAGCTGGACATAGTAAGAGGAAAGTGGTGTAATATAGTTAGTTTTTTCTTCAATCAAGAGTTTATTGTTTTTAAATGGTACCGGAGTTGTACTATTTTATCTCAGGCAGCATTTAGAAGAAGAATCTGCCTGCGTTTTCTATGATCTTAGCAGAAGTAACTAAGATCCACTGCTGTTCTCACATATGTCTGAGGAGTGAGGTAACTTCAGAGGGAGAATAGCGTGCAGGGTATCCTGCAATAAGGTATGTGCAGTTTTAAGTTTTTCTAGGGATGGAATTGCTAGAAAATGCTGCTGATACCGGATTAATGTAAGTTAAAGAGACACTGTACCCAATTTTTTTCTTTTGTAATTCAGAAAGAGCATGCAATTTTAAGCAACTTTCCAATTTACTCCTATTATCAATTTTTCTTTGTTCTCTTGCTATCATTATTTGAAAAATAAGGCATCTAAGCTTTTTTTTGGTTTTAGTACTCTGGACAGCACTTTTTTATTGGTGGATGGATTTATCCACCAATCAGCAAGGACAACCCAAGTTGTTCACCAAAAATGGGCCGGCATCTAAACTTACATTCTTGCATTTCAAATAAAGATACCAAGAGAATGAAGAAAATTTGATAATAGGAGTGAATTAGAAAGTTGCTTAAAATGTCATGCTCAATCTGAATCAAGAAAGAAAAATTTTGGGTACAGTGTCCCTTTAAGCCTAAATACAGTGATTTAATAGCGACTAGTATCAGGCTTACTATCAGAGGTATATACTCTGATTAATGTGCAATATAAAACGTTTTCAGGCATGTTTAATAGTTTTTATATATGCTTTGGTGATAAAACTTATTGGGGCCTAGTTTTTTCCACATGGCTGGCTTGATTTTTGCCTTGAAACAGTTTCCTGAGGCTTTCCACTGTTGTAATATGAATGGGAGGGGCCTATTTTAGCACTTTTTTGCGTAGTTAAAATTACAGACAGAGACATTCAGCTTCCCTCAGCAGTCCCCTGCATGCTATAGGACATCTCTGAAGGGCTCAAAAGGCTTCAAAAGTCGTGTATTGAGGAAGGTAAAGCCACAGTGGAGCTTTGGCAGTTGTTGTGACTGTTTAAAAACATTTTTTTCATTTTGTTAATCCGTTTTTTGTATTAAGGGGTTAATCATCCTTTTGCAAGTGGGTGCAATGCTCTGCTAACTTGTTACATACACTGTAAAAATTTAGTTAGTTTAACTGCCTTTTTTCACTGTTATTTCAAATTTTAGCAAAATTTGTTTCTCTTAAAGGCACAGTAACGTTTTTTATATTGCTTGTTTAACTTGATTTAAAGTGTTTTCCAAGCTTGCTAGTCTCATTGCTAGTCTGTATAAACATGTCTGACATAGAGGAAACTCCTTGTTCATTATGTTTAAAAGCCATGGTGGAACCCCATATGAGAATGTGTACTAAATGTATTGATTTCACTTTAAACAATAAAGATCAGCTTTTATCTTTAAAAAATTTATCACCAGAGGATTCTGGCGAGGGGGAAGTTATGCCGACTAACTCTCCCCACGTGTCAGACCCTTTGACTCCCGCTCAAGGGACTCACGCTAAAATGGCGCCAAGTACATCAAAGACGCCCATAGCGATTACTTTGCAGGACATGGCGGCAATCATGGATAATACCCTGTCAGCGGTATTAGCCAGACTGCCTGAATTCAGAGGAAAGCGCGATAGCTCTGGGGTTAGACGTAGTACAGAGCGCGCAGATGCCTTAAGGCCCATGTCTGATACTGCGTCAAAATATGCAGAAGCTGAGGAAGGAGAGCTTCAGTCTGTGGGTGACATTTCTGATTCGGGGAAACCTGATTCAGATATTTCTACTTTTAAATTTAAGCTTGAGAACCTCTGTGTATTGCTTGGGGAGGTGTTAGCTGCTCTGAATGACTGTGACACAATTGCAGTACCAGAGAAATTGTGTAGACTGGATAAATACTATGCAGTGCCTGTGTGTACTGATGTTTTTCCAATACCTAAAAGGTTTACAGAAATTATTAATAAGGAGTGGGATAGACCCGGTGTGCCGTTCCCCCCCCCCCCTCCTATTTTTAGAAAAATGTTTCCAATAGACGTCACCACACGGGACTTATGGCAGACGGTCCCTAAGGTGGAGGGAGCAGTTTCTACTTTAGCAAAGCGTACCACTATCCCTGTCGAGGACAGTTGTGCTTTTTCAGATCCAATGGATAAAAAATTAGAAGGTTACCTTAAGAAAATGTTTATTCAACAAGGTTTTATCCTGCAGCCCCTTGCATGCATTGCGCCTGTCACTGCTGCTGCGGCGTTCTGGTTTGAGTCTCTGGAAGAGGCCTTTCAGACAGCTACTCCATTGACTGAAATACTTGACAAGCTTAGAACACTTAAGCTAGCTAATTCTTTTGTTTCTGATGCCATTGTTCATTTGACTAAACTAACGGCTAAGAATTCTGGATTCGCCATCCAGGCGCGTAGGGCGCTATGGCTTAAATCTTGGTCAGCTGACGTGACTTCAAAGTCTAAATTACTTAACATTCCCTTCAAGGGGCAGACCCTATTCGGGCCTGGTTTGAAGGAAATTATTGCTGACATTACTGGAGGTAAGGGTCATGCCCTTCCTCAGGACAGGGCCAAATCAAAGGCCAAACAGTCTAATTTTCATGCCTTTCGAAACTTCAAGGCAGGTGCAGCATCAACTTCCTCTGCTACAAGTCAAGAGGGAACTTTTGCTCAATCCAAGCCGGGCTGGAAACCTAACCAGTCCTGGAACAAGGGCAAGCAGGCCAGAAAGCCTGCTGCTGCCTCTAAGACAGCATGAAGGAACGGCCCCCTATCCGGTAACCGATCTAGTAGGGGGCAGACTTTCTCTCTTCGCCCAGGCGTGGGCAAGAGATGTTCAAGATCCCTGGGTGTTGGAGATCATATCTCAGGGATATCTTCTGGACTTCAAAGCTTCCCCCCCTCAAGGGAGATTTCACCTTTCGAGATTATCTGTAAACCAGATAAAGAAAGAGGCATTCTTACGCTGTGTGCAAGACCTCCTAATTATGGGAGTGATCTGTCCAGTTCCACAGACGGAACAGGGACAGGGTTTTTATTCAAATCTGTTTGTGGTTCCCAAAAAAGAGGGAACCTTCAGACCCATTTTGGATCTAAAGATCTTAAACAAATTCCTCAGAGTTCCATCGTTCAAAATGGAAACTATTCGGACCATCCTACCTATGATCCAGGAGGGTCAATACATGACCACAGTGGATTTGAAGGATGCTTACCTTCACATACCGATTCACAAAGATCATCATCGGTTCCTAAGGTTTGCCTTTTTGGACAGGCATTACCAATTTGTGGCTCTTCCCTTCGGGTTAGCTACAGCTCCAAGAATCTTTACAAAGGTTCTGGGATCGCTTCTGGCGGTTCTAAGACCGCGAGGATACCTGACAGAGTCCAGGTTATCAAAGCTTCTAAAATCTTGCCGTGTTCTTCATTCTATTCCGCACCCTTCGGTGGCTCAGTGTATGGAAGTAATTGGCTTAATGGTAGCGGTGATGGACATAGTGCCATTTGCGCGCCTACATCTCAGACCGCTGCAACTATGCATGCTCAGTCAGTGGAATGGGGATTACACAGATTTGTCCCCTCTGCTAAATCTGGATCAAGAGACCAGAGATTCTCTTCTCTGGTGACTATCTCAGGTCCATCTGTCCAAAGGTATGACCTTTCGCAGGCCAGATTGGACAATTGTAACAACAGATGCCAGCCTTCTAGGTTGGGGTGCAGTCCGGAATTCCCTGAAGGCTCAGGGATCGTGGACTCAGGAGGAGAAACTCCTCCCAATAAATATTCTGGAGTTAAGAGCAATATTCAATGCTCTTCTAGCTTGGCCTCAGTTAGCAACCCTGAGGTTCATCAGATTTCAGTCGGACAACATCACGACTGTGGCTTACATCAACCATCAAGGGGGAACCAGGAGTTCCCTAGCGATGCTGGAAGTCTCAAAGATAATTCGCTGGGCAGAGACTCACTCTTGCCACCTATCAGCAATCCATATCCCAGGTGTAGAGAACTGGGAGGCGGATTTTCTAAGTCGTCAGACTTTTCATCCGGGGGAGTGGGAACTCCATCCGGAGGTGTTTGCTCAATTGGTTCATCGTTGGGGCAAACCAGAACTGGATCGCATGGCGTCTCGCCAGAATGCCAAACTTCCTTGTTACGGATCCAGGTCAAGGGACCCAGAAGCGGCACTGATAGATGCTCTAGCAGCGCCTTGGTTCTTCAACCTGGCTTATGTGTTTCCACCGTTTCCTCTGCTCCCTCGACTGATTGCCAAAATCAATCAGGAGAGAGAATCGGTGATCTTGATAGCGCCTGCGTGGCCACGCAGGACCTGGTATGCAGACCTAGTGGACATGTCATCCTTTCCACCATGGACCCTGCCTCTGATACAAGACCTTCTACTATAAGGTCCTTTCAATCATCCGAATCTAATTTCTCTGAGACTGACTGCATGGAGATTGAACGCTTGATTTTATCAAAGCGTGGCTTCTCCGAGTCAGTCATTGATACCCTAATACAGGCACGAAAGCCTGTCACCAGGAAAATATACCATAAGGTATGGCGTAAATACCTTTATTGGTGTGAATCCAAGAATTACTCATGGAGTAAGGTTAGGATTCCTAGGATATTGTCCTTTCTCCAAGAGGGTTTGGAAAAAGGATTATCAGCTAGTTCTTTAAAGGGACAGATTTCTGCTCTGTCTATTCTTTTGCACAAGCGTCTGGCTGAAGTTCCAGACGTTCAAGCTTTTGGCAGGCTTTGGTTAGAATCAAGCCTGTGTTTAAACCTGTTGCTCCCCCATGGAGCTTAAACTTGGTTCTTAAAGTTCTTCAAGGGGTTCCGTTTGAACCCCTTCATTCCATTGATATTAAACTTTTGTCTTGCAAAGTTCTGTTTTTGATGGCTATTTCCTCGGCTCGGAGAGTTATCTGCCTTACAATGTGATTCTCCTTATCTGATTTTCCATTCAGATAAAGTAGTTCTGCGTACAAAACCTTGGTTTTTACCTAAGGTAGTTTCTAACAAGAATATCAATCAAGAGATTGTTGTTCCATCATTGTGTCCTAATCCTTCTTCAAAGAAGGAACTTCTTTTACATAATCTGGACGTGGTCCGTGCTTTGAAGTTTTACTTACAAGCTACTAAAGATTTTTGCCAAACATCTACACTGTTTGTTGTTTACTCTTGACAGAGGAGAGGTCAAAAAGCTTCGGCAACCTCTCTTTCTTTTTGGCTTCGGAGCGTAATATGCTTAGCCTATGAGACTGCTGGACAGCAGCCCCCTGAAAGTATTACAGCTCATTCTACTAGAGCTGTGGCTTCCACCTGGGCCTTTAAAAATGAGGCTTCTGTTGAACAGATTTGCAAGGCGGCGACTTGGTCTTCGCTTCATACCTTTTCAAAATTTTACAAATTTGATACTTTTGCTTCTTTGGAGGCTATTTTTGGGAGAAAGGTTCTTCAGGCAGTGGTTCCTTCCATTTAAGCCTGCCTTGTCCCTCCCTTCATCCGTGTACTTTAGCTTTGGTATTGGTATCCCACAAGTAATGGATGATCCTTATACCTGATAAATTTATTTCTCTTGTGGTGTATCCAGTCCACGGCCTGCCCTGTCCTTTTAAGGCAGGTCTAAATTTTAATTTAAACTACAGTCACCACTGCACCCTATGGTTTCTCCTTTCTCGGCTTGTTTCGGTCGAATGACTGGATATGGCAGTTAGGGGAGGAACTATATAGCAGCTCTGCTGTGGGTGATCCTCTTGCAACTTCCTGTTGGGAAGGAGAATATCCCACAAGTAATGGATGATCCGTGGACTGGATACACCACAAGAGAAATAAATTTATCAGGTAAGCATAAATTATGTTTTTGCCCATTGATGATGTTATTTGACATCTAATGTATTTATATACAGGGAGTGCAGAATTATTAGGCAAATGAGTATTTTGACCACATCATCCTCTTTATGCATGTTGTCTTACTCCAAGCTGTATAGGCTCGAAAGCCTACTACCAATTAAGCATATTAGGTGATGTGCATCTCTGTAATGAGAAGGGGTGTGGTCTAATGACATCAACACCCTATATCAGGTGTGCATAATTATTAGGCAACTTCCTTTCCTTTGGCAAAATGGGTCAAAAGAAGGACTTGACAGGCTCAGAAAAGTCAAAAATAGTGAGATATCTTGCAGAGGGATGCAGCACTCTTAAAATTGCAAAGCTTCTGAAGCGTGATCATCGAACAATCAAGCGTTTCATTCAAAATAGTCAACAGGGTCGCAAGAAGCGTGTGGAAAAACCAAGGCGCAAAATAACTGCCCATGAACTGAGAAAAGGCAAGCGTGCAGCTGCCAAGATGCCACTTGCCACCAGTTTGGCCATATTTCAGAGCTGTTATTAAGAAGAAGGACAGAGAAAGTGAAGCATATTGGGCACACTTTGTTGGGGGTCAAAACCAATGCTGTGAGTAGTGTGGTGTGTCGTGTATTGGTTTAAAACTTAACTTTTACTTCAAATATATTTTGTAAAAAACACAAGAGCTCCTCTCAGGTGTGATACAGTGATCAGTCTGTATCACAGAGTCCGGTGTATAGCTTGGACAATAATTATCAGTGATTGAGTATGATTAAACTTATATTTAGAGTACCATTATCATCAGTGGTATTAATAAATATATTACTTCATTCTTGTTTGTTGATTTTCTATACGATTAATAGAGTATTATATCTGTTGGTTCATTTGTATGTGGATGTATGCCACACAATACAATATAGATATATATGTTCAGGATGTTTGAAGTAAAGAAGGATATATTTATCTTTATACTATTCCACTTAGAGTTTCCCAATAGCCCAGATTTACCATTAATTATGTTGTAGGGTGTTCCCTCAAATGTGATTGGCTGATGATCCTTTATAAGCCGTGTGTGGCGGTCGGACCGGACGCCTCTGAAAAAGCAGTTGCGAAACGCGCGTCAGGCGTTTGCACTGCTCCTCTCTCACAAGTCCGGTTGTTTATATACCACTGATGATAATGGTACTCTAAATATAAGTTTAATCATATAGGTGAGGACACTGATAATTATTGTCCAAGCTATACACCGGACTCTGTGATACAGACTGATCACTGTATCACACCTGAGAGGAGCTCTTGTGTACCGAGTATCACTCGGACACATCTTTTATTTATTTGTCATTTTATTCTTACTGGTGGATAACTCCACTCTTTTTTTACAAAATATATTTGAAGTAAAAGTTAAGTTTTAAACCAATACACGACACACCACACTACTCACAGCATTGGTTTTGACCCCCAACAAAGTGTGCCCAATATGCTTCACTTTCTCTGTCCTTCTTCTTAATAACATTTTGCACTATTTGGCATAAGGCACTACCTATTGTTAACACCTAGGTTTGTATCAATAGGTTATCTAGGGTCAATCCCATTTTCCCCCCCTCTCTCCCTAGAGGCCATAGGGAATCCATAAACATATTTCAGAGCTGCAACATCACTGGAGTGCCCAAAAGCACAAGGTGTGCAATACTCAGAGACATGGCCAAGGTAAGAAAGGCTGAAAGACGACCACCACTGAACAAGACACACAAGCTGAAACGTCAAGACTGGGCCAAGAAATATCTCAAGACTGATTTTTCTAAGGTTTTATGGACTGATGAAATGAGAGTGAGTCTTGATGGATGGGCCCGTGGCTGGATTGGTAAAGGGCAGAGAGCTCCAGTCCGACTCAGACGCCAGCAAGGTGGAGGTGGAGTACTGGTTTGGGCTGGTATCATAAAAGATGAGCTTGTGGGGCCTTTTCGGGTTGAGGATGGAGTCAAGCTCAACTCCCAGTCCTACTGCCAGTTTCTGGAAGACACCTTCTTCAAGCAGTGGTACAGGAAGAAGTCTGCATCCTTCAAGAAAAACATGATTTTCATGCAGGACAATGCTCCATCACACGCGTCCAAGTACTCCACAGCGTGGCTGGCAAGAAAGGGTATAAAAGAAGAAAATCTAATGACATGGCCTCCTTGTTCACCTGATCTGAACCCCATTGAGAACCTGTGGTCCATCATCAAATGTGAGATTTACAAGGAGGGAAAACAGTACACCTCTCTGAACAGTGTCTGGGAGGCTGTGGTTGCTGCTGCACGCAATGTTGATGGTGAACAGATCAAAACACTGACAGAATCCATGGATGGCAGGCTTTTGAGTGTCCTTGCAAAGAAAGGTGGCTATATTGGTCACTGATTTGTTTTTGTTTTGTTTTTGAATGTCAGAAATGTATATTTGTGAATGTTGAGATGTTATATTGGTTTCACTGGTAAAAATAAATAATTGAAATGGGTATATATTTGTTTTTTGTTAAGTTGCCTAATAATTATGCACAGTAATAGTCACCTGCACACACAGATATCCCCCTATAATAGCTATAACTAAAAACAAACTAAAAACTACTTCCAAAACTATTCAGCTTTGATATTAATGAGTTTTTTGGGTTCATTGAGAACATGGTTGTTGTTCAATAATAAAATTAATCCTCAAAAATACAACTTGCCTAATAATTCTGCACTCCCTGTATGTATATATCTTATGTCAGTATCAATTAGGAACTCTCATACTAGGTCCTGCTTTAAGTCTTTATTTCTGGAGTATTAAAAGATAGGGCAGTATTAAGTACATGTATTTTTATTCATGAGATAACAAATAACTAAGTATTAAATTATAGTCGTTTTTTGATATGGTATAGTGTAAATACATCTAATTCTTAAAGTTTCAACTTGCAGCACTTATAAGGTTTTTTTAAAAAAATAATTTAACCCAGCTATTATTAAGTTGCTTTTTTCTTTTTCTTGATGAATTTCACTGTATTATGTATGTATACCTTATAAATTGCTCTGAAGTTAATATTTTATGTAAATCTGCTGCCCATATTTATATACCCCTCTTTATGTATATACTCTTTTCTTATTTTATTTAAGCCTGTAAATATTATTATCTTTTTTTCTTTTTTGCTGTTCATTTTAGTCCTACATTTCTTCAGCATTTAAGGGTTAATAACCTGTGTTCTTTGGTAAGGGAGGGAAGGGGTATGGTGTGTTATGTTTTAACCAATGGGGAACATTGTACCTGTGTAAATAAGGGTGACACCTGTATGAATTTATGTCTATGATTACGGCTATACCTTGCCGAAACATGTAAGACTTATTTGTCTCTCCTATCATCCCTTGATGTTACCTTCATATACTTTTTATGCAACTGGACTTGGATCCTGAATAAAGTTTGAATTTTATTTATTCTCAGTGGCGACTTTCTGGACTTATTTTTTTCATTCATTTATTTTAATGTTATGAATGTTTATCTTTAGCTATGGTTTGTAATAAGTTATCATGATAAACTTTTACATGCAGAATCTATTAGTATTTATGCTTCATATATTGCTATTCTTTTTACATCTTATGTACAAGATATACTTAGAAATTTATAAGAATATTTTTCTGATTCTATTCTAAAGGCTTTGTCTGATATCCCGCCTTCTAATAAAAAATTTTAGGTCTTTTTTAAACTTCTCATTTAGTTGATGAAGTTTCAAATGACCAACAACATACTGAATTATCCTTCTCTGATGGTGTTTTTTCTCATTCAGAATTTTCTTCATCAGATATTGACACTAACAAATCTACTTTTTTAAATAGAATACATTTGTTCTTTGTTGAAAAGGTGTTGATTATTTTGGATATTGAAGTAACTAGTTCTTTTGATTTTAAGACTAGCTAACATTTTAATTCTGCTTATTAACCTTCTGTGGTTTCTTCAGAGGTTTTTTTTTCCAGTTCCTTATACTAGGGAATGGAATAGGCCGGGAATTTCTTTTATTCCTTCTTTAAGGTTTTTAAATTGTATTCTTTGCCGGCAGTTAGTTTTAAGTTTTGAGGAAAGATCCCCCAAGTTAATGGGGCTATCTCTACTCTTGCTAAGCATACTACTATTCCTATAGCAAATAGTATTTATTTTTTTCCTTCAGATGGGAAACTTGTATCTTATTTAAGGAAAATGATTTATTTTCAGGTACTTTTCTTAGACCTTTAATTTATTTGGCTGATGTTGCAACTGCTTCAACTTTCTGGTTGGATACTTTAGTGCAACAAGTATCGGATTATGATTTGTTTAGCATTCTTGAGTTGATCAACATGCTAATAATTTCATTGGTGTCGTCATTTTTTGGATATTTTCGCAAATGAGGTTTAATCCTATGTCTTTAGCTATTTTAGCTAGAAGAATTTTGTGATTTCAATCTTGGAATGCTAATTTGATTTCTAAATTCCATATTTCTTTTTTTCCAAGGTAATCAATTATTTGGTTCACAATTGGATTCAATTCTTCAACTGTTACTCTGGGCTTCAAGATTGAGTTCTAAGACTAAATTTTAAGCTTATATTAGTTTTTGTTCTTACTAAGGAACGGAATCCTAAATTCTTCCCCAAGTAACATGTTTATAATTGGAAGTTTTCTTCATTCAATTTAAGTGATTTAAAAGATCAAAGTCAGCTCCCCAAATTTGCATGTAGGTGCGGTTCTTATTCCAGCTTAGCTGGTAAGGGGCAGGTTAAGACTTTTTTAAAATTTTGATTCAATTCGGTCCAAACTTCTTAGATTTGGGTACAGAATAGGATTCAGAGTAAAACCTTCTGTGAGAAGTCTTTTTTTCTCTAACTGGAATCTTCCAGCTATTCCAGTAAGGCTCACACTTTCCTGAAGTGTGTTTCAGACCTGTATGTATTGGGTACTTGTGAAGCACGGCTGGTCACCCTTTGGGGCTCAAGGCGCTGCTCAGACCTGGAGTTTTCTGGGGTATTTATACCAGTTCCATTTTAGGAACAGGGTTTGGGGTTTTTATTCAAAACTATTCATTGTCCCAAAGATAGAAAATCTTTTTGAATTATCATATAAGTGTACCATCTTTTAGAATGGTGTTTATATGGTTTATTCTGCCTTTTTGGTCAGTGATGTCATTATTTGTTTACAATAGATACAATAGATGCATATCTTCATTTTCTGTTTTCATTCAGATTATTTTCATTTTCTGAGATTTTCTTTTTTTGACAAGCATTAAAAATTAGTTGCTTTTCCTTCTGGTCTAGCGACAGCTCTAAGAATCTTTTCAAGGTTCTCAGTGTTTCCTTATTTGGACGGTCTCGTGGTACTGGCTCAGTCTTTTCGTTCTGCAGAATCTTATACGATTCAACTTCTTTTTATCAAAAGCTCCTTGATTCCTCACACAAGGGTCACCTTTTTTAGGTTTCCAGATAGATTGTGTCAATGTCTTTGTCTCTAACAGACAAGTGACAATTTTATTGGGTTCCGTTTGTCGGAACCTTCAGTCTCTATTTTTTCCTTCAGTTGCTATATATGCATGGAAGTTTTAGGTCTCATGGCTGCAGCATTGGATTCAATTCCCTTTGCTCATTTTCATAGGAAACCTTTCCAGTTTTTTATGCTGAATTAATGGTGCAGGGATTCTAGGATATCACTTTTTATATCTTTGAATCCTAATGTTTAACTATCTTTGATTTGGTGGTTAAGATCACCATCATTTAGTTCTACGGGTCTCTTCGGTTCATTAAACCTGGACCATGATCACTACAGATGCGAGTCTTTTAGGTTGGGAGGCTGTCTGGGGATCCCTGCGCTTCCTCTCACACTCCATCCGGAGTTACTCTGCATTTCATGCATTATATGTTTTTCCCAGGTGGAAGAAAACATTTTAAGAGGAGTTATTTTCAATTGTTTAGGCGATTGATTCAGTAGTTGCTATTCCGAATGGTTCTTCCCTGTTACCGGAAAGAGGAAGATACTTCGGGATTATATGAGAGAGAATTCTCAGTCTCAGATGAATAATATATTTATTTGATCCTGAGGTTGTTTTTCTTTCTGTTTTTTTAGCTTGAACACCTCCATTTAGTACTCTAGGAGGTTTTAACTACCCTGGGCTACTCCGACAATACCAGTGTAAACTATCCTTGTGAGTCCAGTAAGTTATAAGGCATGGAAGAGACAGCATTCCCTATATTTCAAAAGGTGTTTTCCATAGCTGACTCAGCTAAGGAGGCTGGGCAAACATTCCCTAGGGTGGAAGGAGTAGTTTTTAGCTTAGCTATGAGAACTATTGTACCCTTAGAGGATAGTTGGGTTTTTCACAGATCCTATGGACAAAATTAGAAAAGGATGTACACCAGGGCTTACAATGGCAGCCAGCTGTGTACTTTGCTACCCTCACTAGTGCGACGGCATATTGATTTGATGCGTTGTCTGATACTACTAAGTCAGAACCTCCCCTGGATAAAATCCAGGATCAGATAAAAGCTTTCAGATGGGCTAATTCCTTTATTTCAGAATCTTCCCTCCAAGTTTTCAATCTGGGAGCATAGGTTTCAGGTTTCTCTGTTCCAGTTCACAGAGCCTTATAGTTAGAGCCTTGCTCTAGGGATGTATGCTCTAAGTCTAAACTTTTAGCGATTAGTGATGTTGCAAACCTTAAAATCTCGAATGACGGACTCGAACTTCCGCTACTGTTTGTGAACCGGCGAACCGCGTGAACCGCCATTGACTTCAATAGGCAGGCGAACTTTAAAACCCACAAGGACTCTTTCTGGCCACAATAGTGATGGTAAAGTTGTTTCAAGGGGACTAACACCTGGACTGTGGCATGCCGGATGGGGATACATGGCAAAACTCCCACGGAAAATTAGATAGTTGATGCAGAGTCTGGTTTTAAGCCATAAAGTGCCTTAATCACCTAACATTCCTAAAATTTTTTTGAATAACGTGCTTTAAAACATCAGGTATGATGTAGTATCGATCAGGTAGTGTAAGGGTTACGCCCGCTTCACAGTGACCGACCAAACTCCCCGTGTAACGCACCGCAAACAACTGCAAACAGTCCATTTGCACAACCACGAGTTAGATAGATTTGATAGTTAGATACATACATTACATAGATCAATAGATGCAATATACATATGATAGATACAAATTACATAGATCAATAGATGCAATATACATTTGATGATAGATACGAATTACATAGATCAATCGATGCAATAAACATTTGATAGATACGAATTACATAGATCAAAAGATGCAATATACATTTGATAGATACGAATTACATCGATCAATAGATGCAATTTATATTTGATAGATACGATTGATAGTTAGATAGATTTGATAGATAAATAGATAGATTTGATAGATATATGATTTCCCTGACAGAGTATAACAATAAGAAATGTGGTCTGGGACCCGTGGTGTGTTAAGTAGTATTATTCTTAGCAGTTTACTACCTGTTACTCCCCCTATCGGGGGAGGCCTATATGGGCTGCATTTTTGGAACAGGGAGATGGAAGAAGATGATTGGTCTGTCCTCCTACTTCAAATTTGGCCTAAACACAAGTGGCTGTCTCAAATCAGTCCGGCCACGAGATAGATTTGATAGTTAGATATACATAGATTGATAGTTAGATAGAATCGATAGAAGATAAATAGATCGATTTGATAGATATATAATTACCCTTACAAAGTATAATAATAAAACATGCGGTCTGGGAGCCATGGAAACTAGGTTGTGTTAAGTAGTACTATTCTTAGCACTTTAATCCCTCTAACTCCCCCTATCGGGGGAGGTCTATATGGCCTGCATGATCACCCTGACAAATTATAACAACAAGACATGCGGTCTGGGACCCATGGTAACTAGGTTTTGTTTATATTAGTACTATTCTTAGCACTTTAATCCATGTTACTCCCCCTATCTGTGTAGGTCTATATGGCCTGCATGATTACCCTGAGAAAGTATAACAACAAGACATGCGGTCTGGGACCCATGGTAATTAGGTTGTGTTTAGTAGTACTATTCTTAGCACTTTAATCCCTTTTACTCCCCCTATCGGGGGAGGTCTATATGGCCTGCATGATAACCCTGACAAAGTATAACAACAAAACATGTGGTGTGGGACCCATGGTAACTAGGTTGTGTTAAGTAGTACTGTCCTTAGCACTTTAATACCTGTTAGTCCCGATATCGGAGGAGGTCTATATGGCCTGCATGATTACCCTGACAAAGTATAATAATAAAACATGCGGTCTGGGAGCCATGGTAACTATGTTGTGTTAAGTAGTACTATTCTTAGCACTTTAATCCCTGTAACTCCCCCGATTGGGTGTGAGGTCTATATGGCCTGCCTGATTACCCTGACAAAATATAACAAAAAGACATGCGGTCTGGGAGCCATGGTAACTAGGTTGTGTTAAGTAGTAGTATTCTTAGCACTTTAATCCCTTTTACTCCCCCTATTGGGTGAGGTCTATATGGCCTGCCTGATTACCCTAACAAAGTATCACAACAAGACATGCAGTCTTTGACCCATGGTAACTAGGTTGTGTTAGGTATTAAACTGCTAAGAACAGTACTACTTGTTACTCCCCATATCGGGGGAGGTCTATATGGCCTGCCTGATTACCCTGACAAAGTATCACAACAAGACATGCGGTCTGGGACCCATGGTAACTAGGTTCTGTTAAGTAGTACTGCTCTTAGCAGTTTAATACCTGTTACTCCCCATATCGGGGGAGGTCTATATGGCCTGCCTGATTACCCTGACAAAGTATCACAACAAGACATGCGGTCTGGGACCCATGGTAACTAGGTTGTGTTAAGTAGTACTGTTCTTAGAAGTTTAATACCTGTTACTCCCCATATCAGGGGAGGTCTATATGGCCTGCCTGATTACCCTGACAAAGTATCACAACAAGACATGCGGTCTGGGACCCATGGTAACTAGGTTCTGTTAAGTAGTACTGCTCTTAGCAGTTTAATACCTGTTACTCCCCATATCGTGGGAAGTCTATATGGCCTGCCTGATTACCCTGACAAAGTATCACAACAAGACATGCGGTCTGTGACCCATGGTAACTAGGTTGTGTTAAGTAGTACTATTCTTAGCACTTTAATCCCTGTAACTCCCCCTATCGAGGGAGGTCTATACGGCCTGCCTGATTACCCTGACAAAGTATCACAACAAGACATGCAGTCTGTGACCCATGGTAACTAGGTTGTGTTAAGTAGTACTATTCTTAGCACTTTAATCCCTTTTACTCCCCCTATCGGTGGAGGTCTATATGGTCTGCCTGATTACCCTGACAAAATATAACAATAAGACATGCGGTCTGGGACCCATGGTAACTAGGTTGTGTTAAGTAGTACTATTCTTAGCACTTTAATCCCTGTAACTACCCCTATCGGGGGAGGTTTATACGGCCTGCCTGATTACCCTGACCAAATATAACAATAAGACATGCGGTCTGCGACCCATGGTAACTAGGTTGTGTTAAGTATTACTATTCTTAGCACTTTAATACGTGTTACTCCCCCTATCGGGTGAGGTCTATATGGCCTGCCCGATTACCCTGACCAAATATAACAACAAGACATGCGGTCTGTGACCAATGGTAAGGTTACTTCCTTTTGCACAATAGAGTACAGGTATGGCATCGATTTTAGGAACCCAGAGATAATGTTTAGGAACCGGGAGATGGAAAAAAAATGCTTGGACACCCAGTACAAGTCGTTCTCCTTCAGCCTTTTTATAAGAGGGTCCAGGACCCTCAACAGAAACAACAGCATGAAACACCACATTTGCCATCCTTTTGAACAATAGAGTACAGGTATGGCATCCATTTTAGGAACCCGGAGATAATTTTTAGGAACCGGGAGATTTAAAAAGATGCTTGGACAACCAGTACACTTCGTTCTCCTTCAGCCTTTTTATAAGAGGGTCCCGGACCCTCAACAGAAACAACAGCAGGAAACACCACATATGCCATCCTTTTGAACAATCCAGTACAGGTATGGCATCGATTTTAGGAACCCGGAGTTAATTTTTAGGAACCGGGAGATGGAAAAAGATGCTTGGACACCCAGTACAGGTCGTTCTCCTTCAGCCTTTTTAGACGAGGGTCCAGGACCCTCAACAGAAACAACAGCATGAAACACCACATATGCCATCCTTTTGAACAATAGAGTACAGGTATGGCATCCATTTTAGGAACCCAGAGATAATTTTTGGGAACCGGGAGATGGAAAAAGATGCTTGGACACCCAGTACAGGTCGTTCTCCTTCAGCCTTTTTATACGATGGCCCACGACCCTCAACAGGCACAACAGCATGAAACACCACATATGCCATCCTTTTGCACAATAGATTACAGATATGACATCGATTTTAGGAACCCGGAGATAATTTTTAGGAACCAGGAAATTGAACAAAAAACATGCTTGGACACCCAGTACAGGTCGTTCTCCTTCAGCCTTTTTATACGATGGCCCACAACCCTCAACAGACACAACAGCATGAAACACCACATATGCCATCCTTTTGCTTTATAGATTACAGATATGGCATTGATTTTAGGAACCCGGAGATAATTTTTAGGACCTGGGAAATTGAACAAAAACCATGCTTGGACACCCAGTACAGGTCGTTCTCCTTCAGCCTTTTTATACGATGGCCCACGACCCTCAACAGGCACAACAGCATGAAACACCACATATGCCATCCTTTTGCACAATAGATTACAGATATTGCATTGATTTTAGGAACCCGGAGATAATTTTTAGGAACCGGGAAATTGAACAAAAAACATGCTTGGACACCCAGTACAGGTCGTTCTCCTTCAGCCTTTTTATACGATGGCCCACGACCCTCAACAGGCACAACAGCATGAAACACCACATATGCCATCCTTTTGCACAATAGATTACAGATATGGCATCGATTTTAGGAACCCGGAGATAATTTTTAGGAACCAGGAAATTGAACAAAAAACATGCTTGGACACCCAGTACAGGTCGTTCTCCTTCAGCCTTTTTATACGATTGCCCACGACCCTCAACAGACACAACAGCATGAAACACCACATATGCCATCCTTTTGCTTTATAGATTACAGATATGGCATTGATTTTAGGAACCCGGAGATAATTTTTAGGACCTGGGAAATTGAACAAAAAACATGCTTGGACACCCAGTACAGGTCGTTCTCCTTCAGCCTTTTTATACGATGGCCCACGACCCTCAACAGGCACAACAGCATGAAACACCACATATGCCATCCTTTTGCACAATAGATTACAGATATGGCATTGATTTTAGGAACCCGGAGATAACTTTTAGGAACCGGGAAATTGAACAAAAAACATGTTCGGACACCCAGTACAGGTCGTTCTCCTTCAGCCTTTTTAGACGAGGGTCCAGGACCCTCAACAGAAACAACAGCATGAAACACCACATATGCCATCCTTTTGCACAATAGATTACAGATATGGCATTGATTTTAGGAACCTGGAGATAATTTTTAGGAACCGGGAAATTGAACAAAAAACCATGCTTGGACACCCAGTACAGGTCGTTCTCCTTCAGCCTTTTTATACGATGGTCCACGACCCTCAACAGGCACAACAGCATGAAACACCACATATGACATCCTTTTGCACAATCGAGTACAGGTATGGCATAGTTTTTAGGAACCCATAGATAATTTTTCGGAACCGTGAGATGGAAAAAGATGCTTGGTCGGTCCTCCTACTTCAAATTTGGGGCACTGCGCGTGCAATCTACTGTGCCACCAGATATGAGTGGTGTGTTAATGACTGAGTACTATTCTTAACAGTTTCATCACTGTTATGTGCCGTTTTTTGGTTTGGGTTTTGTAGCCACAGTGCAGCACCAGAGGCCAGAAAAATTAGGCATGTCCAAATGCCTGAAAAATTCGGTATTGTTGCAGCAGAAAAATTGATGTTTGTAAAACAGTTAGAAAGTGCCCTAAAACCTTGCGGGTTGAACACTAGTTGTTGGCGGATAAGTCACGCAACTCATCCTGCATTCTAAGAAAAAATACGCCAGCGTGTGTACCATTTGTAGCCCAAGGCAGCTCATCTCATCATCAGGCCTTTTTTACTCAAATGTATCGCCCAATGTCAGTCCCTTCGGGATCCATCCCTCATTCATTTTAATAAAGGTGAGATAATCAAGACTTTCTCTTGTTAAGTGTATCCAGTCCACGGATCATCCATTACTTATGGGATATATTCTCCTTCCCAACAGGAAGTTGCAAGAGTCCACCCACAGCAAAGCTGCTATATAGCTCCTCCCCTAACTGCCATTACCAGTCATTCTCTTGCAAGTCTCAACATAGATAGGAGGTCGTGAGAGTCTGTGGTTTTTTATACTTAGTTTATTTCTTCAATCAAAAGTTTGTTATTTTTAAATGGCACCGGAGTGTGCTGTTTATCTCAGGCAGTATTTGGAAGAAGAATCTGCCTGCGTTTTTTCTATGATCTTAGCAGACGTAACTAAGATCCAGTTGCTGTTCTCACACATTCTGAGGAGTAAGGTACTTCAGAGGGGGAATGGCGTGCAGGTTTTCCTGCAAATAAGGTATGTGCAGTAATATTTTTCTAAGGAATGGAATTGACTAAGAAAATACTGCTGATACCGAAGTAATGTAAGTACAGCCTTTAAATGCAGTGAAAGCGACTGGTACCAGGCTGATTGATAGAGATATATGCTAAGGTATGTGCAGTAATATATTTTTCTAAGGAATGGAATTGACTAAGAAAATACTGCTGATACCGAAGTAATGTAAGTAAAGCCTTAAATGCAGTGATAGCGACTGGATCAGGCTTATTAATAGACATACATACTCTTATAAGAATGTGTTTTAAAACGTTTGCTGGCATGTTTAATCGTTTTTTAACATATGTTTGGTGATAAAACTTATTGGGGCCTAATTTTTCCACATGGCTGGCTTAAATTTTGCATAGAAACAGTTATAGGGAAGGTAATCCACAGCTCAGCTGTGGCAGTTTTGTTTTAAAGTTTTACTTACAAGCTACTACAGATTTTCATCAAACATTCACCTTGTTTGTTGTCTATTCTGGACAGAGGAGAGGTCAAAGGACTTCAGCAACCTCTCTGTCTTTTTGGTTAAAAAGCATAATTCATTTAGCTTATGAGACTGCTGGACAGCAGCCTCCTGAAGGGATTACAGCTCATTCTACTAGAGCTGTGGTTTTCACTTGGGCCTTTTTTAAATGTGGCTTCTGTTGAACAGATTACAAGACGGAGTCTTGGTCTGCGTTTCATACTTTTTCAAATTTAACAAATTTGATACCTTGCTTCTTCGGAGGCTATTTTTGGGAGAAAGGGTTTTTTACAGGCAGTGGTAACTTCCGTTTAAGTACCTGCCTTGTCCCTCCCATCATCCGTGTACTTTAGCTTTGGTATTGGTATCCCATAAGTAATGGATGATCCGTGGACTGGATACACTTAACAAGAGAAAACATAATTTATGCTTACCTGATAAATTTATTTCTCTTGTAGTGTATCCAGTCCACGGCCCGCCCTGTCACTTTAAGGCAGGTAATTTTTCCATTAAACTACAGTCACCACTGCACCCTATGGTTTTCCTTTCTCTGCATGTTTTCGGTCGAATGACTGGTAATGGCATTTAGGGGAGGAGCTATATAGCAGCTTTGCTGTGGGTGGACTCTTGCAACTTCCTGTTGGGAAGGAGAATATATCCCATAAGTAATGGATGATCCGTGGACTGGATACACTACAAGAGAAATAAATTTATCAGGTAAGCATAAATTATGTTTTTTTTACCTAGGCGACTTCTCTTCTCAGTGACAAAACCTCCTGCTGCACTGAAGGTCCTTTCTGACAGGACACTTGAAGCGGGCCAGAAGTTCGATTGCAAATTGGGATAGCTCAGGCCACAGGTCAAGCCTGCACACCCAGTAGTCAAGGGGTCCATCGCTCCTCAGAGTGTCGAGATCCGCAGTTAATGCTAGGTAGTCTGCTACCTGTCGGTTGAGTCTTTCTCTGAGGCTGGATCCCGAAAGGCTCTGGCGATGCATAGGAGTTGAAAAGGTTCGCATTTCCTCCATCAACAACACGTCAGGAAAGCGTCCTGTCCTTGCCGCTGTGGTCATGGGAGGAGGATTACTTTCATCTCTTCCCCTGTTAGATTCCCGTTGTGCTGTGACATCATCCTTATACGCTGTGTAAATCATAGTTTTTAATTTATTTTGGAACTACTCCATCCTTTCCGACTTGCGGGAATTTGGTAACATTTCAGTCACTTTATGTATGCTTATACCGGGGGTCTAGTAGCGTGGACACCCAGTACAGGTCGTTCTCCTTCAGCTTTTTTATACAAGGGTCCCTCAACAGGCACGACAGCATGAAAGACCCCATTTGCACAAGGTTGGATGCCGAGCTAATCATGTCCCGTTCCTCGTCCTCACTGATGTCACTGAAGGTATCTTCTTCCCCTCAACCACGTACAACACCACGGGTACCAGATAGGTGACAACAACGAGCACCCTGGGATGCCTGTTGTGCTTGGTCTTCCTCCTCCTCAAAGCCACATTCCTCCTCTGACTCCTCTTCCTCACAATCCTCTTCCTGCGTTGCCGCAGGTCCAGCAAGCGATGCTGATAAGGCTGTTTCTGGTGGTGATGGACACCACAACTCTTCCTCTTCACGCTCATCTAAGGCCTGATACAGCACTCTTCGCAGGGCACGCTCCAGGAAGAAAACAAATGGTATGATGTCGCTGATGGTGCCTTTGGTGTGACTGACAAGGTTTGTCACCTCCTCAAAAGGACGCATGAGCCTACAGGCATTGCGCATGAGCGTCCAGTAATTTGGCAAAAAAATCCCCAGCTCCCCAGAGGCTGTCCTAGCACCCCGGTCATACAAATACTCATTAACAGCTTTTTCTTGTTGGAGCAGGTGGTCGAACATTAGGAGTGTTGAATTCCAACGTGTCGGGCTGTCGCAAATCAAGCGCCTCACTGGCAGGTTGTTTCGACACTGGATATCGGCCAAATGCGCCATGGCTGTGTAGGAACGCCTGAAATGGCCACACACCTTCCTGGCCTGCTTCAGGACGTCCTGTAAGCCTGGATACTTATGCACAAAGCGTTGTACAATCAGATTACACACATGTGCCATGCACGGCACATGTGTCAACTTGCCCAATTTCAATGCCGCCACCAAATTACTTCCATTGTCAGAAACAACCTTGCCAATCTCCAGTTGGTGCGGAGTCAGCCACTGATCCACCTGTGCGTTCAGGGCGGACAGGAGTGCTGGTGCGGTGTGAATCTCGGCTTTCAGGCAAGTCAACCCCAAGACAGCGTGACACTGCCGTATCCGGGATGTTGAATAGTACCTGGGGAGCTGGGGGGTGCCGTTGATGTGGAGCAAGACGCAGCGGCAGAAGAGGACTCAGCCGAGGAAGAGGTTATGGAAGAGGATGGAGTAGAGTAGGTAGCAGCAGGCCTGCCTGCAAGTCGTGGCGGTGTCACCAACTCCTCTGCAGAGCCATGCATTCCATGCTTGTCAGCCATCAGCAGGTTTACCCAATGCGCAGTGTAGGTGATATACCTGTCCTGACCATGCTTTGCAGACCAGCTATCAGTGGTCATATGGACCCTTGCCCCAACACTGTGTGCCAGACATGCCATTACTTCCTTTCGCACAATCGAGTACAGGTTTGGGATTGCCTTTTGTGAAAAGAAATTTCGGCCAGGTACCTTCCACTGCGGTGTCCCAATAGATACATATTTTTTGAAAGCCTCAGACTCCACCAGCTTGTATGGTAAAAGCTGGTGGGCTAAGAGTTCAGACAAGCCAGCTGTCAGACGCCGGGCAAGGGGGTGACTTTGGAGAAATTGGCTTCTTATGCTCAAACATGTCCTTGACAGACACCTGACTGTGGGCAGATGACCAGGAACTGCTACGTAAGAGAGAGTGAGTGGAGGATGGTTGAGAGGGGGCAAGGAGGACAGCAGTGGTTGACGTGGCTGAAGATGCTGGACCAGGAGGAGGAGGGCGGCTTTGAGTTTGTGTGCTGCTTCTACTCATGTGTTCTTCCCATCGGGAATGTGATGTGAGACCATGTGCCTTCGCAAAGCAGTTGTACCTAGGTAGGTGTTGGACTTCCCACGACTCAGTTTCTTTTGGCACAGGTTGCAAATGGCATCGCTGTTGTCAGAGGCAGACACACAAAAAAATGCCACACTGCTGAGCTCTTTGATGACGGCATTCTGGTGGTGTTAACAGCATGCGTTGATTGGCGTCGGCGTGCTGTCTGGCTGACCGCGGGTGCCGATGCATGCTGTCTGACTGTGCCACTAGCTCCTTGCGACGACCTCCCCATGCTTCCAACTCGTCTCCTCCTCTCTGTCTTCCCATCTGAACTTTCCCCCTCTTCTTCTTCTCTTCTAGCGGGCATCCACGGATACATCATCATCAACCGCTTCACTTGACACATCAACAAAGGAAGCAGCAGCGGGTACAACATCATCATCATCATCACACCGTACCTCCATGTCTGTAATGCTGCCTGACTGAGACATATCACTGTTATCTACATCCTCTGTCAATGATGGTTGCGCATCACTCATTTCTTCCAACTGATGTGTCAATAACTCCTCTGATAGATCAAGTGAAGTGGCTGTGGTGCTAGTGTTGGTGGTGGCGAGAGGCGGGCGAGTGGCACTGGTCACTTGAGAGGTGCCCAAAGCACAGCTGGAGGTGGATGGTGCGTCAAGGTTAGGACTAGGAGCGGAAGCTGTAGAAGATTGGGTGTCCTGTGTTAGCCATTCAACTAGGTCCTCCTCAGAACGTTTCGCGTCCCTGGCACCTGGCCTCTGAACAATGTGCATATTTGTAGGGTCTAAAGGAATCACAGCACCACGACCACGACGGCACCTGCGGGGTGGCCTGCCTCTGCCTGTCATTTTTTTTAAAATGTACACTTACAATACTATTAAACAAATTATGAGTGGTGGCACTGGGCAAGTGGGCACAGTATACGCTGTGAGCCTGACACAAAAAAGCAGACTGATGTTTCAAAGTCAAAATTTTTTATTTTTTAAATATTAAAAGTACTGTGACAACAAATATGATTGGTGGCACTAGTTGGCAAGTGGGCCTGGCAAACACGGCAGGCAGGCAGGAAACTGCAATTCAATTGCACTAGCAGACTGATGATTCACAGTCAAAAAAGTTTTTATTGTAAATATTTTACACTACTGTTATAACAAATATGATTGGTGGCACTAGTTGGCAAGTGGGCCTGGCACACACGCTGGGAGGAAGGCAACTGCAATTAGATTACACTAGCTGACTGATGCTTCACAGTCAAAAAAGTTTTTTTTTAAAATACTGTTATAACAAATATGATTGGTGGCACTAGTTGGCAAGTGGGCCTGGCACACACGCTGGCAGGAAGGCAACTGCAATTCAATTGCACTAGCAGACTGATGATTCACAGTCAATAAAGTTTTAATTTTAAATATTAACACTACTGTAATAACAAATATGATTGGTGGCACTAGTTGGCAAGTGGGCCTGGCACACACGCTGGCAGGCAGGCAACTGCAATTAGATTACACTAGCTGACTGATGTTTCACAGTCAAAAAAGTTTTTAATTTAAATATTTACTATACTGTTATAACAAATATGATTGGTGGCACTAGTTGGCAAGTGGGCCTGGCACACACACTGGCAGGCAGGCAGGCAACTGCAATTCAATTGCACTAGCAGACTGATGATTCACAGTCAAAAAAGTTTTTATTGTAAATATTTACAGTACTGTTATAACAAATATGATTGGTGGCACTAGTTGGCAAGTGGGCCTGGCACAGACGCTGGGAGGAAGGCAACTGCAATTAGATTACACTAGCTGACTGATGCTTCACAGTCAAAAAAGTTTTTTTTAAAAATACTGTTATAACAAATATGATTGGTGGCACTAGTTGGCAAGTGGGCCTGGCACACACGCTGGCAGACAGGAAACTGCAATTCAATTGCACTAGCAGACTGATGATTCACAGTCAAAAAAGTTTAACAAATATGATTGGTGGCACTGGTTGGCAAGTGGGCCTGGCACACACGCTGGTAGGCAGGCAACTGCAATTCAGTTGCACTAGCTGACTGATGATTCACAGTCAAAAAAGTTTTAATTTTAAATATTAACACTACTGTAATAACAAATATGATTGGTGGCACTAGTTGGCAAGTGGGCCTGGCACACACGCTGGTAGGCAGGCAACTGCAATTCAGTTGCACTAGCAGACTGATGATTCACAGTCAAAAAAGTTTTTATTTTAAATATTTACAATACTGTTATAACAAATTTGATTGGTGGTACTAGTTGGCTAGTGGGCCTGGCACACACGCTGGCAGGCAGGAAACTGCAATTCAATTGCACTAGCAGACTGATGATTCACAGTCAAAAAAGTTTTAATTTTAAATATTAACACTACTGTAATAACAAATATGATTGGTGGCACTAGTTGGCAAGTGGGCCTGGCACAAACGCTGGCAGGCAGGCAGGCAACTGCAATTCAATTGCACTAGCAGACTGATGATTCACAGTCAAAAAAGTTTTTATTGTAAATATTTACAGTACTGTTATAACAAATATGATTGGTGGCACTAGTTGGCAAGTGGGCCTGGCACACACGCTGGGAGGAAGGCAACTGCAATTAGATTACACTAGCTGACTGATGCTTCACAGTCAAAAAAGTTTTTTTTAAAAATACTGTTATAACAAATATGATTGGTGGCACTAGTTGGCAAGTGGGCCTGGCACACACGCTGGCAGGCAGGAAACTGCAATTCAATTGCACTAGCAGACTGATGATTCACAGTCTAAAAATGTTTTATTTTAAATATTTACAATACTGTTAGAACAAATATGATTGGTGGCAATAGTTGGCAAGTGGGCCTGGCACACATGCTGGCTGGCAGGCAGGCAGGCAGGCAACTGCAATTCAATTGCACTAGCAGACTGATGATTCACAGTCAAAAAAGTTTTGATTTTAAATATTTTCAAAACTGTTATAACAAATATGATTGGTGGCAATAGTTGGCAGCAAGTGGGCCTGGCACACACGCTGGCAGGCAGGCAACATCCATTAGATTACACTAGCAGACTGATCTTTCACAGTCAAAAAATATTTTTTTAAAATATTTACACTACTGTTATAACAAATATGATTGGTGGCACTAGTTGGCAAGTGGGCCTGGCACACACGCTGGGAGGAAGGCAACTGCAATTAGATTACACTAGATGACTGATGTTTCTCAGTCAAAAAAGTTTTTATTTTAAATATTTACAATACTGTTATAACAAATATGATTGGTGGCACTAGTTGGCAAGTGGGCCTGGCACACACGCAGGCAGGCAGGAAGGCAGGCAACTGCAATTCAATTGCACTAGCAGACTGATGATTCCCAGTCAAAAAAAGTTTTTATTTTAAATATTTTCTAAACTTTTATAACAAATATGATTGGTGGCAATAGTTGGCAGCAAGTGGGCCTGGCACACACGCTGGCAGACAGGCAACTGCAATTAAATAACAATAGCAGACTGATGTAAAAGTTTTTTTTTAAAAAAGTTACACTAATGTTACAACAGATAGGAGTGATGGCACTCAGGATAGAAGTAGGCACAGTATGTGCTGGCAGCCTGACACACAGGCTGGCACTAGTGGCAGGCTGGCCTGGCAACTAAAATTAAATAACACTAGAAGACTGATGTAAAAGTTTTTTTTACAAAATTTAAACTAATGTTACACCAGATAGGAGTGGTGTACTGGCACTGAGGATGGAAGTAGGCACAGTATATTCTGGCAGCCTGACACACAGGCTGGCACTAATGGCAGCCAGGCTGACCTGGCAACTAAAATTAAATAACACTAGAAGAGGACTGATGTAAAAAAAAAAATAATTTTTTTTTTTACAATAATGTTACACCAGATATAAGTGGTGGAAAAAAGAGCTATTAATCACACTATATGATGTGGGCCTGACACACAGGCCTGATGGAAAATGAAATTAGATTACACTAGGAAAATGATTTAAAAGTTTTTTTTTTTAATTTACAATAATGTTAAGCAGATATGAGTGGTGGCTGGCACAGCAATTAACCACAGTATATGCTGTGTGAGACTGACACACAGGCCTGATATAAAATTAAATTAGATTACACTAGCAAAATGATTTTAAAGTTAGTTTTTTTTAAATTTACACTAATGATTGTTAAGCAGATATGAGTGGTGGCACAGAGCAATTAACCACAGTCTATGCTGAGTGAGCCTGACACACAGGCCTGATAGAAAATGAAATTAGATTACACTAGCAAAATGATTTAAAAGTTTTTTTAAAAAAAATGTACAATAATGTTAAGCAGATATGAGTGGTGGCTGGCACAGCAATTAGCCACAGTATATGCTGTGTAAGCCTGACACACAGGCCTGATAGAAAATGAAATTAGATTACACTAGCAAAATGATTTAAAAAAATTTGTGTTTAAATTTACACTAATGTTAAGCAGATATGAGTGGTGGCTGGCACAGCAATTAACCACAGTATATGCTGTGTAAGCCTGACACACAGGCCTGATAGAAAATGAAATTAGATTACACTAGCAAAATGATTTAAAAGTTTTTTTGTTTAAATTTACAATAATGTTAAGCAGATATGAGTGGTGGCTGGCACAGCAATTAACCACAGTATATGCTGTGTAAGCCTGACACACAGGCCTGATAGAAAATGAAATTAGATTACACTAGCAAAATGATTTAAAAGGGTTTTTTTTTTAATTTACAATAATGTTAAGCAGATATGAGTGGTGGCTGGCACAGCAATTAACCACAGTATATGCTGTGTAAGCCTGACACACAGGCCTGATAGAAAATGAAATTAGATTACACTAGCAAAATGATTTAAAAGTTTTTTTTCTTTAAATTTACACTAATGTTAAGCAGATATGAGTGGTGGCTGGCAAAGAGCAATTAACCACAGTATATGCTGTGTGAGCCTGAGACACAGGCCTGATAGAAAATGAAATTAGATTACACTAGCAAAATGATTTAAAAGTTTTTTTTAAAAAAATTACAATAATGTTAAGCAGATATGAGTGGTGACTGGCACAGCAATTAACCACAGTATATGCTGTGTAAGCCTGACACACAGGCCTGATAGAAAATGAAATTAGATTACACTAGCAAAATGATTTAAAAGTTTTTTTGTTTAAATTTACACTAATGTTAAGCAGATATGAGTGGTGGCTGGCAAAGAGCAATTAACCACAGTATATGCTGTGTGAGCCTGAGACACAGGCCTGATAGAAAATGAAATTAGATTACACTAGCAAAATGATTTAAAAGTTTTTTTTAAAAAAAGTTACACTAATGTTACAACAGATAGGAGTGATGGCACTCAGGATAGAAGTAGGCACAGTATGTGCTGGCAGCCTGACACACAGGCTGGCACTAATGGCAGGCTGGCCTGGAAACTAAAATTAAATAACACTAGAAGACTGATGTAAAAGTTTTTTTTTACAAAATTTAAACTAATGTTACACCAGATAGGAGTGGTGGACTGGCACTGAGGATGGAAGTAGGCACAGTATATTCTGGCAGCCTGACGCACAGGCTGGCACTAATGGCAGCCAGGCTGACCTGGCAACTAAAATTAAATAACACTAGAAGAGGACTGATGTAAAAAAAAAATTGAATTTTTTTTTACAATAATGTTACACCAGATATAAGTGGTGGAAAAAAGAGCTATTAATCACACTATATGATGTGGGCCTGACACACAGGCCTGATGGAAAATGAAATTAGATTACACTAGGAAAATGATTTAAAAGTTTTTTTTTTTAATTTACAATAATGTTAAGCAGATATGAGTGGTGGCTGGCACAGCAATTAACCACAGTATATGCTGTGTGAGACTGACACACAGGCCTGATAGAAAATTAAATTAAATTAGATTACACTAGCAAAATGATTTTAAAGTTTGTTTTTTTAAAATTTACACTAATGATTGTTAAGCAGATATCAGTGGTGGCACAGAGCAATTAACCATAGTCTATGCTGAGTGAGCCTGACACACAGGCCTGATAGAAAATGAAATTAGATTACACTAGCAAAATGATTTAAAAATTTTTTTGTTTAAATTTACACTAATGTTAAGCAGATATGAGTGGTGGCTGGCACAGCAATTAACCACAGTATATGCTGTGTAAGCCTGACACACAGGCCTGATAGAAAATGAAATTAGATTACACTAGCAAAATGATTTAAAAGTTTTTTTCTTTAAATTTACACTAATGTTAAGCAGATATGAGTGGTGGCTGGCAAAGAGCAATTAACCACAGTATATGCTGTGTGAGCCTGAGACACAGGCCTGATAGAAAATGAAATTAGATTACACTAGCAAAATGATTTAAAAGTTTTTTTTTTTAAATTTACAATAATGTTAAGCAGATATGAGTGGTGGCTGGCACAGCAATTAACCACAGTATATGCTGTGTAAGCCTGACACACAGGCCTGATAGAAAATGAAATTAGATTACACTAGCAAAATGATTTAAAAGTTTTTTTTTTAAATTTACAATAATGTTAAACAGATATGAGTGGTGGCTGGCACAGCAATTAACCACAGTATATGCTGTGTAAGCCTGACACACAGGCCGGATAGAAAATGAAATTAGATTACACTAGCAAAATGATTTAAATGTTTTTTTGTTTAAATTTACACTAATGTTAAGCAGATATCAGTGGCGGCACTAATCACAGTATATGCTGTGAGCCTCACACACAGGCTGACAGCCAGGAAAATGCAAATACAAAAAAAAACAAAAAAAAAACGACTGAAGTTCTAGCCCTAAAAAGGGCTTTTTGGGCTGAAGTTCTAGCCCTAAAAAGGGCTTTTTGGGGTGCTGTCCTTACAGCAGAGATTAGATGAGTCCTTCAGGACTGTAGTGGACACTAAATACACTAGCCTAGCTATCTATTTCCCTATAATGTCAGCAGCAGCAGCAGCACTAAACCTCCTCTCACTAAGAAAGCAGGATCGTAATGAATCTAAAATGGCTGCTGCCCAGGAGCTGGGCGGGTCTGTGAGGGAGTGTCTGCTGCTGATTGGCTCAAATCTGTCTGAAGGCTGTGAGATACAGGGTCAAAGTTTCCTCAATGATGACGAATAGGGGGCGGATCGAACATCGCATATGTTCGCCCGCAGCGGGGAACGCGAACAAGCTATGTTCGCCGGGAACTGTTCTCCGGCAAACTGTTCGCGACATCACTATTAGCGATTCCTTACAAGGAGAAGTCCTTGTTGGGACCTGGCTTGACGGAAATAATTTCTTTTGAGATTTAAAGAATTAAAAAAAAATAAAAAAATTTGATATTAGCCTGCTGTTGAATCAAAGACAGCATGAAGGACATGCCCTTGATCCGGGATCGGATCTTGTAGGGGGCAGACTTCCGTCTGGGTGGGTCATCTTTCCCTTCTGCATTCTTGACTGAGTGGCGACGGAGGAAAGAGTCTGCTCTGCTGAGGCCTGGTCATCGGAGGTGGTGGGGGCCCCAGCCAGTATAAGTGACAGGTGCCAATTTGTTTTCAAATTTGCATTTTTTTATCTGAAAGTCTTAACCCATGGAGGATTCCGATGCACAGATTAATTTCATATCTAATTCTGAATCGTTGTCGGATGAGAACTGTAATTTGGGCCTGTTATCGCAAGTCTGCCAATCTTGTATTTCTTTCATGTAATTAGCAAGAGTCCATGAGCTAGTGACGTATGGGATATACATTCCTACCAGGAGGGGCAAAGTTTCCCAAACCTCAAAATGCCTATAAATACACCCCTCACCACACTCACAAATCAGTTTTACAAACTTTGCCTCCTATGGAGGTGGTGAAGTAAGTTTGTGCTAGATTCTACGTTGATATGCGCTCCGCAGCAGGTTGGAGCCCGGTTTTCCTCTCAGCGTGCAGTGAATGTCAGAGTGATGTGAGGAGAGTATTGCCTATTTGAATTCAATTATCTCCTTCTACGGGGTCTATTTCATAGGTTCTCTGTTATCGGTCGTAGAGAGTCATCTCTTACCTCCCTTTTCAGATTGATGATATACTCTTATATATACCATTACCTCTACTGATTCTCGTTTCAGTACTGGTTTGGCTTTCTACTACTTGTAGATGAGTGTCCTGGGGTAAGTAAGTCTTATTTTCTGTGACACTCTAAGCTATGGTTGGGCACTTTTATATAAAGTTCTAAATATATGTGTTCAAACATTTATTTGCCTTGACTCAGGATGTTCAACATTCCTTATTTCAGACAGTCGGTTTCATATTTGGGATAATGCATATGAATCAATCAATTTTTTTCTTACCTTAAAATTTGACTTTTTCCCTGTGGGCTATTAGGCTCGCGGGGGATGAAAATGCTTCATTTTATTGCGTCATTCTTGGCGCTGACTTTTTTGGCGCAAATTTTTTTTCTGTTTCCGGCGTCATACGTGTCGCCGGAAGTTGCGTAATTTTTTGACTTTTTTTGCGCCAAAAGTGTCGGCGTTCCGGATGTGGCGTCATTTTTGGCGCCAAAAGCATTTAGGCGCCAAATAATGTGGGCATCTTTTTTGGCGCTAAAAAATATGGGCGTCACTTTTGTCTCCACATTATTTAAGTCTCATTATTTATTGCTTCTGGTTGCTAGAAGCTTGTTCACTGGCATTTTTTCCCATTCCTGAAACTGTCATTTAAGGAATTTGATCAATTTTGTTTTATATGTTGTTTTTTCTATTACATATTGCAAGATGTCTCCGTTTGTCCCTGAGTCAGAAGCCACTTCTGGAAAAATGCTTAACTGAGTTTCAGTTCTACCAAAGCTAAGTTCATTTATTTTAAATGTTATAAATGTTTATCTTTAGCAATGGTTTGTAATAAGTTATTATGATATACTTTTACATGCAGATTCCATTAGTATTTATGCTTTATACATTTCCATTCTTAAGTGCAAGAAATGTTTAGAAGATTTATAAGAAATATTTTTTCTGATTAAGGCTATGTCTGACTTCGTGCCTTCTAATACGATTTTTAGGTCTTTTTCACTTCTTTTTTAATTATTGAAGTTTCAAATGACCAACAACATACTGATTTATCCTTCTCTGATGATGTTTTTTTTTCTCTTTCAGAAATTCTCTTCATCAGATATTGACACTAACAAATCTACTTTTTTATATGATTTTTGTATTATTAAAGTACATTTGTTCTTTGTTGAAGAGGTGTTGATTATTTTGGATATTAAGGTAACTAGTTCTTTAAGACTAGCTGACACTATTTCTGCCTTTTTATTTCTTCTGTGATTTCAGAGGTTTTCTTTCCAATTCCCCATACTAGGGAATGGAATAGGCTGAGAATTTTCTTTTCTTTTTAAACTATATTCTTTGTCAGCAGTTAAATTCAATTTGGAGGGTTCTCCAATTTATTGGAGCTATCTCTACTCCTACTAATTATGCTATTGTTTTTATAGCAAAATAGTATTTATTTTCCTTTATATAGTTGTATCTTATTTTTGGAAAATTATTTAGTTTCAGGTACTTTTCTTGGTCCTGTGATATTGCAATTGCTTCATTTTTTCTGTTTACTTTAAGATCAAGTATCAGATCATGATTTATTTTAGCATTGTTAAGGGACAACATTTACTAGACTAGGTGCCGTTGCATTTGTCTTGTTGTTTTGCATTTTGCAAGTCCTCTGTTTTGACTGGTCCTTTAAACTGGACTATCATGCTAATGATTTCATTTGTGTCTTCATTTTATTGAATATATTCGCAAATGAGGGTTAATCTATTTCTTTAGCTATTTTAGCTAGAAGAATTCTGTGATTTTTTTGAAGAAAAAAAAAAAAAAAAAAAGAAAATCCATATTTCTTTTGTTCTAAGATAATAAATTATAATTGGATTCAATTCTTAACTGTTACTTCAAGATTGAGTTTCTAAGACTAAAACTTTAAGCTTATACTAGTTTGGTTGTTCTTATTAAGGAACGAATCCTGAGTTCTTCCCAAGTAACATGTTTTTAATTGGGGTTCGAAATTAGCTCCCTAATGTTGCGATGCACGTGCCGTATTCCAGCTTGGCTGGTAAGGGGCAGGTTAAGACTTCTTTGAAATTTATTTGGTTCTATTTTGTCCAAATTTCTTTGATTTTATTCCAGTAAGGCTAACACTTTCTTTCAGTGTGTTTCTGTCCTATATATTTTGGATACTGTTGAGGCATTGCTGGGTACCCATGGGGTTCAAGCGCTGCTCAGACCTGGAATCTTCTGGGGTTTTTATTCCAGTTCCTTTTCTAGGAACTGGGTTTTGGAGTTTTATTCAAACTATTTTGCCTTTTTGTGGTCATTGATAGCATTATTTGTTTTCTTTAGATACAATAAATGCGTATTCTTCATTTTTCTGTTTTCATTCAGATTATTTCCTGAGGATGCGGATTCTCATATGTTTCACTTGCTCTTCAGGACATAGTTAGAGGATCTTTTTTCAAAAGCTCTTGATTCCTCACGCAAGGGTCACCTTTTTTTAGGTTTCCAGATGGTTTATGTCACTATCTTTGTCTCTATCAGACAAGGGACAATTTGTATTGGGTTCCGTCTGTCGGTACCTTTAGTCTCTATTATTTCCTTCAGTTGCTATATATGCATAGAAGTTTTAACAGCATTGGATTCAATTCCCTTTGCTCATTTTCAATGGAAAGATCCTTTACAGCTTTTTATGAGTGTTGTTTGTTCAAGAACATGGTTGGAGGATCAATTAACCAAAAAGTTTGTTGATTCCTCAGACAAGAGTAACCTTTTTTAGATTTCCGGATAGATTCAGTGTCCATGACTCTGTCTCTGTTGGACAGGAGACGTCTGAAATTGGTTTCAGCTTATCGAAACCTTCAGTCTCAATCATTCCCTTCGGTAGCCTTATGCATGGAAATTCTAGGTTCTTATGACTGCTGCATTGGACGTGTTCCCCTTTGCTCATTTTCACATGCGACCTCTTCAGCTCTGTATGCTGAACCAGTGGTGCCGGGATTATACAAAGATATCTCATTTAATATCTTTAAAACTGATTGTTCGACACCCTCTGACGTGGTACAGACCACCATCGTTTAGTTCAGGGGGCTTCTTTTTTTCTTCCAACCTGGACTGTGATCTCAACAAATGCAAGTCTGACAGGTTGGGGAGCTGTATGGGGGTTTCTGACAGCACAAGGGGTTTGGGAAATCTCAGGAGGTGAGATTACCAATCAATATTTTGGAACTCCGTGCAATTTTCAGAAGCTCTTCAGTCATGGCCTCTTCTAAAGAGAGAATCTTTCATTTGTTTTCTGACAGACAATGTCACAACTGTGGCATATATCAATCATCAAGGAGGGACTCACAGTCCTCTGGCTATGAAAGAAGTATCTCGAATACTGGTATGGGCGGAATCCAGCTCCTGTCTAATCTCTGCGGTTCATATCCCAGGTATTGACAATTGGAAAGCGGATTATCTCAGTCGCCAAACGTTACATCCGGGCGAGTGGTCTCTTCACCCAGAGGTGTTTCTTCAGCTTGTTCAAATGTGGGGACTTCCAGAAATAGATCTGATGGCTTCTCATCTAAACAAGAAACTTCCCAGGTATCTGTCCAGATCCAGGGATCCTCAGGCGGAAGCAGTGGATGCATTGTCACTTCCTTGGAAGTATCATCCTGCCTATATCTTTCCGCCTCTAGTTCTTCTTCCAAGAGTAATCTCCAAGATTCTGAAGGAATGCTCGTTTTTTCTGCTGGTGGCTCCAGCATGGTCTCACAGGTTTTGGTATACGGATCTTGTCCGCATGGCTTCTTGCCAACCGTGGACTCTTCCGTTAAGACCAGACCTTCTGTCACAAGGTCTTTTTTTACCATCAGGATCTCAAATCCTTAAATTTAAAGGTATGGAGATTGAACGCTTGATTCTTAGTCAAAGAGGTTTCTCTGACTCTGTGATTAATACTATGTTACAGGCTCGTAGATCTGTATCTAGGAAGATATATTATCGAGTCTGGAAGACTTACATTTCTTGGTGTCTTTCTCATCATTTTTCCTGGCATTCTTTTAGAATTCCGAGAATTTTTCAGTTTCTTCAGGATGGTTTGGATAAAGGTTTGTCTACAAGTTCCTTGAAAGGACAAATCTCTGCTCTTTCTGTTCTTTTTCACAGAAGGATTGCTATTCTTCCTGATATTCATTGTTTTGTACAAGCTTTGGTTCGTATAAAACCTGTTATTAAGTCAATTTCTCCTCCTTGGAGTTTGAATTTGGTTCTGGGGGCTCTTCAAGCTCTTCCGTTTGAACCTATGCATTCACTGGACATTAAATTACTTTCTTGGAAAGTTTTGTTTTCTTTTGGCCATCTCTTCTGCCAGAAGAGTTTCTGAATTATCTGCTCTTTCTTGTGAATCTCCTTTTCTGATTTTCCATCAGGATAAGGCGGTGTTGCGAACTTCTTTTAAATTTTTACCTAAGGTTGTGAATTCTAACAACATTAGTAGAGAAATTGTGGTTCCTTCATTATGTCCTAATCCTAAGAATTCTAAGGAGAGATCATTGCATTCTTTGGATGTAGTTAGAGCTTTGAAATATTATGTTGAAGCTATTAAGAATTTTCAAAAGACTTCTAGTCTATTTGTTATCTTTTCCGGTTCTAGGAAAGGTCAGAAGGCCTCTGCCATTTCTTTGGCATCTTGGTTGAAATCTTTAATTCATCATGCTTATGTCGAGTCGGGTAAATCTCCGCCTCAAAGGATTACAGCTCATTCTACTAGGTCAGTTTCTACTTCCTGGGCGTTTAGGAATGAAGCTTCGATTGATCAGATTTGCAAAGCAGCAGCAACTTGGTCTTCTTTGCATACTTTTACTAAATTCTACCATTTTGATGTGTATTCTTCTTCTGAAGCAGTTTTTGGTAGAAAAATACTTCAGGCAGCTGTTTCAGTTTGATTCTTCTGCTTATAATTTCATTTTTCTTCATTATAAGATTTAAACTTTATTTTGGGTGTGGATTATTTTTCAGCGGAATTGGCTGTCTTTATTTTATCCCTCCCTCTCTAGTGACTCTTGCGCGGAAGATCCACATCTTGGGTAGTCATTATCCCATACGTCACTAGCTCATGGACTCTTGCTAATTACATGAAAGAAAACATAATTTATGTAAGAACTTACCTGATAAATTCATTTCTTTCATATTAGCAAGAGTCCATGAGGCCCACCCTTTTTTGTGGTGGTTATGATTTTTTTGTATAAAGCACAATTATTCCAATTCCTTTTTTTTTATGCTTTCGCACTTTTTTCTTATCACCCCACTTCTTGGCTATTCGTTAAACTGATTTGTGGGTGTGGTGAGGGGTGTATTTATAGGCATTTTGAGGTTTGGGAAACTTTGCCCCTCCTGGTAGGAATGTATATCCCATACGTCACTAGCTCATGGACTCTTGCTAATATGAAAGAAATGAATTTATCAGGTAAGTTCTTACTTAAATTATGTTTTTGTTCCTGCATGGTTTGCCGGGTCCCTTCTGAGCCACTGGCTACTGGGGGCTCTGTTCCTCAGGAGGTGCCTTCCCATCTGCACACTCCTTTTACCTTTACCGTTGACCCCGATATTAATGTCTCCTCCGCGCAGGGTGGATTTTTCACTCTGGAGATGGCGGACATTTTCGTTTTAATGGCGTTTATTCGCCTGCAGGACCATGAGGTTTCCTTAGTTATGTGCTTGTCTACCTATTCCGGGTGTTCAGACAGTAAATGGCATTATTGTGTTTCCCCCAGGGGTGTTCATGCCCCTTTGTTTTTCGTTTCGCTACCGTATTGCGTGGCTGCGCATCCTACTGCAACGTCTGTTTGATCTTTTGGGGGGATCCTTTGCTGTATCATCAGGGATCTTTTCAGGGTTCTGGGCGATAGACCAAAGGGGTAAGTTGTCCCTGTTCAGTCTATTGCGAGCTTTCCCTGTTGTTTTTGATGGTGTGGTCTCTGTCTGTTAGGTACTACAGAGGCTTGTTCCTTCTGGGCGGATGCCTACGGGTGCCCTTGTTGTTTTTCTTTTATCCGGTTAGGATTATTTAATTTTGTCCCTAGGGAATTCTGGGATTGCTCAACTTTCTTTTTAAAGACACGATGAGTCCACGGATCATCATAATTACTAATGGGATATTCACCTCCTGGTCAGCAGGAGGAGGCAAAAAGCACCACAGCAGAGCTGTTAAATAGCTCCTCCCTTCCCTTCCACCCCAGTCATTCTCTTTGCCTACGTTAATGATAGGAAGAGGTAAAGTGAGGTGTTAGATTAGATTCTTCAATCAAGAGTTTATTATTTTTAAAGTAGTGCCAGAGTGTGCTGCTTTTTTCTAGGGTGTAGCCGTAGTCCATGTCAGTCTCTACAGTAGAGCTTTTGGTGGCTTTAAATCAATGGGAACTTGTGGGACATAATTCTCACTGCGCCTCCCATACATGGTTTGCTGCCCTGCTTGTCAAACTCTGAGGGAAGAGAAAAACTCAGTACTTTTTATTTCCACAGGCCAATGTGAGGAAAAAATGAGGACCTCGCAAGCCTGGTGGGCTGCCTTACTGCCGGGCAGCAATTTAAGGTAAGTGCTGATTTTTATTTCTGGGGACATGCTCACAGAAAGATTGGCACTTTTCTATATTAAGGGACACTAGATGACATTATCCCTAGGAGGGAGGACATGTTATTGGGCAGTAATTGCAGGCACTGGAAGGACGTGGAGAAGAGGCTCTAATTTAATACTAGCTTCTAATAACGGCTTTATTTTACTCTAACAAGCCATCTGGAGGGTTAGTTTATTCTCATGATAGACCGCATGTAAGGTGTATCACATGATCCATGTCATTTTTACTCCCCTGGACGTTATATATTAATGCTAAAACTGTCGGGAGGTTTGTTTATTGCTAGAATGGACTTTAGTTCTCCCGGTGGCTCCATTTTTACATTTTAACTGCCCAGGAGTTTTAGCTTGTTAAGCCCACGATGGGCGGAGCTATGTTGCGCTGCATGTTTGTATGCCATTATTCCACTGCAGTGTTAGAAACAGTTTGTTCTAAGTACATGGCAGGGAAGCAGGGTGTTTTTTTATGTGGACACACTAGAAGGATGATTTTTTCTGTAGTCCGGTTGCCTGTTTACAGGCAGAGTCCTCTGCATATTTAGCTGAGGTCTGGGATTTTTCGTATTTTCCTGGGCAAACATAAAACAGTGTGTGTTAAGGTTTAAAGACACAGACCCATATTATCCCATTTTTATTAGCATGTTCATGGTTAATGGGTTCATAAAAATAACGTTAGGACGTTATATTTGTTATTTAAAGAGACAGTTACTCTTATTATGGTGGTTAATTTTATTAATTAAAAGGTGAATAAGGATGTCACATGCACTTTATGCCCTTCACCCTATGTATATCCAATGTTAATGAATTGATTTAAAACATTAGGGCATTTCCTTTGTTATTTCAAAGGGTGCATAGGGATGTTACATACTCTTTATGTCCTTCACCCCCAGTATATCCAATGTTAATGGATTAATTTATAATAACATTTGGGCGTTTTCCTTTGTTATTTAAGGACACAGTACTTCTGCTTATGAAGTTCAATTTTATGGATTAACATGTGAATAAGGATGTTTTTACATTTATGCCCTTTATACTATTGCAAAAACCTTTCTGCCTCATATGTGCGTACAGTTGCAATTCCGAGATAAGCCTTTTATTAGAGCCAACATTGTCTTGATTGTTGCAAGAAACATTCGGACAAAAGTTTTTTATACCCGCAGCCTTCTCCTCAAGTGTCCTATATAAAAAAAAAAAAATTAAATAAAAGAATTCATTTTTCAGTGCCCTGCGTTTCCTCCACCACTCCCCTGGAGTTATTTTGCAAGACATTGTTTCCCGCTGGTGTGAAATGGTCCTGAGTGCGTTGTCTGCTTTTCCCATGCTGCAGGGAGAGCGCAAGAGGAAAAATAAACATTCAGTGTCCTTCAGTGAGTGAGGTTCCTGTCACGGTTGTTACTATCTCAAGGTCCCCTCCCAGACGTGAGGGAAAGGATACTTCAGTAGCATCTGAGGATAAACTCTCAGTTTCTGACAGAATAATTCCTCCTGCTGATACTGAAGTTGTATCTTTCAGGTTTAAGCTAGAACACCTCCGTCTGTTACTTAAAGAGGTTTTAGCTAATCAGGACGACAATGATAACATGGGGGTTGTCAATATCAGGTCGTACCAAGATCAATGCTATGGAATGGGAAAGAAGGTACCCTTTTTTCTTTTCCCCATTTCCTACGTTTAGAAGAGGTTTTTTTGTTTTTTTTTTACTCATAGCGGACTCTTCATGGAGTTCCGTCAGTTGGGACCCAAGGTGGGAGGGACAATTTCCACGCTAGCTGGGAGTCCTACTATTTCCATAGAGGATAGTTGTTCCCTTAAAGGTCCTAGGGGTAACAGTTAGAGGGGTTGCTCAATATTGGCAACCTATGACTTGTCTACTGCCAACCTTTTTTGAATACACCAGATCCTGTCTGAACTCGGAAGTTGAGCAGGTCCAGGCTTGGTCAGTACCTGGAAATGAGACCGCTTGGGAACACCAGGTGCGGTAGGCTTATTGCCACTGTCGCTTGTAGGGCAGCATACTGGTTCATACGTTGTCTGGTCCCATTAGAACAGACATTCTCTTCTAAGAAATCCAGGTAACATAAGGGCCTTTAAGTCGGTCATTTTCTTTCTTACAGATGCTTCCCTTCAAGTATTTAGCGGGAAGCTAAGATTTCAGGCTTACCATAGTGACACACGTTTTGGTTAAACTTACCTTTAATTCCTTTCAAGATTTCAAGGGAATTGTTCTATTTCTTCCTCTGGGCAGGAGGAAGGTTTTGACCTTCAAGAATATGAGGCAATGTGGCCTTACTCTGGGTAGGAGACCTTTCCGACCTGAGAGAGTGAGTTCCTGTTCCGATTCAGGAATGGAGTTTGGGATTTTATCCTAATCTCGTAGTGGTTCCAGGGAACCTTCAGTACTATGTTAGATCTTTAGAATCTAATAAAATTTTAGATGTCAAGATTCTAATCAAATTCCTAAGGGTACCGTCCTTCAAGGTGGAAACTATTCATTCCAATTTTATTTTCATTTGTCGTTTTCTGAAGGCGGATTTTAAGCATGCGTGCTTGCATTTTCACATTCTCAGACAAGCATTCACAATTGTGATTTTGTCTGTCGGCCTTGTCACAGCTCCCAGAATTTTCTAATCGGAGTTTGGGTTTGATGTTGGCGGTGCTCGGTTACAGGGCATTGCTGGGGCGCCCTTTCTAGGAGACAATCTAGTCCAGGCACAATCTTTTCAAGCAAGATTCCATATGGGAATGTTGTTATCCTTTCTGTGATATCAAGCAGCAAGGTAAATTTGGTAAGGAGTTACTTAGTCATGGACAAAGGTAATCTTCTGCGGAACCATATTAGATTCCCTATAAATAAAAAAAATTCCTGAAGGAAGTCAGGAAATTAAAGACCTTTTTGACTCTAGTTTTTTTCTTCGGTCTTGTCCTCGGCCATTAGTGGCTCTGTGCATAGAAGTATCGGGCTGATGGTAGCGGCATGGGACATCATCCTGTTTGCTCGGTTCCTTCTCAGACATCGTCAGATTATCATGCTCAGACTTTGCAATGGAGATTATACAGACTTGTCTCTTCGGAGAGCAGGAGACAAAGGTTTTTCTTAAGGGTGGTTGTCTCTGGATCATTCTTTCCATCTTTCCAGGGAACCTGCTTTCTCAGACCATCTTGGCTGTCTGTGATAACAGACACAACCTTCTAGGAGGAGGAACAGTCTATAGTCCCCTAAAGGTTCAGGGAATTTGGACTCAGAGTCTGGTTTTCCTATAATCATTCTGGATCTGAGAGTGCTCTTCAATACTATTCTGGCCTGGCCCCAGTTTTTCTCAGTCCAGTTTATCTAGTTCCAGTGGGACACATGTCTTCAGTTCGTCAGGGAGGAACGAGGAGTTCCTTAGTGATAACAGAGGTATCCAGATAATTCAATGGGCAGAGGCACATTCTTGATTATTGTCAATCCTCATCCCAGGGGTGGACTCTGGGAGGCGGACGTCATGACCAGGCAGCCTTTCAGCTTGATCCTCAAGGGAAGTCAGCCAGAATTGGATGCATGGCATTTCGGTAGAAAGCCAATTTTCCAAGGTACGGGTCAAGGTCCAGGGACACTCAGGTGGTCCTGGCGGTAACTTGGACTTTCATTCTAGCTTACCTATTTCCCCAGTTTGTGAAGGCGTCGGTGATCCTCTTTGCACCAGCTTGGACTCGCAGGATTTGGTATGCAGATCTGAGGGACATATCGTCTCTGCCACTGTGGAGACTTCCGTTGAGGAAGGACCTTCTAATTCAAGGGCCCTTCACCCAATCTAGTTGGTTACACAGACATCTGGCGGATGTTCCAGATGTACAATCTTTTTGTCAGGCCTTGGTCAGGATCATGCCTGTGTTCACACCAGTTACTCCTCCGTAGAGTCTTCATTTGATCTCTAGATTCTTCAAGGGGCTCCGTTTGAGCCTATGCATTCCTTAGATATTAAGTTGTTATCTTGGAAAGTTTTATTCCTTGTTGTTAATTCTTTTGCTCTGAGTGTGTCAAGACTCTATGCATTATAGTATTAGTCTCCTTATCTTATTTCCATTCAGATATGGTAGTTTTACATTCTAAATTAGGATTTCTTCCTAAGGTTTATTTTTGATCAGAACATTATTCAGGAGATTGTTGTTCTTTCGTTGTCTCCAAATTATTATTCTTAGAAGGAAGGACACAATTTGGATGTGGTCCATGCTTTATAGCTTTCTTACAGGCGTCTAGGACTGTAGTCAGTCTTCTTCTTGTTTTTGGTTTTCTCAGGAAAACGTAAAGGACAGAAAGCTACGGCGACTTTTCTTTCTTTTTAGCTAAAGAGTTTCATACATTTTGCATTTGAGACTGCTGGACAGCAGCCTCCTGAGAGAGTTCCGGCTCATTTCAAAAGAGCTGTCGATTCCTCTTGGGCATTAAGGAAAGAAGCTTCTGTGGAACAGATTTGCAAGGCTGCAACTTGGTTCTCTCTTCACACTTTCTTTTTTAAGACACGATGAGTCCACGGATCATCTTAATTACTAATGGGATATTCACCTCCTGGTCAGCAGGAGGAGGCAAAGAGCATCACAGCAGAGCTGTTAAATAGCTCCTCCCCTCCCTCCTTCTCCAGTCATTCTCTTTGCCTATGTTAGTGATAGGAAGAGGTAAAGTGATGGAGATTGAACGCTTAATATTATTCAAGAGAGGTTTTTTCTGGCTCGTCATTGAGACCATGATTCAGGCTAGTAAGCCTGTCACTAGAAAAATTTATCAGAAGATATGGCGTAAATATCTCGATGTGAATCCATGGGCTACTCATGGAGTAGAGTTAGGATTCCTAGAATTTTGTCTTTTCTCCAAGAGGGTTTGGAGAAAGGTTTATCGTCAAGTTTCCCTAAGGGGTCAACTCTCTGTCTTTATCTATTTTACAATCATTTTGTTAGGCCTTGGTCAGGATCAGGCCTGTGTTCAAACCAGTGACTTCTCCATGGAGTTTGAATTTAGTTCTCAAAGTCCTTCAAGGGGCTTCGTTTGAGACTATGCATTCCTTAGATATTAAGTTGTTATCTTGGAAAGTTTTATTTCTTGTTACTATTTCTTCTGCTTGGAGAGTGTCAGAGCTCTCGGCATTACAGTATGAGTCTCCTTATCTTATCTTCCATTCAGATAAGGTAGTTTTACGTACTAAAATAGGATTTCTTCCTAAGGTTGTTTCTGATCGGAACATTAATCAGGAGATTGTTGTTCTTTTCTTGTGTCCTAATCCTCCTTCTCACAAGGAAAGACTTCTGCACAATTTGGTCGTGGTCCGTGCTTTAAAGTTTTGCCTGCAGGCGACTAAGGGCTGTCATCAGTCTTCTTCTTTGTTCGTGGTTTTCTCAGGAAAACACAAGGGACAGAAAGCTACTGCTACTGCTCTTTCTTTTTGGGTATAATACATATTACAGGGAGTGCAGAATTATTAGGCAAATGAGTATTTTGACCACATCATCCTCTTTATGCATGTTGTCTTACTCCAAGCTGTATAGGCTCGAAAGCCTACTACTAATTAAGCATATTAGGTGATGTGCATCTCTGTAATGAGAAGGGGTGTGGTCTAATGACATCAACACCCTATATCAGGTGTGCATAATTATTAGGCAACTTCCTTTCCTTTGGCAAAATGGGTCAAAAGAAGGACTTGACAGGCTCAGAAAAGTCAAAAATAGTGAGATATCTTGCAGAGGGATGCAGCACTCTTAAAATTGCAAAGCTTCTGAAGTGTGATCATCGAACAATCAAGCGTTTCATTCAAAATAGTCAACAGGGTCGTAAGAAGCGTGTGGAAAAACCAAGGCGCAAAATAACTGCCCATGAACTGAGAAAAGTCAAGCGTGCAGCTGCCAAGATGCCACTTGCCACCAATTTGGCCATATTTTGCAACATCACTGGAGTGCCCAAAAGCACAAGGTGTGCAATACTCAGAGACATGGCCAAGGTAAGAAAGGCTGAAAGACGACCACCACTGAACAAGACACACAAGCTGAAACGTCAAGACTGGGCCAAGAAATATCTCAAGACTGATTTTTCTAAGGTTTTATGGACTGATGCAATGAGAGTGAGTCTTGATGGGCCAGATGGATGGGCCCGTGGCTGGATTGGTAAAGGGCAGAGAGCTCCAGTCCGACTCAGACGCCAGCAAGGTGGAGGTGGAGTACTGGTTTGGGCTGGTATCATCAAAGATGAGCTTGTGGGGCCTTTTCGGGTTGAGGATGGAGTCAAGCTCAACTCCCAGTCCTACTGCCAGTTTCTGGAAGACACCTTCTTCAAGCAGTGGTACAGGAAGAAGTCTGCATCCTTCAAGAAAAACATGATTTTCATGCAGGACAATGCTCCATCACATGCGTCCAAGTACTCCACAGCGTGGCTGGCAAGAAAGGGTATAAAAGAAGAAAATCTAATGACATGGCCTCCTTGTTCACCTGATCTGAACCCCATTGAGAACCTGTGGTCCATCATCAAATGTGAGATTTACAAGGAGGGAAAACAGTACACCTCTCTGAACAGTGTCTGGGAGGCTGTGGTTGCTGCTGCACGCAATGTTGATGGTGAACAGATCAAAACACTGACATAATCCATGGATGGCAGGCTTTTGAGTGTCCTTGCAAAGAAAGGTGGCTATATTGGTCACTGATTTGTTTTTGTTTTGTTTTTGAATGTCAGAAATGTATATTTGTGAATGTTGAGATGTTATATTGGTTTCACTGGTAAAAATAAATAATTGAAATGGGTATATATTTGTTTTTTGTTAAGTTGCCTAATAATTATGCACAGTAATAGTCACCTGCACACACAGATATCCCCCTAAAATAGCTAAAACTAAAAACAAACTAAAAACTACTTCCAAAAATATTCAGCTTTGATATTAATGAGTTTTTTGGGTTCATTGAGAACATGGTTGTTGTTCAATAATAAAATTAATCCTCAAAAATACAACTTGCCTAATAATTCTGCACTCCCTGTACATATGAGACTGCTAGACAGCAGCCTCTCAGGAAAGGTTCTTTAAGCAGTGGTGCCTTCTGTTTAGGTTCCCTGTCTTGTCCCTCCTGTATCATCTGTGTACTCTAGCTTTTGTATTGAATCCCATTAGTAATTAAGATGATCCGTGGACTCATTGTGTCTTAAAAAAGAAAAGAAAATGTATGCTTATCTGATAAATTTATTTCTTTTTTGACACGATGAGTCCACGGCCCGCCCTGTTCTTATTGACAGGTTGTTGGTTATTGTAAACTTCAGTCACCTCTGCACCTTGACTTTTACTTTTTCTTCCTAACTTCGGTCGAATGACTGGAGTGGGAGGGAGGGGACAAGCTATTTAACAGCTCTGCTGTGGTGCTCTCTGCCTCCTCCTGCTGACCAGGAGGTGAATATCACATTGGTAATTAAGATGAACCGTTGACTCATCGTGTCAAAAAAGAAATAAATTTATCAGGTAAGCATACATTTTATTTTTTCTAAAATTCTACAAATTTGTCACTTTTGCCTCGACTGAGGTTTCTTTTGGGAGAAAGGTTCTTCAAGCAGTGGTGCCTTCCGTTTAGGTTACCTGTCTTGTCCCTCCCGTATCTTCTGTGTACTCTAGCTTGGGTATTTAATCCCATTAGTAATTATGATGATCCATGGACTTATCGTGTCTTAAAAAAGAAAAGAAAATTTATACTTACCTGATAAATTTATTTCTTTTTTGACACGATGAGTCCACGGCCCGTCCTGTTCTTTTAGACAGGTTGTGGGTTATTGTAAACTTCAGACACCTTGGCTTTTCCTTTCTCTTCCTAACTTTGGTTGAATGACTGGAGTGGGAGGGAAGGGAGGAGCTATTTAACAGCTCTGCTGTGGTGCTCTTTGCCTCCTCCTGCTGACCAGGAGGTTAATATAGGTTAATAAAAAATAAATAAATTTATCAGGTAAGCATAAATTTTCTTTTTTTCTTATACAGAACTTGTTCCAGACTTTTATCTGGAGTTGTTGGTGTGTCGAGTTTGTTAGTGATGCACGTTTTGCCTGACTGGTCCGGCGGGACTTGCAGGTTCACTTGTTCAGTGTTTCTCTGGGTTTTTTTTTTCACAAAAAGAAATAATAAAAAAAAAGAAACTATTAATTTAGACTTGTGGGTCTAGATGTCGGAATCGCTTGGGCTGGACATTGGCAGTCTTCTTCAGACACAGGGCCAGTGGTGTCCCACTGTGTCCTTCAAGCTCTGATGGAGAACTGTGGCCCTGACTCTTTATGTCTTTGAGAGGGTTTTTTAGGAGTTTGTCACAAACTTGAAGGATATGTGGGGTTCGCCCACTGGCTCCTGCTTTGAAGGTTGGGATTAATCCCGGGCATGCAGCGCCTACCTTCTGATCTGAGGGGGTGTCAGCCACCCTTCCACGGTGGTAGTTAATTCTAACGGGTCTTTCAGAGGTGGTTGTTTTTACCATAGTCGCCTCTAAGAGCATTTATGCTCGGGCTAGTGTGGTTCACCGTTTTTTCTGGTATCGTCACCACAGTCTTGGTCGTTGTTGCCCTTTTTTGAGGGCTCAGGACCAGTTTGACCTCTATCCTAGGACTTTACCATCTGTAGGCTTTGTCTGCAGTTTTTCGTCGCAGTGTATCCATTTGAGGATGTTGGTCGGATCAGACTCGGAGAATTAACGTTGGGTCTTCCGATGGCTTAGGGTTAAGCTTAGTTCCTTCCCAAACTGAAGGCCCAGTTGTCAAATCGGCTGTGTCTAGATGTGCCCTTCCACTGATGGGTTTCTAATAGCCTAGCCTATACCAGTGGTTACAGGTGATTGCACTGTCCTCCCTAATAGATTCGGTGTACGTGGTTTTAGGGCTCCAGTGGTCTGGTTCTCCTATTTTGTCCCTGCGTTTTTTCAGGGGATTTTAGGATTGAGATTAGGATGTGTTTCTTTGTCTCTTATTTGAGGGGAGTTGAGAGTTTTCTGATTCTTTTCCCAGTCATGTTGCTGGGTTTAGGATTTTCTCTCTATGGGGTCCAGCTGGTCTTGTTCAACCTGTAGGATCTCAAATTGCATGTGGACCTTTTTCTCTGTTCTGTGCTTAGTCGTCTGTCAGACGGGCTGAGGGGGCTCGAGGGTTGTCTCTCTGAGGTTCACGCAGTTTGTCGTTCTATAGCTTTTGCCAGTCCTCCTGGCGGGAGGCGCCCTTTGGGTGCTCAGTGCCTGGGTGATCATCTTCTGATGGTTCCTGAGGTTTTGGGGAACGAGTGTTTTGTATCTCGTGTCTTCCACCGGGGGTCCTTTTAGTCTCTCTGTAGAGTGCTGGGATCCGGTGGTTCGTAATTTTGGAAAAGGACAGGCCGTGGGGATCTTTTCTCCTGTTTCTGAGTGATTTATCTCAGGGTACGGTTGTCCTTTTGTTTAAGTGACCGTTTATTCCTCCCCTGTCTTGAGGGGTGGTGTGTGCTGGCTTGCTGGCTGTTGTGCCCTGTGGGTTTGTCTCGCTCCTGTTTTATAGGGATTGCTTTTGCTTTCCTGCATTAAGCCTATCTAGAGTGGCTGGGCGTTCAGAATTGCTTTAGCATATGGCTCTGTGGCTTGTAGTTGTTGTACCGTTTGCTTGTACAAGAGCAGGTGGGGTAGTCCTTGTTTAGGGGCTTTGCCTTTTTTTCACACCACTAGCTTCTCTTTCTGTCTGGCTTCTGTATGGCATAGACTGTTGCTTGTATGGTAACCCCAGTCTTTCGTGATCTGGGGGGGTGGGTCTAGGTTTGTTTCTCCTGTGAGCTAGTAGGGGTTTTCACTTGGTCTTTGGGGGGCCCTTGGTCCCTGATGTTTGGCGACCTGGTCACTTTCTGGTTTTGAGATCTGTTGTTCTCCCTTATATTCCTTTTGAGGTTCCTATCTTGGGACATAGGCCAGAGTAAGTTTGTACACTGGTCGGGTTGTCCTCTTCACGGCCTGGGGGGGTTTCCTCCTTATATTAGGTTTGGTTCCCATTGGGAATTGTTCCTGGGTTCCCCTAGATGGTTGGGGGGCTGCAGTTGGGCTGTTGCCTTAAGAAATTGTGTCCATGGGGTCTGTGTTCTCGGCTAGGTCCATTTGTGGTGACCATTCAGGTTGGTGGATTTGCGTTAATGGCACTGCATTTTTGGTTTGCAAAAGGTTTTTTGTACCCTGTCTGTGGACGGGATGGGGTTCTTTTTGTCTTGGGAATGTGTTTTGGGTGGTGCCTTAATATGATACGCCTCTTACCCTCCCGTTGGCATTCTGTGTCCTCTTTGGCTTGGGTATAAATTTCCAATAAGTAATGAATGCGGCTGTGGACTCTTTCCCATTAGGAAGAAAGACAAATTATACTTACCTGATCATTTTCTTTTCTTCCATGGGAAAGAGTCCACAGCCCCCCGCCCATTTTTTTAGGCATTGTTGTTAATCTTCTGGCACTTTTTTCACCTTAGTGCTTCTTCCACTGTTCCTTGTTCCTCTGGCTTAATGACTGGGGGAAAGGGGAAGTGGGAGGAGTATTTAAGCCTTTGGCTGCTGGGTCTTTGCCGCCTCCTTGTGGCCAGGTTCTTATTTCCCATAAGTTATGAATGTGGCTGTGGACTCTTTCCCACAGAAGAAAAGAAAATGATCAGATAAGCATAATTTATTTCAGTTCTTTTGACAGACTTGCATTTTAGCCAATCAGTGCTCACTACAAGGGTAACTTCATGTGCATGAGGTCAATGTTATCTATATGAAACACATGAACCAACGTCTTCTAGTGGTGAAAAACTGTCAATGCTTTCATATTAGAGGCGGCCTTCAAGGTCTAAGAAATTAGCATATGAACCTAGGTTTAGCTTTTAACTAAGAATACCAAGAGAACAATGCAAAATTGGTGATACAAGTAAATTGGAAAGTTGTTTAAAATTACTTGGAATTGACTGCCCCTTTAAGCTCCTTGCAATAGCACTTGTGAAGGGTCCGGGTGTGATTATGGCTCAAGGCATTGTCAGAACTGGGATATTGGAACTTTCATATCAAAAGCCTCTTTGCTTGGGGCGTGGCCAAGCACCACCGGGAGAGGACGCAAATCTACTTAGCTCCAGCTGGAGAGCCCATATACCTTAACTTTATCTGAACTCTAGCCTACAGATACGAGAAAATCTGACTGAATCACTTATATGGGACTCTACTGAATATGAAACAATCTGGTTTTATTGATTTTATCAAATATATACCTTATGCCAGGCCAGTGAGGCCTACACACGCAAGATCCTCATCGCCCTTTCCCGGTGCGCAGACTGAAACTGCTAACTAAAATCTATCTATCAACTACTGGACCACGATGACTCGCATAATGAGAACCCATGGGAGCCTGCAGGCTTTATTACAGGGTCTGATCCATCAGGCGGATGATTGCTTCTCAGACCTGTCTGGCTCACTAGCAGCGGCAATGGCGGGAGCGACTTGCGGTCCGTCAGATTGGGAAGTAAAAGAAGAATCGCTTCACCGGACCTTGCCTCAGGGCGACTCAGCCCAACAAGATCGACCCCTATGGCCTATCTACCCAAACACCAACCCAGAGGAGGCTGCTCAAGCCTGGAAAGTGGCTATTATTATTAAGGGTCGGGGCGGCCTGAAGATTGAGGAGACTCCTACTACGCTGACAGCGGTGAATCCGCAGCCCTTGGCACCACAAGCTCCCTTGACTGATCCGGCCTGCCCTGATCTACTACTCAGAAGCGACCGCGGTATGAAAGCACCAGATACCCAGATGGCCTTGGGGACCGGTCTGTCACAGAAGAGTTCCTTATCAGCAGTGGCAGTCGCATACTTACAAATGACAGCCCTAGCAGATGACATAGCGATTTCCCATATGGAAGGTGGGTTACATCAAACCTTGCGCAAAGATGGATCTAAACAGATCTTTACCTCACAGATACGGGATTTTCCTGCCTCAGTGCGGCACGTGGAGCATAGTGTCGCAGCAGCTACAGGAGTGGGCTAGAAGATGGCCTGCATGTGAGTTTCTGGCGGCGTAGTCAACTGTCAGTGTCTGAAGAGATCAGATCGTGTAGATATTGACACCAGCTGTCTTAAGACAATAAGCCCACATAATATCAATATATATGCACCAACAGACTCTCACTACAGTCTTTGTCTGTAATTAGTTCTGAGTTTTAAAAAGAGACATATCGCTACTAGACACTGGAGCAACTTGAAACTCTGATAACAAATATATAATCCAACCATATATATAACAGGTTACTTTAATGTTTTCTGGGCATAATACATTCAATATTCTTAAGGGCTTGATATGAATATCTTTTACACCCTATTATTGCTATGCTAGTTTGAGCTATCATATACCACTGGGTTGAATACATATTAGGATATTTTATCATGTACTGTTCATACCCTATAACGAATATGTACATATTTTTGCTGTTAGTACTTAAGAAGATGTGCTATGTCTATACGTGGTGATGTAACCTTTAATTTACTTCATGATTAGAAGATGTTCATGTGGGGTCTAGATATGATGTTAGTTATTGATCAATAGTGATATTCAATCCTAACTTGCACTATTATAATCCTATGGCCTATTCTCCACTTTATCCCCCTTTAATTATAAAATATCCGTCTTCCCATAGCCCTCTTTCTCAGCTAAATGAAGGAGTTAATACACTGTATTTTATTTGGTTACCAATAGATTATTTCACCTTCATGTTTACTATTAAATTGCCCTTTTATATACCCCCATTAGGCTTGTCCATGGCTAATAATACATAGATAGATAACATGGCGTCATAGCCTATCTACTTTACTACATGGACAAGACTAAGAGTCCCCACCAAGCCTACTAAAGTACTTTCATATGTATATGGCTTCGCCCTCCACCCCTTCCCTACTATACATAGTGGTGCTTACCCGCTGAATCTCCCCCTCCCACCCTCACTGCACATGTATTCACGCTCATATTGAAGCTCTTAAAGAGCTAGACTTCTGGCCATCAGATACCTATTATTTACTATATTCTTGGTCCATGGGGCCTAAAACTAAGTTCCTAACTGGCCAGCCATACATGATACACTATAGAAAAAATGAGGTCTCATTAACCTTTCACCAATGTATTATATAGAGACCGAAATGTATCGGTTAATTGTGTTCGTATTCTGTTCTTTTGACAAAAAGGTGTTCTGTGATTTATGTATATTTTATGCAAAAACCTCAATAAAAAATTATTTAAAAAAAAAAAAAAAAAGCCTCTTTGCTTTCTCTTTGATCTCTGCGCAGCTCCTATTTCCGTGTGCTTTCTCTCTTAGCGGGGCGGCTTCTAATTGCATACCACGTGATTGGGTGCAATTTACTTCCGTAATAGCAATCCAGTCTGCAGCAGGGTTCCTTTTCGCAGCGACGGGGAGTCCATCTGGTTCTGGGTCTCTAGGAGGTGGTGAGTGCCCCAGCCGTTTGTGTGGGATAGAGGTTCCTCTTATACCTAGATATTTTTTTATCCTTGTGTGGAAATAATCTCCAACTATGGAGGACTCTGAAGTTAACCCTCTAGAGGGTTCTATACCCACAGTGACTACCAATAACTGCTTGTATTGCAAGGAGAACTTAGTATGGCCCCCTGCACAACTCTGTTCCAATTGCCTAGGTGATGTTCTAAGGTCTAGAAAGGGAGCAAAAATTGTTAACCCTTCTAATAAGTTTAGTCTTTCTGAGCCGTCTACATCTCAGGACTCAGTTGTCCAGGAGATGCCTACCCTTATTCCACAACCTGGTTTTAACCCTGTTTCACATGCAGTTCCCCACAGCACGCCTATTCCTCCTACAGGAGGTTTTTTTTCCCAGTGGTCTTTACTACGCAGTTGCAATCTGCTGTGTCCATGGCCTTGAGTGCCTTACCTATCTCTGTAAAGGTTAAGCATAGCTCTACAGATCTAGATATATCAAACTTTCCTAAGATATAGTGAGTCCACAAAGTCATCATTTGCTGTTGGGAATATCACTCCTGGCCAGCAGGAGGAGGCAAAGAGCACCACAGTTAAGTATCACTTCCCTTCCCACAAACCCCAGTCATTCTCTTTGCCTTGATGCATGGAGGAGGTGAAGTTTTAGTTTCTGAAGAAGATTGGATTTATATTACTTCAATCAAGACTTTATTATTTTGAAAGCCAGAGTGGGTTTACTCTGACATTTCCTCTCAAGATTGGGTCTAGCCGTACTCCACGTTAGTCTCTTCAGTAGGGCAGTGGTGTCTTTAAAGCAATTAGGAAATTGTAAGGTGGGCCTTGCTGCATTTTCCTAACACTTTTCTGCTCTAGTATAGAAAGCCAGAATATGCTTATTCTTTTTTCTACAGGCCTATGTGGGGAGTGGCATCCTTTCACGCCGAGTAAGCTGTCCTCCTGCCGGATGGCTAGATGCAGATAAGTGCCTTTGTGTCTTCTAGGGGCAAGATTGGGCACTTTATCAGTTATCTGCAGTATCTTTGGGACTCAGTATATCCTTAGTAAGGGTATCGTTAAGGGCAGGGTGCAGGCACTTTATATGTATGTGAGAGAGACTGGTCATTTACTCAATTTTAATATGTGGAATATTTGAAGGGGTTAACCTGCCTTATACTATGTGGGATTGCATAGCATTTATAGGCACTTTGTTCTTATTACGATTCTTAGATTCACTTTAGAAAAGAGCGTGTTTTGTTTTAGCAGAATGATGCACTTCCTTTCTCTTCTGCTACTGCAGACAGGAGAAACATTCCGTGAGTGGTATTGTTGTTACTGGCAGCTGCAGCTTACTAGCTAGGAGCGGACTACACTATCCCCGATGCCACTATTTTATTTATGTTGGGAGTGAGGATTTAGGCGATGCCTTTTTATTTTTGTGCCTGTTTCACTGAGTTAATTATTTCAGAAAAGAGGCGCTCCGTTATTGATAATTGGGCGCCTACATCTCAGTGGGTATGTGACTGCCTCCTTCTAATGAGGATCAGAACGCCACCATTTTGCCTGCTTTATCCATCTCAGAACGGAACGGCAATATGGGCTGTTGTCTTGAGTGCAGATGTGATATACCTTGATGGACTATAGTTTTTATTGAACAAGGCAGTTATTTAGCCTAGTTGTTCCAATTACGCAGACAAGTAACTTATATAAAAAAACTCTAAAGTGCTTTATTGGGAATAAATCTTTAATGAACATTTTGTCTCTGAGATTATTGCTTACAAACCTTAAAAGTTTAGTTAGGTTTAAGCAATTGTCTAAGGATTTAGGATCTTGTTCCTGTGGATTATTGCCTAGTAACATTCCACGGCAATTTAAGATCATCTAAAGTGACAGCACAATTTGTTAGACGTTTTATATTTTGTGCTTATTAATCTGCTCACGGAGTTTGAGTTGTTTTCCCATGTTATGTCAAAAATGTACTCATTGTTGATTCTCAGGATGATGCTGTTTAGGCAATGCCTCAGTTTTCTCCTCAAATGTCCCAAGCCTTATGGTGTCACATAAAGTGTCCTGCATTTTCCTCTGTCTCATTTTGCTTGCAGAATTTTTTATTTTTGCTCAGGTATCTTCTGCGATATCTGCGGCATTGTCTACTTTCTTTCATGTAAGTGGCAAGAGTCCATGAGCTAGTGACGTATGGAATATACATTCCTACCAGGAGGGGGCAAAGTTTTGCAAACCTCAAAATGCCTATAAATACACCTTCCACCACACACATACCTCAGATTTACAAACTTTGCCTCCTATGGAGGTGGTGAAGTAAGTTGTGATTGATTTCTTCTATATAGGGGCTTCTAAGTATTTTAAAGCCCATTTCCTCTCAGAGTATTTTATTTATTTATTTATTATCAGGTATTTGTAGAGCGCCAACAGGTTCCGCAGCACTATGAACATGGGTGGTATATAAAAACCGATTACAGGGATCAAATAGGGAGAGAGGGTCCTGCCAAGAGTTGCACTGTTGTAGTCGGCTCTTAAGAAGGTGAACTACAAACAGCTGGGCTCATAGGCTTACATGCTATGGGGTTTTAGGGGATAGCAGTGGAGTTAGGAAGGTTAGTGTACGTTGTAAGCGTCCCTGAATAGTAGAGTTTCTTGTGGAGCAAGGCAGAGAGTTCCATAAGATGGGAGCCAGTCTTGAGAAATCTTGTAGACGGGAATGTAAGGTGGTAACAAGAGAAGAGGAGAGTAAGGAGATCATTAGCGGAGTGAAGGGGACGGGAGGGAGAGTATCTGGAGACAAGGTCTGACATGTAGGGGGGAGCAGTGCAATTGAGGGCTTTGTGTCTCAGAGTGAGAATTTTGTGTTCAATCCTGGATGCAAGAGGAAGCCAGTGAAGGGATTTGCAGAGAGGTGCGGCAGATGAAGAGCGACATGCAAGGTAGATGAGCCTGGCAGAGGCATTCATTATGTATTGTAAAGGAACTAGGTGGCAGCTAGGGAGACCAGAGAGGATAGAGTTGCAGTAGTCGAGGCGGGAAAGGATGAGAGAGTGAATTAAAATCTTTGTTGTGTCTTGTGTAAGGAAATGTCTAATTTTAGCAATGTTTTTAAGTTGGAAGTGGCAGGCTTTAGCCAAGGACTGAATTTGAGGAGTGAAAGAAAGATCTGAGTCAAGTGTGACCCCAAGACATCGGGCATGTGAGGTTGGGGTAATGATGGAGTTGTCAACAATTATAGAGACATGGGGGGTAGAGATTTTGGAAGAAGGGGGGAAAATAAGGAGCTCAGTTTTGGAGAAGTTTAGCTTGAGGTAGTGAGAGGACATCCAAGATGATATATGAGAGAGACAGTTAGTGACATGGGTTAGCAAGGAAGGAGATAGTGCTGGTGCAGAGGTGTAGATTTGGGTATTGTCGGCATAGAAATGATAATGAAACCCGTGGGACTTTATTAAGGAACCTAGTGAGTACGTGTAGATTGAGAAGAGAAGGGGAACGAGGACAGAGCCTTGCGGTACCCCAACAGAAAGAGGTAACGGGGCAGAGGATACCCCAGAGAAGGCTACACTAAAGGTATGGTTAGATAGGAAGAGAGAGCTGTGTTACAGATGCCAAAGGATTGTAGGGTATGGAGCAAAAGAGGGTGGTCAACAGTATCAAAGGCTGCAGACAGATCAGGGAGGATAAGTAGAGGGAAGTGGCCTTTTGATTTTTCTGTAAGTAGATCGTTGGTAACCTTAACAATTGCTGTCTCTGTTGAGTGAAGGGGGCAAAATCCAGATGCAATGGGTCAAGGAGGGGGTTTAATGTAAGGAAATGGGATAGACGAGCGTATACTAGTTTTTCAAGAAGTTTTGAGGCAAGAGGTAGTAGGGAAATAGGGTGGTAGTTGGATTGGGAGGTTGGATCGAGAGAAGATTTTTTGAGGATAGGTGTGACTAATGCATATTTAAGAGATGTGGGAACTATACCAGTGCTGAGGGAGAGGTAGAAGATGTGTGTAAGTATAGGGGTAAGGGTAGAAGAGAGGGAGGGGTGTAGTTGTGTGGGGATGGGGTAGAGGGGACAGGTAGTGAGGTGAAAGGATAGTATAAGGGCAGAAACATCATCTTCTGTAACAGGGGCAAAAGAGCTAAATTTATGTCTAGGTGGGTTTTGGATGATTGTGAGCTTTTGAGGGGGTGGGAGACCGGTAGTATGTTGAGAGCTGATTTCATTTCTGATGGAGTCGATTTTGTTGTTGAAGTAGCTGGCAAAATCTTAGGCTGAGAGAAAAGGTGTGGTGGGAGGTGGGGGTGGGCAGAGAAGAGTATTGAATGTTGAGAACAGACGTTTTGGGTTTGAAGAAAGAGTAGAGATAAGGGTAGAGAAGTAATGTTGCTTATATAGATTAAGGGCAGAATAGTAGGAGTTCAAGATGAACTTATAGTGAAGAAAGTCAGCAGAACTGCGAGATTTCCTCCAGTGTGGCTCAGCAGTACGGGAACATCTGCGTAGGTACCGTGTCATGCCAGGGCTGAGAATTAGTGTATGTTTTCGGAGCTATGGTAAGTGGGGCCAGGTTATCAAGGACCAATGTAAAGGTGGAGTTATAGTGGCAGATTGATTCATCAGGACAGGAAAAGGAGGGGATGGAAGAGAGAAGAGGTTCGAGAGAGTTAGGAAGCTGTTGCTGATCTAATGACTTGATTCTTCTGTGAAGCTTAGTGTGAGGGGTAGAAGGAGGGAGAGTTGTAGGGAGGGGGGTGATGGTACATGTGAGGAGGTGGTGGTCAGAAAGAGGAAAAGGTGAGTTTGTGAAGCTTGAGATAGTGCATCGATAACTGAAAATCAGATCAAGGGAGTGACCATCTTTGTGAGTGGGAGAGTCAGTCCATTGAGACAGGCCGAGAGAGGAAGTGAGTTGCAGAAGTTGTTTTGCAGAGGAGGAAAAGGGATTATCAACAGGGAGGTTGAAGTCACCAAGAATGAGGGCAGGGGTATCCGAGGAAAGGAAGTAAGGTAGCCAGGTGGCAAAGTGATCTAGAAATAGAGTTGCGGAGCCAGTACAGTGTTTGTCAGAGGGATGTGAAGGAAGTATTGCCTGTTGATTTAGTGGTTTCACCCATGAAAGGCTCTCTGTAATTGGTCGCAGGGATTCAACCCCTGCCTCCCTTTTCAGATCGACGTTATACTCCTATACCATTACTTCTGCTGATATTTTTCAGTACTGGTTTGCTATATGTGGATAGGTGTCTTCTGGTAAGTATGTATTATTTTTTGAAGACACTCACAGCTATGTTTGGCGCTTTATATTATATTGTATTGTTTTAAATATGTTTGCTTATATTTGCAATGAGTCTATGTATATTTCCCTTTTTTGCAGTTTCAGTATGGAATTTATGTTTGGGAAGATTATTTAATTTTTTCTTACCTGGGGTTCCAGTTTTTTTCAATTTGTCTTTGTTTTCCAACATTTTCTTGGGCAAACTAGCACCTAGATTACGAGTCTTGCGTTAGGGTTAAAAAGCAGCATTAAGAGGTCCTAACGCTGCTTTTTTTCCAAACGCTGGTATTACGAGTCTTGAAATGACAGGCTCACTGCTCACTTTTTTGGCCAATGTCGGTAATACCACAAATCCACTTACGTAAATTGCGTATCCTATATTTTCAATGGGACTTACATAACGCCGGTATTATGAGTCTGCAAAAAAGTGAGCTGTACAGCCTCTCCTGTCAAGACTGGTACCGCATTTAAAAGTCAGTAGTTAAGAGCTTCATGGGCTAACGCCGTAACATAAAACTCTTAACTAAAGTGCTAAAAAGTACACTAACATCCATAAACTACCTATTAACCCCTAAACCGAGCACCCCCCCCCCACATAGCAAACACTAAAAACAAAAATTAACCCCTAATCTGCCGAACTGGACATCACCGCCACTATAAAATATTTATTAACCCCTAAACTGCCGCCCTCCCGCATCGCAAACACTAGTTATATTTTATTAACCCCTAATCTGCCGTCCCTAACATCGCCAACACCTACCTACATTTATGAACCCCTAATCTGCCGCCCACCATATTAAATTTATTAACCCCTAAATCTAAGTCTAACCCTAACACCACCCTAACTTAAATATAATTGAAATAAATCTAAATAAAATTACTACAATTAACTAAATTATTCCTATTTAAAACTAAATACTTACCTATGAAATAAACCCTAAGCTAGCTACAATATAAGTAATAGTTACATTGTAGCTAGCTTAGGGTAACTATTTAATAGCTATTGTACCTAGTTAAAATAAATACAAACTTGCCTGTAAAATAAAAATAAACCCTAAGCTAGCTACAATTTAACTATTAGTTATATTGGAGCTAGCTTAGGGTTTATTTTATAGGTAAGTATTTAGTTTTAAATAGGAATAATGTAGTTAATGATAGTAATTTTATTTAGATTTATTTAAATTATATTTCAATTAGGGGGTGTTAGGGTTAGGGTTAGACTTAGGTTTAGGGGTTAATAAATTTAATATAGTGGCGGCAACGTTGGGGGTGGCATATTAGGGGTTAATAATTGTAGGTAGGTTGCGGCGACATTGGGGGTGGCAGATTAGGGGTTAATAAATATAATGTAGGTGTCGGCGATGTTGGGGGCAGCAGATTAGAGGTTCATAAGTATAATGTAGGTGGCGGCGGTATCCGGAGCAGCAGATTAGGGGTTAATAAGTGTAAGATTAGGGGTGTTTAGACTCGGGGTTCATGTTAGGGTGTTAGGTGTAAACATAAAATGTGTTTCCCCATAGAAATCAATAGGGCTGCGTTACTGAGATTTATGCTGCTTTTTTGCAGGTGTTAGACTTTTTCTCAGCCGGCTCTCCCCATTGATGTGTATGGGGAAATCATGTACAAGCATGTACAACCAGCTCACCGCTGACTTAAGCAGTGCTGGTATTGGAGTACGGTAAGGAGCTCAATTTTGCTCTACGCTCACTTCTTGTCTTTTAACGCCGGGTTTTTTAAAAACCTGTAATACCAGCGCTGCAGGTAAGTAAGCGGTGAGAAAAAACTGCTCGTTAGCACCGCACAGCTCCTAACGCAAAACTCGTAATCTGGCCGTTTGTATGGACAAATTTCTGCTCTTTCTGTCTTATTTCATAGAAAGATATTCACTGTTTTGTTCAGGCTTTGATTCATATTAAACCTGTTTTTAAATCTATTTCTCCTCCTTGGAGTCTCAATTTTGGTTGTGACAGGCTCCTCCTTTTGAGCCTATGCATTCTCTGGACATTTCTTGGAAAGTGTTATTTCTTTTGACTTTCTCTTCTGCTTGAAGAGTTTCTGTATTGTCTGCTCTCTCTTGTGAGTCTCCTTATCTGATTTTCGATCAAGATAAAGCTGTTTTGCAGACTTCATTTAAATTTTTGCCTAAAGTTGTGTTACTCCTTTGTGTCCTAATCCTAAGAATTTTTGAAAGGTCTTTACATTATTTGCATGTGGTAAGAGCTTTGAAATATTATGTTGAGGCTTCTAAAGATTTCAGAAAGACTTCTGGGCCGCGATCCGATATGCAGCGTCGCTCACAAAAGCCGGCAACGCCAAATTTTGCGCTGGTTTCGTATCACATATATGGCGTAACATAGAAGTTACGCTCGTATATTTCTGCCTTTGGCCAGAGTTTTTTGGCCCATAGACAGGTATACCAAACCAGCGCAATTTGGTATCCAATATACAGCGTAAGGCCTTACGTGGCAAAAATTGAGAAATCTTACTCCATTTTCACCTCGCCACAAATTGCAGGCGTAGTAAGCCTTACGCTGTGTATCGGAGCCCCGTAACTCCCTAAACTAGCTGCAAAATAAAACCTAACGCATGCGCAATTTCTATCTACCTGTCAACCGTGATCCCCCGCGGCAATCCCTAATAAAGTGTTTAACCCCTAAACCGCCGCTCCCGGACCCCGCAGCCACCTACATTGAATGTCTAACCCCCTAATGTGAGCCCCCTACCCCGCCGCCACCTATTTTAACTATATTACCCCCTAATCTAATCCCCCTACACCGCCGCCACCTATTTTAAATGTATTAACCCCTAATCTAATCCCCCTACACCGCCGCCACCTATAATAAATGTATTACCCCCTAAAATACTAAACTGTCCCTACACTAAACTAAATTAAAAATAGCCCTGAAAAGGGCTTTTTGCGTGGCATTGCCCCAAAGTAACCAGCTCTATTATCAGCCCTTAAAATGGCCTTTTGCGGGGCATTGCCCCAAAGTAACCAGCTCTTTTACCAGCCCTTAAAAGGGCTTTTTGCGGGGCATTGTCACAAAGTAATCAGCTCTTTTGCCTGTAATCTAAATCCCCCTACACCGCCGCCACCTATATTAAATATATTAACCCCTAATCTAATCCCCCTACACTGCCGCCATCTATATTAAATTTATTAACCCCTAATCTAATCCCCCCTATACCGCCGCCACCTATATTAAATTTATTAACCCCTAATATAATCCCCCTATACTGCCGCCACCTATATTAAATTAATTAACCCCTAAAATACTAAAATTTCCCTACCACTAAACCTAAGTCTAACCCTACAAATAGCCCTGAAAATGGCTTTTTGCGTGGCATTGCCCCAAAGTAACCAGCTCTATTGCCAGCCCTTAAAATGGCTTTTTGCGGGGCATTGTCACAAAGTAATCAGCTCTTTTGCCTGTAATCTAAATCCCCCTATACCGCCGCCACCTATAATAAATGTATTACCCCCTAATCTGACCCCCCTACACCGCCGCAACCTATATTAAATATATTAACCCCTAATCTAATCCCCCTACATCGTCGCCACCTATATTAAATATATTAACCCTAATTATAATTATTTAACACCCCCCTAACTTAAATATAATTTAAATTAAACAAACTAAATTTACTATCATTAACTAAATTATTCCTATTTAAAACTAAATACTTACCTATAAAATAAACCTTAAGATAGCTACAATATAATTAATAATTACATTGTAGCTATTTTAGGGTTTATATTTATTTTACAGGTAACTTGGTATTTATTTTAACTAGGTACAATAGCTATTAAATAGTTAATAACTATTTAATAGTTACCTAGTTAAAATAATTACCAATTTACCTGTAAAATAAATCGTAAACTAAGTTACAAATACTATCAATAAATTAAATAAACTACAAATATCTAAACTAAAATACAATTAAATACACTAAACTAAATTACAAAAAACAAACAAACACTAAATTACAAAAAATAAAAAAAGATTACAAGAATTTTAAGCTAATTACACCAATTCTAAGCCCCCTAATAAAATAACAAAGCCCCCCAAAATAAAAAAAATTCCCTACCCTAATCTAAATTACAAAAGTCAACAGCTCTATTACCAGCCCTTAAAAGGGCCTTTTGTGGGGCATTGCCCCAAAGTAATCAGCTCTTTTGCCTGTAAAAAAACCAACAACCCCCCCATTACAACCCATCACCCACATACCCCTATTCTTACCCACCCAATCCCCCCCTTAAAAAACCTAAGTCTAACCCCCAAGTGCTCCTTACCTGTCCTGAAGACCGGCGGAGAAGGTCCTGTTCCAGGCGGAGAAGTCTTCTTCCAGACGGCGACATCTTCTTCTTCTTCCAGGATCCAGTCGGTGTGGAGCGGGGAGTTGAAGACCGATGACTGCAGAGCTGAAGACCGATGACTGCAGAGCTGAAGACCGGCGATGCTGGAACTGAAGATCGGCGATAGAATAAGAGCTACTGTAATTCTATTGGCTGATTAGAATAGTCAATAGAATTACAGTAGCTCTTATTCTATTGGCTATTCAAATCAGCCAATAGAATTAAAGTAGCTCGCATCCGATTGGCTGATTTGAATTTGAAGGCTCAAATCAGCCAATAGGAATTCAAGGGACACAATTTTTAATCGCGTCCCTTGAATTCCTATTCAGTGTACGGCGACAATCGTATGAAGAGGATCCTCCACGCTCCGGCTCCGGTCTTCAGTTCCAGCGGTCTTCAGTTCCAGCGTCGCCGATCTTCAGTTCCAGCATCGCCAATCTTCAGTTCTAGATGGAAGGTCTTCAGCTCCGCGGTCATCGGTCTTCAACTGCTCCGCTCCACGCCGGCTGGATCCTGGAAGAAAAAGAAAAGATGTCGCTGCCTGGAAGAAGACTTCTCCGCCTGGAACAGGACCTTCTCCACCGGTCTTCAGGACAGATAAGGAGCACTTGGGGGTTAGACTTAGTTTTTTTAAGGGGGGATTGGGTGGGTTAGAGTAGGGGTATGTGGATGGTGGGTTGTAATGGGGGGTTGTTCTTTATTTCCACAGGTAAAAGAGCTGATTACTTTGGGGCAATGCCCCACAAAAGGCCTTTTTTTTTTTAAAAAATAATTTTTATTGAGGTTAAAATAGCATATACACAACAGTCTCATCAACAGGTTACACTTCTCAGCATACATTATACTGACATGACATAACACTTTAGGCACCTCATTTTTTGAATTTTGTAGGTTCGCAAAGTTCTCAGACAAACAGGTCCAATGGAGGGACCAGAAGTTAAACAAAGCAATTGAGGACATGTTAATGGAGATAATAGTAAAAGTTGCAGTTTCAGCATATATGGGATAAATAAAAATTATGAAATGAACATACAATATCAAAATAAAGAAGCATAATAAAGTTGTTATTTGAAGCCAATAACCCATTAACACTGAGCATGTATTAGAACATAGGCATTTTTAAGCCTATTATCTTGGATAAAGTTCAGGGAAACAGGAAAAAGCAAACAAAACTGATTTTCCTTCATTGGAACCCCGGGAGCCATTTTACAAAAATGCAGGGAAAAACTAAGTCATGGCTCTACGGGTTGGACAGAGACTACTAAACTCTGTCAAAAGGGTATGGGGAGAAAAAGGGAATCAACCCTAACCGCACCAAAGTGGTGGGGGGGGGGGGGGGCGGAGGGCTGGCCGAAAATACTATATCCTTATATTACTAATTTACATAGTTATACACCACAAACTGTTAACCCACACAGTAAACAGGGAAGCAATCCAGTGATGACGTATTCGGAACGCCTAATCATAAAAATATAGTACACTCTGAAATCTGTATAGGCTTTAGTATCTATTTGAATGGTTGCTGCAAGCCTATGTGAGAGCTATGCAATAGGTAGCATGTTCTGCTTACCCCCCCCCCCACTAGTAATAATGTATTCAAGGTTCAACATATAAGCATCTAAGCAAGACAATATGTACTGTAGTACATTCTAGCTGTGAGGGTACATTCTAGTCCACACAGATAGACAAAAAGCAGTGTGCATGGCTCTATGGATATGTGCTGTTGAACAGTTTATATGGAATAATAAAGGTTTTTAGGAGGGGCCATACTGGGGCTGGTGTATGTATGGGGAAGTGTATTTTAGTATTTGTACCCTCTAAAATTCTCCAGCCAAGGTTAACAAAAATGAGCTCCCTACACCCCAAACTCCATAGATATAGTGAACTCAGGGATCCCGGCCGCGGACCCCTGAGACACCATCAAGGATTATTAGAGAGTATAGGTCGGGAAAGTAAAACAAAAGGACAGATTTTACTGGAGACATTAGCCCAACACATACACATAGGGCGGGGGAACATTCTATCCTAAACAAAAGGTCTAGCACATTATATTTTACTAGCATCAATACAATATGTGTATGGTAGAAGGAGCTGTGCCTCTTAGTTGTTGAAAAAATCATCTGTTTAATCCACTGAGAACAAGGCACATAAAAAATGGAAGACATGGTAACAATAAACAATATAATTATATAGCATGAAAATGTAATCTGGGCAAACGAGCAAATTTAGTGTGGAAGTCCAAATATCAGGCCCCAGGGCCTTCATAACAAGCTTCAACGAGCATCATAGCATATTACTTGGGAACCACACCGGAGTACAAGAAGAGGTGGCATATAGGAATGACTGCGATGCTAACCCACAGCTTGTCCTCATAGGTTGGGTCTCATAGGTCGGATCTGTCAGGCTAAAGAGCCGTCATTTAGGGTTATGAGGCCACAGTACTCAAAGACAAGCCACATAGATAAAAATAGATTTATCCTATGCCAGTTCTACACAGGTAGGTCAGTCGTGTGGCGTGCTGAGTAGTGGATAATTCTGCCGGACCAGGCCGCTTCAAAAATGGTTCCGAGAGATCTCTACAGCCATCTGAGCCATGCGATAAGCCCGCAAAGCTAATGTCCGAGAGAGGCGTGCATTACAATGCATGAAAACTGCCATGCTCCATAGAGCCTTCTCCCCTGTACGAGTAGCCGTACTGTGTTACCTCCCATATTTGCAGGCCGCTTCTGGTGATAGAGAGAGAGCGGAGCCCCAGCTTGGGGTCCACACTCACCGGCATCAGTGACTGAGAACACATCTGGGGATCTGTAGGCGCTGCGGTACACTGCGACTCCGGTGCTGCTCTTTGCTTTTCAGCAGCTGTATCGCTGCGTGTTCGCGCCTCTTGGTCTCTCACCTATCCTCCTCCCATACTCCTCCAATAAATCTCTGATGCCGGAATATAATGCCTGGGTCTCCATGGCGGGCAGTAGTATATCGTCCCCCAAAATGGCGCTTCAATATGTGGCAGGGAGCTCCGTAGCAGTTTTTCAGCTCAGCAATATAGGCACACCAACTGATTCTTTATTCCCATATCTCAGGCTTCTTCCTGAGTTAATGTCCTTTAGGGACAAGCTGAAGAAATTCGATTTTACCAGGGATAAACCACATTTTTTGAGGTTTGAAGTCGGGAGCTCCTGAGCAATGCGTCCTGTAGCTTTGGCGGTTAACTCCGTCCCCCCACAAAAGGCCCTTTTAAGGGCTGGTAATAGAGCTGATTACTTTTTGTAGTTTAGGGTAGGGACATTTTTTTATTTTGGGGGGGTTTGTTATTTTATTAGGGGCTTAGATTAGGTGTAATTAGCTTAAAATTCTTGTAATCTTTTTTTATTTTTTGTAATTTAGTGTTTGTTTGTTTTTGTAATTTAGTTTAGTGTATTTAATTATATTTTAGTTTAGATAATTGTAGTTTATTTAATTAATTTATTGATAGTGTAGGTGTATTTGTAACTTAGGTTAGGATTTATTTTACAGGTAAATTGGTAATTATTTTAACTAGGTAACTATTAAATAGTTATTAACTATTTAATAGCTATTGTACTTAGTTAAAATAAATACGTTACCTGTAAAATAAATATAAACCCTAAAATAGCTACAATGTAATTATTAATTATATTGTAGCTATCTTAGGGTTTATTTTATAGGTAAGTATTTAGTTTTAAATAGGAATAATTTAGTTAATATTATTAATATTATTTAGATTTATTTTAATAATAATTAAGTTAGTGGTGTTAGAGTTAGATAGGGTTAATATAGTTAATATATGTAATATAATAACTATATTAACCCTAATATAATTAGGGTTAATATATTTAATATAGGTGGCGGCAATGTAGGGGGATTAGATTAGGGCTTAATATATTTAATATAGGTTGCGGCGGTGTAGGGGGGTCAGATTAGGGGTTAATATATTTAATATAGGTGGCGGCGGTGTAGGGGGATTTAGATTACAGGCAAAAGAGCTGATTACTTTGTGACAATGCCCCGCAAAAAGCCCTTTTAAGGGCTGGTAAAAGAGCTGATTACTTTGGGGCAATGCCCCGCAAAAGGCCCTTTTAAGGGCTGGCAATAGAGCTGGTTACTTTGGGGCAATGCCACACAAAAAGCCCTTTTCAGGGCTATTTGTAGGGTTAGACTTAGGTTTAGTGGTACGGAAATTTTAGTATTTTAGGGGTTAATTAATTTAATATAGGTGGCGGCGGTATAGGGGGATTAGATTAGGTGTTAATTTAATATAGGTGGCGGCGGTGTAGGGGGATTAGATTAGGGGTTAATAATTTTAATATAGGTGGCGGCGGTGTAGGGGGATTAGATTAGGGGTTAACTAATTTAATATAGGTGGCGGCGGTGTAGGGGGATTAGATTAGGGGTTAATAATTTTAATATAGGTGGCGGCGGTATAGGGGGATTAGATTAGGGGTTAATTCATTTAATATAGGTGGCGGCGATGTAGGGAGATTAGATTACATTAGAGGCAAAAGAGTTGATTACTTTGTGACAATGCCCTGCAAAAAGCCCTTTTAAGGGCTGGTAATAGAGCTGGTTACTTTGGGGCAATGCCACGCAAAAAGCCCCTTTCAGGGCTATGTTTAATTTAGTTTAGGGTAGGGACAGTTTAGTATTTTAGGGGGTAATAAATTTATTATTGGATGGCGGCGGTGTAGGGGGATTAGATTAGGGGTTAATACATTTAAAATAGGTGGCGGCGGCGGTGTAGGGGGATTAGATTAGGGGTTAACACATTTAAAATAGGTGGCGGCGGTGTAGAGGGATTAGATTAGGGGTTAATACATTTAAAATAGGTGGCGGCGGTGTAGGGGGATTAGATTAGGGGGTAATATAGTTAAAATAGGTGGCGGCGGGGTAGGGGGCTCACATTAGGGGGTAATAATTTTAATATAGATGGCGGCGGTGTAGGGGGATTACATTAGGGGTTAATAATTTTAATGTAGGTGGCGACGGTGTAGGGGGCTCACATTAGGGGGTTAGACATTTAATGTAGGTGGCGGCGGGGTCCGGGAGCAGCGGTTTAGGGGTTAAACACTTTATTAGGGATCGCGGTTGACAGGTAGATAGACATTGCGCATGCGTTAGGTGTTAGGTTTTATTTTGCAGCTAGTTTAGGGAGCTACAGGGCTCCAATACACAGTGTAAGGCTTACTACACCTGCAATTTGTGTTAAGGTGAAAATGGATTTCTCCATTTTCGCCACGTAAGTCCTTACGCTGTATATTGAATACCAAACTGCACTGGTTTGGTATACCCGTCTATGGGCCAAAAAACTACGGCCGAAGGCAGAAATATACGAGCGTAACTTCTATGTTACGCCGTATATGTGATACCAAACCAGCGCAAATTTTGGCATCGCCGGCTTTTGCGGGCGACGATTTATATCGGATCGGGGCCCAGATATCTGGAGAAGAGTTGCTACACATATGCAAACAGGTCAGCACTGGAATTTAGTGAAAGACACATTTCAACATGGCGACACCTATGACTAGAGGGAGGCAGGGAATAACCTCAATACTAAGCTTATAACATGTATTTAGTGTTTAATGTTCCTGTAAGTAATAAAGATGATTTAAAGGACAATAAACTGCTAGGCACTACTAGTTTAGCATTGTTACTTCTTACTAGGCTTTCCCTCCTGTTCCTGCAGCTCTATGTAAATCTGTGCTCTTATTTAAACCCCATAAAGGTGCCAGACAGTGAAGCTCTGCCTCTTCATATTGGGTGCCGCCATCTTGGAACACAAGTATTCTCACACACTGTGACAGAAGCAGCGTGCATTTACAGATCACTGTAGTTTGCTTTTTGACAAGAGCATGAGCTTTACCTTTTTGCAGTAACTGTGTTGTTTCATGTTATTGCTGAGTGTCTTTTTAATATATTTTTTGTAAATTTAATATAGATTAAAAAATAGAGAAATGTAAAACTCACACACAGCATCAGCATTATGCGCAAGGGATACAGGTGTCACAAAGCTGGTGATATCACTGATCTGTGACTGTGTGTGCATCACTTCTGTCACAGGATGTGAGAATACCTAAGCTTCAAGATGGCCGCCCCCATTATGAAGAGGAAGAGCTGCAGCATCTGACACTTTAATCTTGTAAAATAGAACTTGTTTGAAGAGAGCTACAGGCATAGGAGCAAATATAATACCATGGTCTGTAGTAACCAGTTTATTGTCCCTTTAAAACAGGTGGATATTTGCCATTTTAGTTCACCACCCACTCCTCATGTCCTGTTACTGCCTCTTGGGTAGAGTGCCACAATGGTATGATAGAGCAGTTTTGTAGGTAATTTGGTGTCCTTGCTTAACTTTATCACGTTATATATTTTCAAAGTTTGTTTCTTTAAAGTGAAGGTCAATTTGGATGAATTAGTACCCGGTTTTTAAAAACCCTATTAAAAACAAGGACACTTTAATTCATCAAAATTGACATTTCACTCCATTTCTTCAAAAACTTAGCTTTCAATCCTGTCAGCCGCTGCAGCGCTTCCTCCGCCTGTCACAAGTCCTCTTCGCGGGTCCAAAATGACGAATCTGGCTTCCTCCAATGACGGTGTTGCATCATGCCATGATCCCCCAGGGGGGAAGTCGTGATTGGAGGAATCCGAATTCATAATTTCTGACGTCAGAAGAGGCTTCTGACGGCCGGGGGAATCGCCGGGGCATTCAGAATTAAAAGGTACGTTTTTGAAGAAAAGGAGTGAAATGTCAATTTTGATGAATTAAAGTGCCCTTGTTTTTAATAGGTTTATTAAAAACCGGGCACTAATTCATCCAAATTGACATTCACTTTAAATGTACAGGGAGCGCAGAATTATTAGGCAAGTTGTATTTTTGAGGATTAATTTTATTATTGAACAACAACCATGTTCTCAATGAACCCAAAAAACTCATTAATATCAAAGCTGAATAGTTTTGGAAGTAGTTTTTAGTTTGTTTTTAGTTATAGCTATTTTAGGGGGATATCTGTGTGTGCAGGTGACTATTACTGTGCATAATTATTAGGCAACTTAACAAAAAACAAATATATACCCATTTCAATTATTTATTTTTACCAGTGAAACCAATGTAGCATCTCAACATTCACAAATATACATTTCTGACATTCAAAAACAAAACAAAAACAAATCAGTGACCAATATAGCCACCTTTCTTTGTAAGGACACTCAAAAGCCTGCCATCCATGGATTCTGTCAGTGTTTTGATCTGTTCACCATCAACATTGCATGCAGCAGCAACCACAGCCTCCCAGACACTGTTCAGAGAGGTGTACTGTTTTCCCTCCTTGTAAATCTCACATTTGATGATGGACCACAGGTTCTCAATGGGGTTCAGATCAGGTGAACAAGGAGGCCATGTCATTAGATTTTCTTCTTTTATACCCTTTCTTGCCAGCCACGCTGTGGAGTACTTGGACGCGTGTGATGGAGCATTGTCCTGCATGAAAATCATGTTTTTCTTGAAGGATGCAGACTTCTTCCTGTACCACTGCTTGAAGAAGGTGTCTTCCAGAAACTGGCAGTAGGACTGGGAGTTGAGCTTGACTCCATCCTCAACCCGAAAAGGCCCCACAAGCTCATCTTTGATGATACCAGCCCAAACCAGTACTCCACCTCCACCTTGCTGGCGTCTGAGTCGGACTGGAGCTCTCTGCCCTTTACCAATCCAGCCACGGGCCCATCCATCTGGCCCATCAAGACTCACTCTCATTTCATCAGTCCATAAAACCTTAGAAAAATCAGTCTTGAGATATTTCTTGGCCCAGTCTTGACGTTTCAGCTTGTGTGTCTTGTTCAGTGGTGGTCGTCTTTCAGCCTTTCTTACCTTGGCCATGTCTCTGAGTATTGCACACCTTGTGCTTTTGGGCACTCCAGTGATGTTGCAGCTCTGAAATGTGGCCAAACTGGTGGCAAGTGGCATCTTGGCAGCTGCACGCTTGACTTTTCTCAGTTCATGGGCAGTTATTTTGCGCCTTGGTTTTTCCACACGATTCTTGCGACCCTGTTGACTATTTTGAATGAAACGCTTGATTGTTCGATGATCACGCTTCAGAAGCTTTGCAATTTTAAGAGTGCTGCATCCCTCTGCAAGATATCTCACTATTTTTGACTTTTCTGAGCCTGTCAAGTCCTTCTTTTGACCCATTTTGCCAAAGGAAAGGAAGTTGCCTAATAATTATGCACACCTGATATAGGGTGTTGATGTCATTAGACCACACCCCTTCTCATTACAGAGATGCACATCACCTAATATGCTTAATTGGTAGTAGGCTTTCGAGCCTATACAGCTTGGAGTAATACAACATGCATAAAGAGGATGATGTGGTCAAAATACTCATTTGCCTAATAATTCTGAACTCCCTGTATAGTAAAGTCAAAATTATAGGGACATGCAACCCAAAATATTTATTTCATGATTAGAGCATACAATTTTAAACAGGCATGAAACCTCCAAATTTTTCTTTCATGAGTCAGATAGAGCAGGGGTTTGCAAACGACTCCTGAGGTCTCCCTAACAGGCCAGATTTTCAGGATTACCTTGGGTGAGAGCAGGTTAATAATCATGTTTAGTAATCAGCTGATTATTTCACCTCCAGTTCAGATAGTCTGAAAATCTTACCTGTAAGTGAGACCTGACGACTGGAGTTCAGAAATCCTGAGATAGGCAAACAATTTTAGACAACTTTCAAGTTTACTTAATACTATTATTAAATGGTCTTTATTCTCTTGGTATCTTTTAAAGCAGGGACGTAAGCTCAGGAGCGTGAACTATTATTTCAATTCTTTTGACAGACTTGCATTTTAGCCAATCAGTTCCCTCTCATAATTAACTCCACAGGCATGAGCACAATGCTATCTTTATAGCACACATGAACTAACGCCCTCTAGCTGTGAAAAAATGTCAAATGCACTAGGATAAGAGGCGGCCTTGAAGGGCTTAGAAAGTAGCATATGAGCCTACCTAGGTTTAGCTTTCAACTAAGAATACCAAGAGAACAAAGCTAATTTGATGATAAAAGTAAATTGGAAAGGTTTTAAATTGCCCAATCTGAATCATGAAAGTTTAATTCTGACTAGACTATCCCTTTAAGCAATTTGATAATAGAAGAAAGCTCTTTAAAATTGTGCGCCCTATCTAAATCACACAAAAAAAATTGGGTTTCATGATTTATCTTATTTAAATCAGATTTTTTTTTTTTTCAATTATTTTTTTTCCGATTTAATTTTTTTTCACATATCTTGGTGTTGTAGTTATAAAATAAACATACAAAGTTTAGAAATAGACCTTAAAGGTACACAAACCCAAATTTTACTTCTATTATCAAATTTGCTTAATTCTCTTGGTATCCTTTGTTGAAGGAGCAGCAATGCATAAGTGGCAGCTAGCTGAGCACACTGCGCCAATGAAAAGGCATATATTCACAGCCACCAATCAAGAGCTGGCTTCCAGTAGTGCATAGTGCTCCAGTCCTCAGCCTACCTAGGTATGCCTTTCAGCAAAGGATAACGAGACAATAAACCACATTAAATAATACAAGTACATTTGAAAGTTGCTTAAAATGTGAATTATGAAAGTTTAATTTTGACTTTACTGTCCCTTTAATCCTATTGTTCCCTTGCCATTCTATGTAAACAGAATAAAGTCCTTACTAAGTTTTAAGAAGCACAATGAATAGAAATTGATTGGAGTAGAACAAATCTGCACAAGGACCTGAGTGTAAGGAGGGAGGGGGCAATCAGTAAAAATGAAAGTGAAACCTATAATGTTATTGTTTTAGTTAAATACGACTATTGAAATAGTTATTATTAAGGTAATGATTATTTTACTCAGAGGCGTAACTAGAAACCATAGGGCCCAGGTGCAAGAATCCCAGCAGGGCCCCCCCACCCCCCTAAAAAAAAATGTTAATTGAATATATATGTATATTTTCAGCATTTAACACAGAAAAAATAAATTTTGTGTTTGCTGTACACACACACACACGCACGCACGCACGCACGCACGCACGCACACACACACACACACACACACACACACATATATATATATATATATATATATATATATATATATATATTATATATATATATATATATACACATACACAACACATGATAAAGCAAAAGTGAAACAAACTTCAGGGGCCCAATCCGATATGCAGCATCGCCCGCAAAAGCCAGCGATGCTGAATTTTGCGCGGGTTTGGTATCCTATATATGGCGTAACCTAGAAGTTATGCTCGTATATTTCTGCCTTCGCCCGTAGTTTTTTGGGCCATAGACAGGTATACCAAACCCACGCAGTTTGGTATCCAATATACAGCGTAAGGACTTACGTGTCGAAAATGGAGAAATCTTACTCCATTTTCACCTCGCCACAAAATGCAGCCGTAGTAAGCCTTACGCTGTGTATTTGAGCCCCGTAACTCCCTAAACTACCTGCTAAATAAAACCTAACACCTAACGCATGCGCAATGTCTATCTACCTGTCAACCGCGATCCCCCGCCGCAATCCCTAATAAAGTATTTAACCCCTAAACCGCCGCTCCCGGACCCCGCCGTCACCTACATTCAAAGTATAACCCCCTAATGTGATCCCCCTACACCGTCGCCAGCTACATTACATACCCCCTAATGTGAGCCCCTTACACTGCCGCCATCTACCTTACCTAACCCCTAAAGTGAGCCCCTACCCCGCCGCCATCTACCTTACCTACCCCCTAAAGTGAGCCCCTACCCCGCCGCCATCTACCTTACCTACCCCCTGAAGTGAGCTCCTACCCCGCCGCCATCTATTTTAAAAATATTAACCCCTAATTTAATCCCCCTACACTGCCGCCACCTATATTAAACACATTAACCCCTAATCTAATCCCCTACACCGCCGCCAGCTATATTAACTATATTAACCCTAATTATATTAGGGTTAATATAGTTAATATAGTTTTTATATATATTAACTATATTAACCCTAATTATATTACCTTACTCCATTTTCACCTCGCCACAAAATGCAGCCGTAGTAAGCCTTACGCTGTGTATTTGAGCCCCGTAACTCCCTAAACTACCTGCTAAATAAAACCTAACGCCTAACGCATGCGCAATGTCTATCTACCTGTCAACCGCGATCCCCCGCCGCAATCCCTAATAAAGTATTTAACCCCTAAACCGCCGCTCCCGGACCCCTGCCGCCACCTACATTCAAAGTATAACCCCCTAATGTGATCCCCCTACACCGTCGCCAGCTACATTACATACCCCCTAATGTGAGCCCCTTACACTGCCGCCATCTACCTTACCTACCCCCTAAAGTGAGCCCCTACCCCGCCGCCATCTACCTTACCTACCCCCTAAAGTGAGCCCCTACCCCGCCGCCATCTACCTTACCTACCCCCTGAAGTGAGCTCCTACCCCGCCGCCATCTATTTTAAAAATATTAACCCCTAATTTAATCCCCCTACACTGCCGCCACCTATATTAAACACATTAACCCCTAATCTAATCCCCTACACCGCCGCCAGCTATATTAACTATATTAACACTAATTATATTAGGGTTAATATAGTTATTATATATATTAACTATATTAACCCTAATTATATTAGGGTTAATATAGTTAATATCGTTATTATATTATATATATATATTAAGTATAATAACCCTATCTAACTCTATCATCCCTAACTAAATTCTTATTAAAATAAATCTAATTAATATTAATATTATTAATTAAAATATTCCTATTTAAATCTAAATACTTACCTATAAAATAAACCCTAAGATAGCTACAATGTAATTAATAATTACATTGTAGCTATTTTAGGGTTTATATTTATTTTACAGGTAACTTGGTATTTATTTTAACTAGGTACAATAGCTATTAAATAGTTAATAACTATTTAATAGCTACCTAGTTAAAATAATTACCAATTTACCTGTAAAATAAATCCTAACCTAAGTTACAAATACACCTACACTATCAATAAATTAAATAAACTACAAATATCTAAACTAAAATACAATTAAATAAACTAAACTAAATTACAAAAAAAAAAAACACTAAATTACAAAAAATAAAAAAAGATTACAAGATTTTTAAGCTAATTACACCTATTCTAAGCCCCCTAATAAAATAATAAAGCCCCCCAAAATAAAAAAATTTCCCTACCCTATTCTAAATTTAAAAAGTTAACAGCTATTTTACCTTACCAGCCCTTAAAAGGGCCTTTTGCGGGGCATGCACCAAAGAAAACAGCTCTTTTGCCTGTAAAAAAAACACAATACCACCCCCCAACATTACAACCCACCACCCACATACCCCTATTCTAAACCCACCCAAACCCCCCTTAAAAAACCTAACACTACCCCCCTGAAGATCTCCCTACCTTGTCTTCACCCAGCAGGGCAGAACTCTTCATCCGATCCGGGCGATGTCTTCAATTAAGCGGCAGAGAAGTCTTCTTCCATCCGGGTGATGTCTTCAATCAAGCGGCAGAGAAGTCTTCTTCCATCCGGGCGATGTCTTCAAGCAAGCGGCAGAGAAGTCTTCTTACATCCGGCGATGTCTTCAAGCAAAGCGGCATCTTCAATCTTCTTTCTTCGCTCCTCCGCCGCGGAGCATCCATCCGGCACGATGACTGAACGAGGAATGAGGTACCTTTAAATGACGTCATCCAAGATGGCGTCCGTCGAATTCCGATTGGCTGATAGGATTCTATCAGACAATCGGAATTAAGGTAGAAAAATCTGATTGGCTGATTGAATCAGCCAATCGGATTCAAGTTCAATCCGATTGGCTGATTGGTTCAGCCAATTGGATTGAACTTGAATCTGATTGGCTGATTCAATCAGCCAATCAGATTTTTCTACCTTAATTCCGATTGGCTGATAGAATCCTATCAGCCAATCGGAATTCGACGAACGCCATCTTGGATGACGTCATTTAAAGGTACCTCATTCCTCGTTCAGTCGTCGTGCCGGATGGATGCTCCGCGGCGGAGGAGCGAAGAAAGAAAATTGAAGATGCCGCTTTGCTTTAAGACATCGCCGGATGGAAGAAGACTTCTCTGCCGCTTGCTTGAAGACATCGCCCGGATGGAAGAAGACTTCTCTGCCGCTTGATTGAAGATATCGCCCGGATCGGATGAAGAGTTCTGCCCGGCTGGGTGAAGACAAGGTAGGGAGATCTTTAGGGGGGTAGTGTTAGGTTATTTAAGGGGGGTTTGGGTGGGTTTAGAATAGGGGTATGTGGGTGGTGGGTTGTAATGTTGGGGGGTGGTATTGTGGGTTTTTTTTACAGGTAAAAGAGCTGTTTTCTTTGGGGCATGCCCAGCAAAAGGCCCTTTTAAGGGCTGGTAAGGTAAAAGAGCTGTTAACTTTTTTAATTTAGAATAGGGTAGGGAATTTTTTTTATTTTGGGGGGCTTTATTATTTTATTAGGGGGCTTAGAATAGGTGTAATTAGCTTAAAAATCTTGTAATCTTTTTTTATTTTTTGTAATTCAGTTTAGTTTATTTAATTGTATTTTAGTTTAGATATTTGTAGTTTATTTAATTTATTGATAGTGTAGGTGTATTTGTAACTTAGGATTTATTTTACAGGTAAATTGGTAATTATTTTAACTAGGTAGCTATTAAATAGTTATTAACTATTTAATAGCTATTGTACCTAGTTAAAATAAATACCAAGTTACCTGTAAAATAAATATAAACCCTAAAATAGCTACAATGTAATTATTAATTACATTGTAGCTATCTTAGGGTTTATTTTATAGGTAAGTATTTAGATTTAAATAGGAATATTTTAATTAATAATATTAATATTAATTAGATTTATTTTAATAAGAATTTAGTTAGGGATGTTAGAGTTAGATAGGGTTATTATACTTAATATATATATATAATATAATAACGATATTAACTATATTAACCCTAATATAATTAGGGTTAATATAGTTAATATATATAATATAATAACTATATTAACTATATTAACCCTAATATAATTAGGGTTAATATAGCTGGTGGCGGTGTAGGGGGATTAGATTAGGGGTTAATGTGTTTAATATAGGTGGCAGCGGTGTAGGGGGATTAAATTTGGGGTTAATATTTTTAAAATAGATGGCGGCGGGTAGGCGCTCACTTCAGGGGGTAGGTAAGGTAGATGGCGGCGGTGTAAGGGGCTCACTTTAGGGGGTAGGTAAGGTAGATGGCGGCGGTGTAAGGGGCTCACTTTAGGGGGTAGGTAAGGTAGATGGCGGCGGGGTAGGGGCTCACATTAGGGGGTTATAGATTTAATATAGCTGGCGGCGGGGTCCGGGAGCGGCGGTTTAGGGGTTAATAACTTTATTAGGTGGCGGCGGGGTCCGGGAGCGGCGGTTTAGGGGTTAATACATTTTTTATTGTTAGGATAGTGAGGGGGGATAGCGGATAGAGGGTTAGACGTGTCGGGCTATGTTCGGGAGGTGTGTTAGACAGTACGGGTGATTTTATAACTTAGTCAGGTTTTGTAGGCGCCGGCAGTTTCTAAAGTGCCGTAAGTCACTGGCGACTCCAGAAATTTGTACTTATGCAGATTTCTGGACATCGCTGGTTTGTCAGACTTACGGCACTTTAGCATCTGACGGCGCCGTATATGGGATAGCTCGAGTTGCAAGCTGAAATTACGGGTGGCGGGGGTTCCCTCGCTTGCGCCGCAAACTACGATCTATATTGGATCGCGCCTCGGATGTTTGAAAATGAAAGTATGTGGTGATTTTAGCCACAAGATAATATAAGGCCTACTGAACTACTCTCAAAATGCAAAAGATAATTGTACAGTGTACATCCATACATCACAAAATTCAACTTGCTGATACTGATAACTAAGACACAGTAAGTGTTTTAAGGGGGTGTTATTGAGCCCCATTACTTAACGTAACACCCCCAAATTTCAAAAGTAGTATGTTTTTCTCACTTCTCCTAGCAAGGAAAGAGGTAACCGAGTCAGAAAATGTGGAAACTTTATTGTGTACCTCCAAATTGTATGGTCTATACCCCACTATCCACAGATCTTTTGGAGAAATCTGAAAAGCTTCAATAGATTGGAAAAAAAATAATTCACATGTAAACAGTTAAAAAATAAAATTAAATGTCCCGTTTTAAATATGCAAAAAATACAATGATATCCATGTCCCTTTACAATATTAGAAAAGTAGAGTACTAAGTGACCTGTACAGAATTTACAGAAATTATTCAAACTGAAGGGTAAAAGCTGTCATAGGTCTACATAGTCACACACACACACAAATATGCACACACAAACACATATGTGCTCACACACATATGCACACTCACACACACATATGCACACACATACATACACACACACACACATATGCACACTCACACACATATGCACACACATACATACATATACACGCACACATATGCACACACACACACACACATATGCACACACATACATACATACACACACACATATGCACACTCACACACACACATATGCACACACATACACACACACACATATGCACACTCACACACACACACACATATGCACACACATACATACATACGCACACATATGCACACTCACACACATATGCACACACATACATACATACACACACATATGCACACTCACACACACACACACACACATACATATACACACACACATACAGGGAGTGCAGAATTATTAGGCAAATGAGTATTTTGACCACATCATCCTCTTTATGCATGTTGTCTTACTTCAAGCTGTATAGGCTCGAAAGCCTACTACCAATTAAGCATATTAGGTGATGTGCATCTCTGTAATGAGAAGGGGTGTGGTCTAATGACATCAACACCCTATATCAGGTGTGCATAATTATTAGGCAACTTCCTTTCCTTTGGCAAAATAGGTCAAAAGAAGGACTTGACAGGCTCAGAAAAGTCAAAAATAGTGAGATATCTTGCAGAGGGATGCAGCACTCTTAAAATTGCAAAGCTTCTGAAGCATGATCATCGAACAATCAAGCGTTTCATTCAAAATAGTCAACAGGGTTGCAAGAAGCGTGTGGAAAAACCAAGGCGCAAAATAACTGCCCATGAACTGAGAAAAGTCAAGCATGCAGCTGCCAAGATGCCACTTGCCACCAGTTTGGCCATATTTCAGAGCTGCAACATCACTGGAGTGCCCAAAAGCACAAGGTGTGCAATACTCAGAGACATGGCCAAGGTAAGAAAGGCTGAAAGACGACCACCACTGAACAAGACACACGAGCTGAAACATCAAGACTGGGCCAAGAAATATCTCAAGACTGATTTTTCTAAGGTTTTATGGACTGATGAAATGAGAGTGAGTCTTGATGGGCCAGATGGATGGGCCCGTGGCTGGATTGGTAAAGGGCAGAGAGCTCCAGTCCGACTCAGACGCCAGCAAGATGGAGGTGGAGTACTGGTTTGGGCTGGTATCATCAAACATGAGCTTGTGGGGCCTTTTTGGGTTGAGGATGGAGTCAAGCTCAACTCCCAGTCCTACTGCCAGTTTCTGGAAGACACCTTCTTCAAGCAGTGGTACAGGAAGAAGTCTGCATCCTTCAAGAAAAACATGATTTTCATGCAGGACAATGCTCCATCACACGCGTCCAAGTACTCCACAGCGTGGCTGGCAAGAAAGGGTGTAAAAGAATAAAATCTAATGACATGGCCTCCTTGTTCACCTGATCTGAACCCCATTGAGAACCTGTGGTCCATCATCAAATGTGAGTTTTACAAGGAGGGAAAACAGTACACCTCTCTGAACAGTGTCTGGGAGGCTGTGGTTGCTGCTGCACGCAATGTTGATGGTGAACAGATCAAAACACTGACAGAATCCATAGATGGCAGGCTTTTGAGTGTCCTTGCAAAGAAAGGTGGCTATATTGGTCACTGATTTGTTTTTGTTTTGTTTTTGAATGTCAGAAATGTATATTTGTGAATGTTGAGATGTTATATTGGTTTCACTGGTAAAAATAAATAATTGAAATGGGTATATATTTGTTTTTTGTTAAGTTGCCTAATAATTATGCACAGTAATAGTCACCTGCACACAAACTACTTCCAAAACTATTCAGCTTTGATATTATTGAGTTTTTTGGGTTCATTGAGAACATAGTTGTTGTTCAATAATAAAATTAATCCTCAAAAATACAACTTGCCTAATAATTCTGCACTCCCTGTACATACATATACACACACATATGCACACACATACATACATACGCACACATATGCACACTCACACACACACATATGCAAACACATACATACATACACACACATATGCACACTCACACACATACATACATATACACACACATATGCACACACATACATACATACGCACACATATGCACACTCACACACACACACACATATGCACACACATACATACATACACACACATATGCACACTCACACACACATACATACATATACACACACATATGCACACACATACATACACACACATATGCACACTCACACACACACACATACATATACACACACATACATACATATACACACATTTGCACACACATACATACATACGCACACATATGCACACTCATTCACACACACACACACACACACACATATGCACACACATACATACATACACATATACACACACACGCACATACATATACACACATACATACATATGCACACATATGCACACACACACACACACACACACACACACATACATACATATACACACACATATGCACACACATACATACATACGCACACATATGCACACTCACACAAACACACAAACACACACACATATGCACACACATACATACATACACACACATATACACACACACATACATATACACACACACATGCACACTGTTTGCATAATGGCAGAATGACAGATATTTAACTATCTTGCCAGAAGTTAAAGTACACAATCCTATAACGGTAAACTTTATGTGAGTGACATTTTCATCATAATGTATATATTTCACCAGGCTATAGAAAAAAAAGTTCACTCTGTAAAATCCCCATGTTTGCATTATATTAAGTAGCTGAAATAACAATGATTTAGTAACACACAATTGCACAACCCTCTATGGCAGAGCTGATGTAATTGTTAAACAAGTGGGTAAACTAAATAGAAATGGGTAATGATATCTACCCACTACACTCACACTACACAGCTATCAAGCAGTGAACCCACCCCCCATTGCTTTTCACTAGCCCCTGGCTGGTACCAGCTTGTCCGGTCCTGGCAGTAGGAGAAGCTCGGGCACAGTCTCACCCTGTCCCATTGGTATCTTGCTTATGTCTTCTCAAATTATGTACGTGCCGTGATAATGGAAAAAGAGTCTGTGTAAGGGCTGGGCGATATAGTGCTGAGCGAGCATATGTGTTTATCTGGGAGAGTGGGAGCTTATTATATAAATACAGAAGGGTTGCTTGCAACAGAGCTCCTTCTACAGAGGACTAGGACATCTGCTCAGCCAGCTGGACAGGGAGATTTGGGTGTGCTATAAGGGGGTGTGGGTTGATATGGTACCCTATCGTCGTGAGTTGACCCTGGTGGATGGGGTAGGGTTTATTTTAAAGGTTGTCCTTTGCTAGCGGTTGAGGTATGCTCACAGGGCTGCCACTAGAAATTTTGGGGCCCCTGACTTAACCATTGATCAGGGCCCCCCCCCCCCTCGACATGTGCAATTTTTGACCAAGTGACTAAAACGTATATATGCACTTTATTCTTAAGTGTCTATTTAAACTTGGAAATGTTGTAAAGGTAGTAACATACAAACACACAGACACACTCATACACTGAAACACACTTGCACACTCACACATAAGGATTCACATATAGACACTCTAGCAGACACGCAAAGAAACACACTCAGACACAGACACCCAAATAGACACTCAGCACTTGTTTACATTGACCTGACAAGTAATGAGGTAGACTTCAGCTTTGTAAAAAAAGGAGATTTAGAAAACAAAATATGGAGTTCTTATTATCTTTTTGTAAAGGAAGATGCCAACAGCATGCAGTGGCTGAAAGGAAGGGCCCTGAACTGCCTAAACAATAATTTAAAGGTTATATGATGGATTAGGTGACTTCCAGAAAGTTCTCATTAGTATCAAAGTCTGTAGAAAGATGTGAATAATCAGTAGTAAGGTCAAAATGTCCTAAAAAGGAACAGACAATGGACACACACACACAGACAAACTCAAACTTACACATACACCCAAGGAAACACCGACAGAGACAGCCTCAGAAAACACACAAAGACACACACACACAGAGACACCCACAGAAAACACACAAAGACACACACACAGAGACACCCACAGAAAACACACAAAGACATACACACAACCTCACAGAGACACCCACAGAAAACACACACCATCACAGAGACATCCACAGAAAACACAGAAATACATACATACACACACACACACACACCCTCACAGAGACATCCACAGAAAACACAGACATACACACCCACCCTCACAGAGGCATCCAGGGAAAATACACAAAGACAAAACATACACACACCCTCACAGAGACACCTATCGAAAAAGTTCAAAGACATATGCACACACACACTCACAGACATCCACAGAAAATGCACAAAGACATACACACCCACCCTCACAGAGAGACCCACAGAAGAAAAACACACACACACTCAGAGACACAAACCAAAGCACAAAGACATAAACACAGACACCCACAGAAACACTCACAGGAGGAAACATTTATGCAACTTGCATCCCCTAAATCAACAGTGTGTGAAATGCATGATATATATATATATATATATATATATATATATATATATATATATATATATAAAATACATATCTGCCAAAAGGGCACCTACCATTTGTGTATTGAGGAGGAAACATTTCTGCATGGTTTTAAATATATAATTTCTACAGCATTGTCAAATAATCATAAATACACTGCTGCTAAAAAAAATGTGTTTTTATGGACCCCTGGCCCCACCATACAACTACTAAAACACTGAATTTACAATCCGAAATTGCACAAAGAAATAAAAAACATTTTGCTAAGTAAGTCCTACCTCCTCTGCAAATGAAAGTTAACTGCCGTCAGTCTGACTCAGGCACACACTGTACAAACAAAGTGCCAAGCCTGTCTCACGCTGTGCATAGTAGTTTAGTGCACACTCAGAAATCCTCTCAAATGCTAATACTTTACTCCTTGTAATAACATTTCCCATGCTCAATAAGCACTTTGCTGTAGTACCCATTGGTGGCTGCCAAAATTAAAAAAAAAATTTTTTTTTTTTTTTTTTAGTTCTTGCCTCATGGGGCCCCCCTGGCCCATTGGGCCCCTGACAGCAGTCACCCCTGTCCCTGACAGCAGTCACCCCTGATGGCGGCCCTGTATGCTCAGAGGGTTTCAGTAAGCAGTAGGTTGTGAATTGTAAGGATCAGGATGGTCTGTGCTTTGAGGGGTTCGCGAATAGCTAAGTATGTCACGGTACCTATCCCGCACTGCATCTCAGCCAACAGGACACCACAGAAGAATGGACACCATGACAATTATAGTCACCAGATCTCCAGCAACTCAGGTCAGCAAGGGGATGGTCAATCAGTATAAAGATGGTTCTGCTCGGATCTTCTATACTGCCGCACTTCATACCCAGAATTGCTCCTCCAGCTTTATGTACTGATTTGGTGTTACTGCAGAAGACCAGTTACTCAATGTTGCCTCCAGCACAGCCGTCTTCGGGCACCATAACCAGCACAACTTCAATACTGACTACACCGCGTGCGGTCAGGGCTCAGACTCAGAGCCAATGTGCACGCCAAAGCCGCCAGCCAATTGGAAGATCTTCTGGCTGAGCTGCACCACCAATGGATCTGTTTTTTGGTTAGCTACGGCAACAGAATGGACTGAGACTCTGTAACCCTTACCCACATGATATGAGTAGTAGCAGGCAGACAGATTGAAAAAATAAATAAACAAAAAAAAAGTTTGTGCTGAAGGCAGCTGGGGCCCCCTGAGGGTGGGAACTCCAGGGCACGGTCGCAGTCAACGGTAGTTCCGCCCCTGATTTTACTTTAGTTATATAAAACTATTTAAAATGTTATTATTAAAGTAATGATTGTTTTTATCCTTCCAATAAAGTACAGCTGAACAATTCATCAAATATGAATGATTAACTGGAGATAGTTCATCTATTAATTTTATAATTATCTATGCATTTCTAATGGTATATAACTAAATTATTAATCCTCCTAATAATTTTATAATTATCTGTCACCAAGATTACAAGTTGTGCGCTAAACCTGTTGCGTAAATAACGCAAAAATGTTGCGCTACCGCACTTTCCATAGCGCTGCCATTACAATTTACAGAAAAAACTTCTTTTGTTTTGTGATATGGTGCGTTAAGCTCCATACTGCACAAAAGCCCTGACCTGACGTGCTCGTGCACGTTTTCCCCCAGAGAAAGTGTTAGAAAAAAACCACCTGCGATCGCGGAATGATGATCACTATAACGCAACCCCCAATGATGTCTAACATAAACCCCTAGTCTAAATCCCCCTAATCCCCCACCCCCCGGCATCGCCGACACTAAATAAACCTATTAACCCCTAAACCGCTGGCCCCCACATTGCAACTACTATAATAAAGCTATTAACCCCTAAACCGCCAGCCCCCACATCGCTAATGCAAAACTAAACATATTAACCCCTAAGTCGCCGGCCTCCCACATCACAACACACTAAATTAAACTATTTACCCTTAAACCTAACACCCCAAACTTTAAATTAAACTTACAATATAACTACCATAAAATAATAAAAAAACATTGAAATGCAATGGTACCCCAATATAAAAGGGGTACCTTGCATTCAATCTTCAGTGTGCGGCGTAATAGCCTAACTGAACAACTTGTAATACGGGAGACCTGAAAATTCCACACTCAAAATTAATTTTTAAATTGCGGAATGGAGAGTTGCGGTACAGGCTAAAATGCTTGCGGTATAGCTGTACCACCGCCACTTGTAATACGGGAAGCCTTCCATTCCACACGCAATGGCCAATTTTTCAGCGGTATAGCCGTACCGGACAATTTATAATCTCCCTCTATGTTTTTCTAATAGTATATAACTAAATTAGTAATTTCTTTCATGAAAATGGCAAGAGTCCATGAGCTAGTGACGTATGGGATATTACATTCCTACCAGGAGGGGCAAAGTTTCCCAAACCTCAAAATGCCTATAAATACACCTCCCACCACACACATACTTCAGTTTTACAAACTTTGCCTCCTATGGAGGTGGTGAAGTAAGCTTGTGCTTGATTTTTATGATTTCTTCTATGATAAGCACTTCTAAGCATTCTGAAGCCCAATTCCTCTCAGAGTGCAGTGTTTGTCAGAGGGATGTGAAGAAAGTATTACCTGTTGAATTTTATGGTTTCGCTCATGGAAAATCTTTTCAATGGTTCTCTGTTATCGGTCGTAGGGATTCATCTCCTACCTCCCTTTTCAGATCGACGATATACTCATACTATTATCTCTGCTGATAGTTTTCAGTACTGGTTTGGCTGGCTGCTATATGTGGATGGGTGTCTTTGGTAAGTATGTATCATTATTTAAGACCCTCTCAGCTATGTTTGGCGCTTTATGTCTTAATATAAAGTTTTAAATATATGTATTTACTTATATTTGCCATGAGTCAGCTCTATGTATATTTCCCTTTGCAGTCTAACAGTTTTAGTATGAGAATCATGTTTAAGGAAGCTATTTAAAAAAAAAAAAATTCTTATCTGGGGTTTAGTCTTTTTTTCCAATTTAACTTGTTTTTTACTTTAATTCTCGGGCAAATCTAAGCTCGCGAGGGTGCAAAATGCTGTTATTTATTGCGTCCTTTTTGGCGCAAACATGCGTCTATAGTGACGCAAGTTTCGTCATTTCCTGCGTCTTTATTGACGTTAGTTGTTTGCCGCGAAGTCACGCTTGTTATGACGCGAGATGCGTCATTTCCGGATGTTGTTTGGCCCAACATTTTTTTTTTACTTTGCATTGTGCGTTATACTTGGCCCCAAAATATTTTTTTGGTTTTATTACCCCACTTCCTTTATGCTCCCTGCTTTCTTTACATTCTAGAGGGCTATGCTGTTTGCTTTTCTGCTTATTTAGCATATGCATTTTTTCCCTTTCCTGAAACTGCTATATGAGGAAATTGGTTATTTTATTTAAATTTTATTTTTTATTTTACATTTTGCAAGATGTCTCTTCTGATCCTGTCTCAGAAGCTACTGTAGGAACCATGCCACCTGAACATAGTTCTATCAAAGCTAAGTGTATCTGCTGTAAGCGAGCTGAGATTATGGCCTCTAGTTATCAAGCCGTCAACCTCAAATACGCTGGAATTCCGCAGCGTATTTGTGGCAAGGCTGATTCGCCTAAGTTATCAAGCCCTACACACCGGCAAAAGTAGAATTTTGTGACATAAGCTACGATCCGCCGGACTCAGTCCGACACAGATCAATTCTTACGTCACTCCAGATGTTCCGAACGCAAGTTCGGCACAATCTGACTACTTTTGCTAGTTATCAAATGACTAGCAGGTACGCTCGGCACTTTTCCGGCCCAGCGTACCTGGTTTTCAATCCGCTGCCCTGGAGGTGGCGGATCCCATACGAATCAATGGGAGTCTGACCATAGCAAAAGTTCATGTTCGCTGCTGCCCGACATCCCATTGATTCCTATGGGAGATGTCTGCACCTAACACCCTAACATGTACCCCAATCCTAAACACCCCTAATCTGCCACCCTACACCGCCGCAACTAAATAAAATTATTACCCCCTAAACCGCCGCTCCCGGACCCCACCGCACCTATATTAAACATATTAACCCCTAAACCGCCGCTCCTGGAGCCCACCGCCACTCTAATAAACTTATTACCCCCTAAACCACCGCTCCCGGACCCCGCCGCCACTTTCATAATTCCTATTAACCCCTATCCTGCCCCCCCATACCGCCACCACCTATAATAAATTTATTAACCCCTATCCTGCCGATCCCGTACCCCGCCGCAACTAAATAAATTGTTTAACCCCCAAACCGCCGCTCCCGGACCCCGCCGCCACCTATATTAAACTTATTAACCCCTAATCTGCCCCCCCTACACCGTCGCCACCTATAATAAATTTATTAACTCCTATCCTGCCCCCCTATACCGCCGCCATCTATATTAAACTAATTAACCCCTAAACCTAAGTCTAACACTAACCCCCCCCTAACTTAAATATTATTTTAATAAATCTAAATAAAAATTACTCGTATTAACTAAATTAATCCTATTTAAAACTAAATACTTACCTATAAAATAAACCCTAATATAGCTACAATATAACTAATAATTATATTGTAGCTGTTTTAGGATTTATTTTTATTTTACAGGCAAATTTAAATTTATTTTAACTAGGTACAATAGCTATTAAATAGTTATTAACTATTTAATAGCTACCTAGATAAAATAAAGACAAATTTACCTGTAAAATAAAAACTAACCTAAGTTACAATTACACCTAACACTACACTATCATTAAATAAATTATTCCTATTTAAAGCTAAATACTTAACTGTAAAATAACCCTAAGATAGCTACAATGTCATTAATAATCACATTGTAGCTATTTTAGGATTTATATTTATTTTACAGGTAACTTTGTATTTATTTTAACTAGGTACAATAGTTATTAAATAGTTATTAACTATTTAATAACTACCTAGCTAAAAGAAATACAAAATTACCTGTAAAATAAATCCTAACCTAAGTTACAATTAAACCTAACACTACACTATCATTAAATTAATTAAATAAATTACTAGCCAATACCTACAATTAAATACAATTAAATAAACTAAATTACAAAAAAACAAACACTAAATTACAGAAAATAAAAAAATATTACAAGAATTTTAAACTAATTACACCTAAGCTTTTTGCGGGGCATGCCCCAAAGTAATCAGCTCTTTTGCCTGTAAAAAAAAATACAACCCCCCCAACATTAAAACCCACCACCCACATACCCCTACTCTAACCCACCCAAAGCCCCCTTAAATAAACCTAACGCTACCCCTTGAAGATCTCCCTACCTTGAGTCGTGTTCACCCAGCCAGGCCGAAGTCATCATCCAAGGGGCGCTGAAGAGGTCTTCCATCCGATAGAAGTCTTCATCCAAGGGGCGCTGAAGAGGTCTTCCATCCGGTAGAAGTCTTCATTCAAGGGGCACTGAAGAGGTCTTCCATCCGATAGAAGTCTTCATCCAGGCGGCGTCTTCAATCTTCATCCATCCGGAGCGGAGCCATCTTCTTCAACCGACGACTACCCGACGAATGAATATTACTTTAAGTTACGTCATCCAAGATGGCATCCCTCGAATTCCGATTGGCTGATAGGATTCTATCAGCCAATCGGAATTAAGGTAGGAAAAATCTGATTGGTTGATTCAATCAGCCAATCAGATTCAAGTTCAATCCAATTGGCTGATCCAATCAGCCAATCAGATTGAGCTCGCATTCTATTGGCTGATCGGAACAGCGGAATATAGATGGCGGCGGTATAGGGGGGGCAGATTAGGGGTTAATAAGTTTAATATAGGTGGCGGTGGGTCTGGGAGTGGCGGTTTAGGGGTTAAACAATTTATTTAGTTGCGGCAGGGTACGGGATCGGCAGGATAGGGGTTAATAAATTTATTATAGATAGCGGCGGTATAGGGGGGGCAGGATAGGGGTTAATAGGTATTATGTAGGTGGCGGAGGGGTCCGGGAGCGGCGGTTTAGGGATTAATACATTTATTATAGTTGCGGCGGGGTCCGGGAGTGGCGGTTTAGGGGTTAATATATTTATTATAGTTGCGGCGGGGTCTAGGAGCGGCGGTTTAGGGGTTAATAACTTTAGTTGCGGGGGGCTCCGGGGGCGGCGGTATAGGGGGTAGAACAGTATAGTATAGTGAGGGTGCTTAGTGACAGCTTATCAATAAAGCTGTAGAAAAGCCGAAGAGCAGCAAGATCTGATGAGTGACAACTATCATATTCCGCTGCTCATCACCCCATACTTGGTGCGTGGCTTTTTGACAGATTTATTGATAACTTTGGCGAGCGTATTCAGGTCCGCGGCGGCGATGTGAGGCGAGCTTAGGCGAGCATATTGGGGCCAGCGAAGGCAGGTACGTAAGGAGCTTGATAACTAGAGGCCTATATCTCCGGCTATATTATGTAACAGTTGTCATGATAAGCTTTTGCATGCTGATAATGTTTCTATTAGTACTAGTACAGCACCTGTTGTTCCCTCAACATCTAATGTACATGATATCCCTGTTCATATGAAAAATTATATTGCTGATGCAATACAGAAGGCTATGTCTGCTATTCCACATTCTAATAAACGTAAAAACATAATTTATGTAAGAACTTACCTGATAAATGCATTTCTTTCATATTAGCAAGAGTCCATGAGCTAGTGACGTATGGGATATACATTCCTACCAGGAGGGGCAAAGTTTCCCAAACCTCAAAATGCCTATAAATACACCCCTCACCACACCCACAATTCAGTTTAACGAATAGCCAAGAAGTGGGGTGATAAAAAAGTGCGAAAGCATATAAAATAAGGAATTGGGATAATTGTGCTTTATACAAAAATCATAACCACCCCAAAAAAAGGGCGGGCCTCATGGACTCTTGCTAATATGAAAGAAATGAATTTATCAGGTAAGTTCTTACATAAATTATGTTTTCTTTCATGTACTTAGCAAGAGTCCATGAGCTAGTGACGTATGGGATAATGATTACCCAAGATGTGGATCTTTCCACGCAAGAGTCACTAGAGAGGGAGGGATAAAATAAAGACAGCCAATTCCTGCTGAAAATAATCCACACCCAAAATAAAGTTTAATGAAAAACATAAGCAGAAGATTCAAACTGAAACCACTGCCTGAAGTACTTTTCTACCAAAAACTGCTTCAGAAGAAGAAAATACATCAAAATGGTAGAATTTAGTAAAAGTATGCAAAGAGGACCAAGTTGCTGCTTTGCAAATCTGATCAATCGAAGCTTCATTCCTAAACGCCCAGGAAGTAGAAACTGACCTAGTAGAATGAGCTGTAATCCTTTGAGGCGGAGTTTTACCCGACTCAACATAGGCAAGATGAATTAAAGATTTCAACCAAGATGCCAAAGAAATGGCAGAAGCTTTCTGGCCTTTTCTAGAACCAGAAAAGATAACAAATAAACTAGAAGTCTTTCGGAAAGACTTAGTAGCTTCAACATAACATTTCAAAGCTCTAACAACATCCAAAGAATGCAATGATTTCTCCTTAGAATTCTTAGGATTAGGACATAATGAAGGAACCACAATTTCTCTACTAATGTTGTTAGAATTCACAACTTTGGATCAAAATTCAAAAGAAGTTCGCAACACTGCCTTATCCTGATGAAAAATCAGAAAAGGAGACTCACAAGAAAGAGCAGATACACTTAGCTTTGGTAGTTCCAGCACTAGACAGCGATTTTCCTGAAGTATCTTCTGACTCAGATGCAACGTGAGACATCTTGCAATATGTAAGAGAAAAAACAACATATAAAGCAAAATTGATCAAATTCCTTAAATGACAGTTTCAGGAATGGGAAAAAATGCCAATAAACAAGCTTCTAGTAACCAGAAGCAAAGAAAAAATGAGACTGAAATAATGTGGAGACAAAAGCGACGCCCATATTTTTTGGCGCCAAATAATACGCCCACATTATTTGGCACCTAAATGCTTTTTGGCGCCAAAAATGACGCCACATCCGGAACGCCGACATTTTTGGCGCAAAAGGACGTCAAAAAATGACGCAACTTTCGGCGACACGTATGACGCCGGAAACAGAAAAGATTTTTTTGCGCCAAAAAAGTCAGCGCCAAGAATGATGCAATAAAATGAAGCATTTTCAGCCCCCGCGAGCCTAACAGCCCACAGGGAAAAAAAGTCAAATTTTTAAGGTAAGAAAAAATGATTGATTCAAATGCATTATCCCAAATATGAAACTGACTGTCTGAAAATAAGGAATGTTTAACATTCTGAGTCAAGGCAAATAAATGTTTGAATACATATATTTAGAACTTTATAAATAAAGTGCCCAACCATAGCTTAGAGTGTCACAGAAAATAAGATTTACTTACCCCAGGACACTCATCTACATGTTTCTAGAAAGCCAAACCAGTACTGAAACGAAAATCAGCAGAGGTAATGGTATATAAATAAGAGTATATCGTCGATCTGAAAAGGGAGGTAAGAGATGAATCTCTACGACCGATAACAGAGAACCTATGAAATAGACCCCGTAGAAGGAGATCACTGCATTCAAATAGGCAATACTCTCCTCACATCCCTCTGACATTCACTGCACGCTGAGAGGAAAACCGGGCTCCAACTTGCTGCGGAGCGCATATCAACGTAGAATCTAGCACAAACTTACTTCACCACCTCCATAGGAGGCAAAGTTTGTAAAACTGAATTGTGGGTGTGGTGAGGGGTGTATTTATAGGCATTTTGAGGTTTGGGAAACTTTGCCCCTCCTGGTAGGAATGTATATCCCATACGTCACTAGCTCATGGACTCTTGCTAATTACATGAAAGAAAGGTCTTTTAAAACTTCTCATATAACTGATGAAATTTGTGATGACCGACAACATACTGAAATATCCTCCTCTGAAGAGGATCTCAATGCTTCAGAAGATCCTACTTCAAACATTGAAATTGATAAATCTTCTTATCTTTTTAAGATTGAATATACAGTATTCGGTCTTTGTTGAAAGAAGTATTGGTTACTTTGGGTATCGAGGAGTCTGATCCTCTTGATAATAAAAACAGTAAACGTGTAAATTCTGTTTTTAAACCTTCTGTGATTACTCTTGAGGTTTTTCCTGTTCCAGATGCGGTTTCTGATGTGATTGCTAAAGAATGGTCTAAGCCTGGTGCTTCTTTTAATCCTTCTTCTAGGTTTAAGAAGTTATATCCTTTACCAGTGGCTATTTTGGAGTTTTGGGAAAAAGTCCCTAAGGTTGATGGGGCTATTTCTACTCTTGCCAAAAGTACTACTATTCCTATGGAAGATAGTACTTCTTTTAAGGATACTTTAGATAGGAAGATTGAATATTATCTAAGGAAAGCTTATTTACATTCTGGCTATATTCTCAGGCCTGCCATTTCTATGGCTGATGTTGCAACTGCATCAACTTTTTGGTTGGATAGCTTAGCACACCAGGAAACAGATCCTGATTTGTCTAGCATTGTTCGTTTGTTTAAACGTGCTAATCAATTTATCTGTGATGCTATTTTTTATATCAACAAATTAATATTAAATCTATGTATTTAGCTTTTCTGGCTAGAAGAGCTTTATGGCTTAAATCATGGAATGCTGACATGGTATCTAAATCTAGATTTCCAGGATAATAATTTATTTGGTTCTCAGTTGGACTCTATTATTCCCACTATCACTGGGGGGGAGGAAGTTTTTTTGCCCAAAGACAAAAAGTCTAAGGGAAAATCTAAAGCTTCTAATTGGTTTCATTCCTTTTGTCAGAATAGAGAAGAGAAAACCACTCCTTCCCCTAAGGATTCTTCCAATTGGAAGCCATCTTCAAGTGGGAATAAATCCAAGCCTTATAAGAAACCAACGCCAGCCCCCAAGACTGCATGATGGTGTGGCCCTCAATCCAGTTCAACTGGTGGGGGGCAGATTAAAATTATTTCAAAACATTTGGGCAGTTTCTGTTCAGAATCAGTGGATTCAGAACATTGTTTCTCAAGGGTATCGAATAGGTTTCAGAGTAAAACCTCCTGTGAGATTATTTCTCTCTCACATTCAAGCAAATCTTGTGAAAGCTCAGGCTTTTCTAAAGTGTGTTTCAGATATGGAGCTTTCAGGGGTGGTTATACCAGTTCCACTTCAGGAACAGGGTCTGGGGTTGTATTCAAATCTATTCATTGTCCCAAAGAAAGAAAATTCATTCAGACCAGTTCTGGATCTGAAGTTTTTGAATCGTTTTGTAAGGGTTCCAACTTTCAAGATGGTGACTATAAGGACTATTCTGCCTTTTGTTCAGCAAGGTCATTACATGTCCATAATAGACTTACAGGACGCTTATCTTCACATTCCGATTCATCCAGATCACTATCGGTTTCTGAGATTCTCTTTTCTAGACAAGCATTACCAATTTGTCGCTCTTCTATTTGGCCTAGCGACAGCTCCAAGAATTTTCTCGGTGCCCTTCTATCTGTAATAAGAGAGCAGGGTATTGTGGTGTTTCCTTATATGGAAGATATCTTGGTACTGGCTCAATCTTTTCATTGTCAGTATATACCAGGGTTACAACACAATTTATTTATAATAACCTCCAATAAAAATGTATATACGAATCAATTGAAATTAATATTTATTCCTAAATTCTTTAGATTAGTTAAAATTTATATACACATTGCAATATATTTATGTAGAGACCAGATTATGAATCAAATTATACACGCTTATGCTGTTATAATATTCTTTACAAAGATCATAAAAGATATACCTTTAAAATTAACTTTACTCACAATGAATCGCATTAAAATACCACAATAAAATACCAGAATCTTCTGTTATTAACCAATAACTCTAGTTCAATGCCCAATATGGATTACCAATTTACTATGCTTAATAACTACCAGGGATTTAATCACAATAACCAGTTTATGTACAGTTCTGAAAGAGTTCACTATAATGACTGACTTATAAATCTGGAGTGCAAAACCCTGTCTAGCAAATAAATTATTTAGCACTGAATATGTCTGGTTCTAATTTACACAGGGCTATGGATATAACTTAAAATACAAAATATGCTCTGTAAATTACTAGCTGCAATTTAACTATAGCCTTAGAATACCTTTGTTTAAAATATTAAAAATATAAAACAGTCATACGTCACCACATAAACCAATTGAGTGTCTCAGCTTTCTCTGATAAGTCCAATTTCACCTCATAAAATAAGAGAGGTATTTTGCAATATGTATAAGAAAAGGTAGCATAATTTTGCTTATAGTTACTGTGTACCAAAATGGCAGCAAAGTTATCAGTCAAAATTTTAGAAAAGACCCCTTCTTTCTCCTATGCATGAGCTTTTCAAGTGATAGGCCCCTCCTCTATTTTGTAATCATTGGTGAATGTTTGGATATGCACCACTGTGCTGTCTCTTCTAATTTACACAGGGCTATGGATATAACTTAAAATACAAAATATGCTCTTTAAATTACTAGCTGCAATTTAACTATAGCCTTAGAATACCTTTGTTTAAAATATTAAAAATATAGAACAGTCATAATGTTTTATGAGAAAACAAGAAGGGGAATTAGAATAGCTGAATCATAAGTCAGAGATGTATTTTTATTGCTTACTAGAGTGATACTACGACCAAAAGTAGGATGGGTGATGTTGGTGACTCGGATTCTGAACTTAACAACTTGTCGAACATCTGAAATACTCCACTTTGTGTATGATTGTGCAATGTTTTCTTTTTCTTTTTGCATTTGTTTACTTATTTATGAATAAAGAAAAATGATTTCATTAAAAAAAAATATATATATAACTTCCGGTGGGCGGAGCTAGCGACTGGCAGCAGGGAGTGAGAGCTCCGTGAACTTGGGGCTACAAACTTCTCTATTTTCGCTGCCAGTCGCCTTCCCACACATCAGCCTTGTGGGGTGAGAGTAAATCCCTACCGGCGACATTCAGTGGAGGGTTTTTAAATCGCCCTCGCCCCCGGGAAAACATAATTGCGCAACGCTGCGCGAAGAAACAGAAACTGCCGGGCGCCATCTTAGATTGAGCCCACATGCATCAAGCTACGCACCGGAGCTCACTAACGGGCCCGGAGCATACATCTCAAGCTCCCTTGATATAGGAGGTGCCTTAGAGACTGAGTACCGGCTACAGCTGAGGAAATACCACAGAATCTCACAAGACTGCACCATACCGGAGCGGACCCCTGCCACGTGCACCGCACTACTCCGCAAGCAGAGGGGCTATTGTTGCCCACGGATCTACACACCAGAGGGGATCTGGCAAGTAGAAAAGAGCCCTGCAGCACACAATTGCACTTAAAAGGAAAGCCAAGGGAAGGTGACACACTCAAGGTACTGGGATACAGGCTCACACCAAGGGAAGGCCCCAAATAACATCATAGGCTGGGCGGAAAACAGCACAATCACACAGACTGCTTGTTTCCTTTTTTTTTATTTAATCCTCACACACTTGCCCATGCCATTTAAGCCTGAAATTTTGAGTACCACAATATTAGAATCATTTACACATCATAAAAGCCGCAGCATACTTTCTTCAGGCCCTGCTGATGTGGCTACACCACGCTCTAAGAAGCTGTAAAGTTACTGCATGATTCAAACTTTTTTCCTTTGACAAAGGATAAACAGGAGTGCTCCCTGCAAGTCTTTTACACATTCTTCCAGTGCTCCCTCATCTTTAATCAACAGGGACACCTAGTGGCATAATCACTTTCTACTACAATCCTATCTGAACTGTGCTGCTGCATTATCAGAGTTTCCTACATCTCACATGAAGGTTGATAAGTACTTTAAACCCCTTACCAGCACACTAGAGGGCAAGATGACGTTCAAATCAAAGCAGACTGACAGGAGGCAACGACATACTACAGAAACACAGATTGAAAATCCTCCTTCACCAAGCTCCGCTCATCTAGCGATTACTGATTCAGCAAATCTCCTGCAGGAGCTGAAGTCTTTCTTTCTGCCCAAAATGGAATCTCTGCAAGCAGGTATGGACACTTTAACTAGTGAAGTACGCCAATTTTCAACGAGAATGAATCAGGCGGAACAGAGGATTTCAGACATGGAAGACCGTCAGAATAACACCTCCACCTCTCTCAGACAACTGCTACGTCAGAATCAGGCGCTCCAGGACAAGGTTGACGACCTTGAGAATCGCAGTAGGCGAAACAACCTACGTATAATAGGGATCCCAGAAAGCATCAAAAACAAAGATTTATTGGAGTTCACAGCCCTCACATTCCCTAAGATCTTGGGCATGGATCCAGACCGCCTCCCACTAGATGTGGAAAGAGCCCACCGCATTGGCCCAGACACTGGCCTTTCTACCACCACAGCTGCTAGACCTCGTCAGGTTATATTCAAATGCCTGAATTACCAAGAAAAACTGGCACTGTTAAGGGCTTACAGATCTCACGATGGGGAGGTCCTCTTTGAGGGCAAAAAACTTCTGCTATTTCAGGACTTTTCGGCAGAAGTTACCAAACTTCGTAAAGAATTTGCCCCCTACTGCTCACAGCTCTATGAAGAGGGCAGACAGGTGGCGCTTCTCTACCCGGCCAAGCTCAGATTACAGACCCCAAGAGGTGCCAAATTCTTTCGCTCTCCTAAGGAGCTGAAAGCCTTCCTAGACGCTGAAAAAACTGCAACCTGACCAATAGATTGGATCATGCTCTATGCCACAGGTGATCCGTTTTTTTCCTCCAGATGCTGGATTGTGGTTACATGTGTCGCTGGACACAGGAAACCCCCATGGCCGCGGACATTCCCATTGCTGGACTGGTTGCTCTTGGGAAAGCCACTCTGCAGGACACTGACAAGGAGCGGGAGTGGCCCTGGCGGCCTGCCACTCTCTTCACTACAGAGACTCCAGACTCCCTAGGGAGACAGTTCCTGCTAGTTATTATTTTGTTGTTTGAATGTATTTGTCTTTTTTCACTGTTCTCTTCTGTATGTTATCTTATTTCTCTTAGTACCGCATATAATGTCTCCTTAACCGACTTGTTTAACGTTGTGGGCTTATCCCCCATTTTTCAGTTACTATGTACATGCATATACGCAGGGTACACCTTGCAGCAACTGCTCCTAGCAGATACTTTCAAATGCCGGATGTGCCTTAACCTCCTTTTTCTTTCCCTCATAACAGAATACCCAGGGGCTGCGGTCGGCGGATGGATTGGCTGCACACAGACAACTGGACCACAGCTGAACTCCCTACCTGACTGTCCCTCATTTATAATGCCAGTAAGTCTCCTTTCACAATACTCCCCATTCCAAGTCCTAACAGCAATACTACTGCACATATACACTCCTCCTCCCCCGACAACATACAAACTCAGGTTGGACTCACTACTCTCTGTGACACCTCCCACTTTCATCCTAGATCGTGCTTGGTGCCAACATTCCCTCATTGACCCCACACATGGCCGTAAACCTTAATATAGTCTCTTGGAATGTGGGAGGAATTAACTCCCCGGCCAAGAGGAGCAGAATTATACAATACCTCAACTCCATACATGCAGACATAGCTATGTTGCAAGAGACGCACCTCACTGCTGAGGAACATGAAAAACTTAAAATACGGTGGGGCACATCCTCTACTCACCTTCAGGGGGAAGGAGACGTGGAGTGGCAATCTTAGTAAGGAAAAACCTACCTATAACTTTCACCAACACAAAAATAGATGATGAGGGACGTTACATCTTCACCTCCATACACTCCAAAGACTACAAATTCCAATTATGTAATGTGTACGGGCCCAATCACTCCGATGTGAAGTTCTGGGCATCTATGCAGTCACTCATCGCCCAACACTCAGACTCCCAGGTTATAGTGGGGGGAGACTTTAATATGGCGCAAGCGTGCCCATTAGACAGGTTCTATGACCAAACTTGCTCCTCTTCAAAACAAAGACTGCACCCCAAACGCAAACAAGAAACACAGATCATATCAGCATTTAGAGAGGGGTTGGGACTACACGATCTTTGGAGGCTACAACACCCTGACCACAAAGACTATACCTGTGTCTCGAAAACGCACCACACTTTCTCACGTATTGACTACTTCCTCACATCCCCTCAACTCACCCCTAACATACTAAACACCTCCATTCTCCCAATTACAATTTCAGACCATGCTCCCATAAAACTAACATTACAATTCTTCAAAACAACACCTTTTAAAAAGTCTTGGAAGTTCCCCTCATATCTGTACACTAACGCAGAATTTCGACAACAACTGAAGGCCTTCTGGCTGGAATACACCTTTGACAACGAAAGCCATAGAACTAACACTGATCTATTTTGGCATGCATCCAAAACAGTTATTAGAGGCAGAATTACAGCTTACACAGCACATCATTCTAAGTCGCAGAAGAAAACTGCCACACAACTACTTTCTAACCTGACTTCTACCTACAACACCTACTTAAATAACCCCACAGCACAGAATCGCCAGAAATATTATGATGCTAAACAAGAACGGGACTCACACCTACAAATTTTAGACCATATATTTAACATACATAGACAAGGCAGATTTTACCGGCACGGTAACAAGGCAGGTAGACTCCTAGCAAACCTGGTCAAAATTCATACACCTAAATCCTTCATATCTGCAATCAAATCTGGGACACACCTTAGGACTGATACAAAGGACATAATGAGGGAGTTCATAACTTATTATAAAACATTATACACTAGTCAGAACATTGCAGAAACGGACAAGCATGCGTTCTGGAACAACATACTGTTACCCCGACTGTCTGAACCCCAGAGAGAGAGCTTAAACTCCCCCATACAAGTGCAGGAAGTGCTGAGAGCCATTGGTAGCTCAAAAATAGGGAAAGCCGCAGGCCCAGACTTCCTTCCTATTGAGTACTACAAGATTCTTAGCACTGACATAGCCCCAACGCTAGCTTCCACATACACCAACTACCTTCTAGGGACTTCTACCCCAGATACAAGATTCACTGACACCAACATATGCGTTCTCCAAAAGCCGAATAAGGACCACACAATGCCCTCCTCATATAGACCAATCTCGCTGCTTAACAGCGACTATAAGTTATATACTAAGATACTGGCGGAAAGGCTAGCTGAGATACTGCCTGATCTGGTCCATCCAGATCAGACAGGCTTTATTAAAAGACGAACCTCAGTGATAAATATCAGAAAAACACTGGCAGTCATATCCCACTACAATAACACACACTATTCAGAACACCAGAAACCCAATGTAGACGCATGCCTACTCGCTATCGACGCTGAAAAAGCGTTCGATCGAATAGAGTGGGACCACCTCTATACCTCACTAGATAGATTTGGCATCTCAGGGAATTTTCTCAATACACTCCAACAACTCTATGCTTCACCCTCAGCCTCCATTATTATCAATGGTCAGGTGTCTCCCTCATTCCTATTGGAAAGGGGAACCAGGCAGGGATGCCCTCTTTCCCCGCTGCTCTTCAACTTGGCAATGGAACCGCTCGCATGTTACATCCGCCAACATAGTGCAGGTCTAAAAATTCATAAGCAGACAGTACACCTATCTTTATATGCGGACGACCTACTTCTGTATGTCTCTAACCCACATATTAATATACCCAAACTCCTATGTATCTTAGATAAATTCAGTGCGATTTCTGGTTACAAAATCAACTTAGATAAATCTGAACTTACATGGTTACGAAACACTAAGAAAACACAACTGCAGGACACAGGCCTAAAGGTGACCTCTGGCACTTTCACATACTTGGGGATACAGCTACACACTGACATGAACAGGTTGTACCATCTAAATATAAGTAGAACCCTAACCCTTGTTAAAAACCAGCTGGCTGGTTGGAGAAACTTGCCACTATCCCTTACGGGGAGAATTCATCTTTTGAAAATGATTATCTTACCAAAACTACTCTACCCCCTCCAAATGCATCCTCTACTATTGACTAAGCGTGATTTAAATGCATTGACGACTATGTTTGGTAACTTCGTCTGGCAATACAAGAAACCAAGAATTAACAGGCTCCACCTTGCAATGTCAGTTGACTCTGGTGGACTCAGTCTTCCCAATCTTAGGTGGTACAACTGGGCATCACTAACAAAAATAGTCGTAGGATGGCTAACACAATCTGATTATTTTTCACCTCCCGTAGAGAAGGAACTCCTAGCACCTACACATCCTGCCTTCTTGCCACATACCTCTCTAGCCTCGCTCCCCCCACACGTAAAACACAATATACTATTTAGGGACACCTTGAGAGCTTGGACCAAACTTTGCAAAACGTGGGGGATGGAATTCAAATTTAGCAAATACTTACCACTTCAAGGGAATCCTAACTTTCTCCCGGGATACACCACCACTGCCTTTAAACATTGGGAACGCCAAGGACTGACTATGGTAGCACAACTGATCAATCCTACGACACAACAGACACTCCCCTTTTCAGACCTTCAAACACAATACACCCTCCCAGCCTCACACAAATTTGCCTATTTCCAGAGTAGACATTACACACAAACTCTTCTGACTGAGGGACTAACCTCGCCAACCTCTAACAAAATTGTTGCTCTATGTAATTTGGCCTCCCAGGGTAGCCACTCAATCTCTCCCATTTATAAGGCAATAGCCACACACCATGAAACGCAAACACTGCAGGGCATCATTGCTAAATGGCAGGGGCAAAGGGTACCTGAGGTCACAACAGAACACTTGGGTAGCATAGCTACAGTCAGACAAACGACTTTGTCCGCGAGCTTGAGAGAAACACAAGTAAAATTCTTACATCACGCATACATAACACAGACAATCAGAGCTAAATGGGTGAAAGATGTGGCGAGTGATTGCCCCAAATGTTCACTGTCTGCCCCGGACTGGACACACCTAGTTTGGGACTGCCCTAAGCTGCAGAGGTTTTGGGGCAAGGTCAGATTTTGGCTATCTAAGGTACTCACAGTTCACATAACTCTAAATGCAGCCGTCATATTTTTCTTTCAAGACATTTCATTACCACTAAAACACCGAAAATTCGCTAATATGGTGGTGCTGGTAGCTAGGAAACTAATTCTGCAATATTGGGCCAAGAATAGAGAGCCTCCTTTTAAAAAACTAACCCATGCCATACATCAACAGTTTCTGGCAGAACACGCAGACACACAAAGTGACCGAGATGTTAGAGTTAAATCATTCATGACTAAGTGGGACCCGTACTTATTGTATCTACCAGTAGGACTGAGGAGGAAACTCCTGCGCCCCTTCCAAAATTCCTTATTCATGCTAAATGAGAATCTGCGAGGACGCTGGTGCACACCAGAGTCGAATTCAGACCCTGACTCCTAACTAACACACTACTAACCTAGACTGACACAGTCACTACCTCATTGGAAGTCTTGGTGACTGCATGTGGGGACCCAGAGACTTGGGCACATCCATCCGCCGACGACGCAGCAACGCAGCAACTTGATTACCCTTTTATCTACAGCTCAAAGGTACTTAAATTGTCATGAGTTAATGTTGTATGTTTTATGTTGTTAGTTGGCATGACTGCATCGGCCCATTGACATAACTAGAATCTTCAGACATCAATACCTATCATGGAAAGCCTGACTTTGCACTACTACTATAAATGCAAAATAATCCTAACAGAGTGTGAAAGTAGACACCAATATAGTGCAGTTAATACCCCGGAACATATTTCTTCCCATGTTGGGTGTGATGTCACCCTGTAATATCCTCTAGACTCATTGATGCAGTTAGCCAACATCTATTTATGGTTTTGTTTTGTATTGTTTTGTATAGTTTTTGTTCTCTTAAAAGTTCTAATTATACAGGGAACTTGACCGCTCCACATGGCTCAGGATAATCCGATGGACATAATTCAGACTCAGATTCCATGAAAAGATCATGTTACACTTCATATTGTTATTACCTTATGATGACAAGATATTGTACAATGCTATGTGGTAGTGTTTAAGCTTACCTGTAAAAAATTTTTTTGCAAAAATAAAGTTATAAAAAAAAAAAAAAATATATATATATATATATAAGGGATTTCTTGGAGTAAGTGATTGGTTTACGTACTCTCAAGTACGCCATTACGTCTTAACTATTAAGGAAAAGGATAAGATATTCAGACCTCTAACAAAAATGGAGAATTTATGCAATTCTAAGGTGAATATAAAACATACCCTCTCTAAGGCATATGTATCTTACAGAATAGTACGGATCTCCCTCCCCCTTATATCAAAAATTGGCAAATGGAATTAAAATTGGATATTGACACCAAGACCTGGATAAATATTTTCCACTGTACTGCTAAATCTTCCATATCAGCTAGAATGTTAGAACAAAATTTAAAGATTTTAACAAGATGGTATCTTACACCCACTAGAATTAAAAAAATGTACCCCCATACTCAAGATAGCTGCTGGAGAATTTGTGGCGACAGGGGTTCACTATCTCATATCATGTGGTTCTGCCCAAGAATTAAGCCCTTTTGGGCCAATATATTACAAATAATAGATAATAAGGAAGATAGGAAGAAACTAAATAATTTCCTTACAGCAATACTAAATAATTTGGATGTTAAAAGTAATAAACCCAGAAGATACATATATCAAAATTAAACAAAGAGTTTAATTTTAAGTAAATGGAAAACAGTAGAAACCCCTACAAAAGAAGAGTGGATCAAAAAAGTTAACGAAAATTTGTTAAATGCAGAATACTTTTACCTGTATAATAATAAGTATGAAACTTCCATGGAAGCAAAGGTTATATGGGAAAAGTTAACAAGGGATTCTCCCTCTCCCCCAGTGGAAGGGGCAATGGGTGGAGAACAGAGTTAATATGGTTTTCTCCTTTTAATTTTTTCCTTTGTTCTGTTGTTTTCGAGCCCAGGCAAAATTTATGAGAAGACCCGTTAACTATAGCATTTAAGGTGATTCACATCATTTATGTACGTTTGTGTATTTGATTTTGTATGTGTCTTAAAAAAATAAAAAAATGTAAAAAAAATAAATAAAAAAAATATATAGAACAGTCATACGTCACAACATAAACCAATTGAGTGTCTCAGTTTTCTCTGATAAGTTCAATTTCACCTCATAAAATAAGAGAGGTATTTTGCAATATGAATAAGTATATAGCCTAATTTCTGTGTCCCAAAATGGCAGCAAAGTTATCAGTCAAAATTTTAGAAAACAAATAACTCTTCTTTATCCTATGCATGAGCTTTTGCATGCGTTTTTCAAGTGATAGGCCCCTCCTCTATTTTGTAATCATTGGTGAATGTTTGGATACACCCCACGGTGCTGTCTCTGATAGGCCCTAATGGAGCTGAGCATTGATTGGTTATTTGGATTTGCATGTGTTCTAATAGTCAATTCATTTGGCTGTCATACCATTTCTGAACTATTGGTGGCAGCAGATAACCAGAAATGCAGTCTCAGCATTAATTATTGCTACAGTTTAAATATATCACCTTGAAATGTTTTTTTAATATACTATAATTTATTGTATTAATAAACTTATCTGGTCAGCATATATGCCCCATCCCATATAACGTAGCATGTATTTATAGAGACCAAACATGAGTATATTTCCAGTATCATACTAGTAAGCAATTATACTCTAAATTATTTGGCTCTTCACAGAATCCTTGCATTCAACATCCTGGCATTATATTGTATCTTAATATGAATACAGTATATTTAATGTTTCTAAGAATTTTTGAGTGCATGGATTTATGTTTATGACCAATATTCATAGGACATCTTGTTATTACATGTCTGAAAAATAAAAAGAAACAGATGTTATTATTTTGAGACTATATAACACATTTCAAATTCACCAATGCAGCCCTTCAATACAGCAGACATCTATCCAATACAGTAAGTTTCAGATCAATATATATATATATATATATATATATATACATATATATGAATATATATATATATATATATATATACATACACACACATATATATATATATATACATACATACATACATGTTGTTAATATAATCTTATATGACGATTAAGTCATAGCATTCCCATATGTTTGTAGGTAACTTAAGTTCAGATTATTTGTGTATTGAAAACACAGCAGGTACTAATTTGTATCGAAGTAGGAATGGTCACTTCCCCTGTAAGATTGTTTTTTTTTTCTCTGCATATTCTCAAGCCTCAAAAAGTTCAGTCCCAGACATTACGTCTGCATATCTCCACAAGAGGTCATTACCTGATAATGTTTATTACATAGAAGAAGGATCTTCTGTTAAAGTGACATCTTGAGTATTACAAGTGTCTATTTCTTTTGTTCTACACATCTGTGTTTCAGAACAAGAGGGGGTTTGGGCTATAGTGAGACCAATTCATCTCAAATTAGATATTAGCCAAAAATGAAATATTAGATTATGTGATGCATCTGTAGTCTATTTAATGTTATTTCACGGGTACCCTGACATAATTCCCCCTTCCAATTTTAAATAGATGTAAGACACGTATTTGAATTGGCTTAAAGTCAGTGGTACTTGGTGAATGTATTGACAGTATCCACCAGAGACAATCTTCTGATGAAGAGATTCCGTTATTTTTCTATCCTCACATGCTTGCTCACTAGGCATCTTTAAACTACAGTACTTCTTTCCCGCATTTGGGGATATGATACTTCATTCTCCCTCTATTACTTGTAGTTGGGATCTAGGATAGTACGCTCGCAACTGATTAATATGGACCCATTTATCCATAAATGTATCATTTTTAGGTATCCTAATTTTATAGGCAACTGGAGATATTTTGTCAGTAATGACAAAAGGACCCTTCCATGATGGAAGAAATTTCTTCTCCTTAACCTGATCTCTTCCAAAGTTATAAAGATAAACTTTATCATTTATTTCATATTCCTTTTTGGACGTTTTGAGATCATAATAGGTTTCAGCAGCAGTTTTTTCTATGTTCCTTTGAACGAATGCAAAGGCATATTGCAGGTGCTTCTTTAGGTTCTCCACATATTGATGTGTATTGGCAGCATTTATCAAGTTCTGGTCTGATGTATGGTACGATAGCTGTTGAGGTAGAACAATTCTCCTACCAGTCATCAACTCAAAGGTGACATCTTAGTAGCATTACTTGGAGTTGCTCTTAATGCTATTAGGACAAGAGGTAATTTTACATCCTAGTCTTTACCCGTTTCACTCACAAATGTTTTGAGGATTTTCACAATGGACTGGTTGTAATGCTCCACGCCACCACTTGAGGCAGCTCTATATGCAATATGGAGCTTTCTTTTGACCCCTAGTATTTCCCACATTTTGGTCATCACTTTGCTAGTGAAGTAGGTTCCCTGACCAGATTTGATTCTTTGGGGCAAACCAAATCTGGAAAACACATGGTTGAGGAGCAATGCTGTGCATGTTTCAGCACTATTGTTAGGTGCACTGATGCACTCTACCCATTTAGTGAAAAGGCACGTCAATGTTAACATGTATCTGTTACCTCTTGATGGCCTAGTTACTGGACCAATAAAATCAAATTGTATATCTGACCATGGCATTATCATCCCCTTTTCTGCAATGGCGCTCTATGCATTGGCGCAGTGGGTTGAAACTGTGAACAGATTAAACAACATTGACAGTAGGTTTGAACATCCTTCAACATGTGCGGCCAAAAGGCGTAGTCACACAATATTTCATACGTTAGTTTGGCACCATGATGGCCAGATGTGGGAGCATCATGGGCATGTTGAAGCATAAGACCTCTGAAATTTGTAGGTACCACCCATTGCTGGATACCAGTTTTGGAGGTTCTAATTAACAAACCATCCTGTAACTTGAATTGTGATTTGGATTTCATTAAGATTCTAAGATCTTCCTTGCCAATACAATCATCTTTTGAGATGGGGTTGCTTTCAGGATCTTCTATGTGTTTATAGAAGATGCCTACAATGGGGTCTTCTTTTTGACTAGTGATCAGGTCTTCACTAGGAGAATCCTGACTCCATTGTACCAGGTTAGGCTCACTCTGTTGTTTAGTCTGGTTTCTGGTAATTGCTTCGACCTGAATTGCACCCATTAAGTGGTCGATATCCAGTTATGGCTCCTTGTTTGGCTAATGAATCCCCAAGATCATTGCCTTACTTATCAGAACCTTGAACCCTGGAATGGCCCTTGGTCTTTTTCCAGTGTATGGTTAACCCATTGGACACCACCAGATTGTCAATCGTGCAGAACAACTTGCCATGTTTGACTGGTTTGTTGTTAGTTTTCTGCATGCCATTTCTTTTTCCATAATTTGAGTCAGTAATGATCACAAATTCATGAATACCTTGTTCAATAGCCATTTCAATGTTTTTTTAGAACAGCAGTGAGTTCTGCAACTTGACTGGATCTTGGTCCAATGTTGAAACCTACAGAAATAGTTGGGAATCCACTTGCCCAAGTTATACCAATGCCAGCGACTAGTCTGGGCTCATTATCAATAGTGGCATGGTAAGAATAACCATCAACATATACCCAAGGTAATGTTTGACACTGGTCCTCATTATATATTTTATATGGGGAAAGCAATTGTTCCTCCAGGAAATCATCTTCTAATAACTCTTCCCCATGATCCTTAGCAGTACAGTCATGAAGCTCAGCAAGCCCCTGTGTGACTGGATTCTTTTTGTTTTGCTTATAGCGAATTTCGAAAGGCCAGCATTGTAAGGAAGGAGTCCAAGCGGTTATGCGGCTGTTAGACAAATTTCCATCTCTTATTCTCTCACTTTTCAGGTATAGCAAAGGCTGGTGGGCCATTTCCACAATAATTTTCTTGCCCTGTATATAGCTGCGGAAATTTTGTAGATCCCATACAGTAGATAAGAGGGCTTTTTTGCAATCGCTAAATTTTATTTCTACTGGGATACATTTTTACTAAGCAATGACTTTCCTTTAATTATCATGCTTTTGGTATAAAACAGCACTCATGCTTATATCTGTGTAACCTGTCTCTAAGTAGAAAGGTTTACCACCTTCAGGGTACGCTAAGCAAGGTGGTTGAGTGAGTTTTCTCTTCAGCTCTCTGATGGCTGTCTCTTGAATCTCACTCCAGTGCCATTTCACATCCTTCTTTAGAAGAAGTAGCAGTGGTTTAGCTAATTCTGCATAATTATCAATAAATTTGCGAGAATAATTTGTCATACCCAGGAATGATCTCAATTCCTTTAAGTTAGTTGGGTTCTTAGAATTTATTATAGTTTCCACCTTTTTCTTCTGAGGATTTAACCCTTCAGAAGTAACTTCATGTCTCAAGAAGTTCACACGAGTGCAGCACCATTGAGCTTTTTGTAGGGATAATTTGACACCTGCCCTTTTAAGTTGTCTGAGGTGTTTAAGTTCAGGGATGTGCTTTTCAAAGTCTGTGCTTTTGATTAAAGGGACAGTCAAGTATAAATTAAACTTTCATTATTCAGATAGGACTTTTAATTTTAATTGACTTTCCAATTTACTTTTATCATCAAATTTGCTTTTTTCTCTTGGTATTCTTAGTTTAAACTACAGGGAGTGCAGAATTATTAGGCAAATGAGTATTTTGACCACATCATCCTCTTTATGCATGTTGTCTTACTCCAAGCTGTATAGGCTCGAATGCCTACTACCAATTAAGCATATTAGGTGATGTGCATCTCTGTAATGAGAAGGGGTGTGGTCTAATGACATCAACACCGTATATCAGGTGTGCATAATTATTAGGCAACTTCCTTTCCTTTGGCAAAATGGGTCAAAAGAAGGACTTGACAGGCTCAGAAAAGTCAAAAATAGTGAGATATCTTGCAGAGGGATGCAGCACTCTTAAAATTGCAAAGCTTCTGAAGCGCGATCATCGAACAATCAAGCGTTTCATTCAAAATAGTCAACAGGGTCGCAAGAAGCGTGTGGAAAAACCAAGGCGCAAAATAACTGCCCATGAACTGAGAAGTCAAGCGTGCAGCTGCCAAGATGCCACTTGCCACCAGTTTGGCCATATTTCAGAGCTGCAACATCACTGGAGTGCCCAAAAACACAAGGTGTGCAATACTCAGAGACATGGCCAAGGTAAGAAAGGCTGAAAGACGACCACCACTGAACAAGACACACAAGCTGAAACGTCAAGACTGGGCCAAGAAATATCTCAAGACTGATTTTTCTAAGGTTTTATGGACTGATGAAATGAGATTGAGTCTTGATGGGCCAGATTGATGGGCCCGTGGCTGGATTGGTAAAGGGCAGAGAGCTCCAGTCCGACTCAGACGCCAGCAAGGTGGAGGTGGAGTACTGGTTTGGGCTGGTGTCATCAAAGATGAGCTTGTGGGGCCTTTTCGGGTTGAGGATGGAGTCAAGCTCAACTCCCAGTCCTACTGCCAGTTTCTGGAAGACACCTTCTTCAAGCAGTGGTACAGGAAGAAGTCTGCATCCTTCAAGAAAAACATGATTTTCATGCAGGACAATGCTCCATCACACGCGTCCAAGTACTCCACAGCGTGGCTGGCAAGAAAGGGTATAAAAGAAGAAAATCTAATGACATGGCCTCCTTGTTCACCTGATCTGAACCCCATTGAGAACCTGTGGTCCATCATCAAATGTGAGATTTACAAGGAGGGAAAACAGTACACCTCTCTGAACAGTGTCTGGGAGGCTGTGGTTGCTGCTGCACGCAATGTTGATGGTGAACAGATCAAAACACTGACAGAATCCATGGATGGCAGGCTTTTGAGTGTCCTTGCAAAGAAAGGTAGCTATATTGGTCACTGATTTGTTTTTGTTTTGTTTTTGAATGTCAGAAATGTATATTTGTGAATGTTGAGATGTTATATTGGTTTCACTGGTAAAAATAAATAATTGAAATGGGTATATATTTGTTTTTTGTTAAGTTGCCTAATAATTATGCACAGTAATAGTCACCTGCACACACAGATATCCCCCTAAAATAGCTATAACTAAAAACAAACTAAAAACTACTTCCAAAATTATTCAGCTTTGATATTAATGAGTTTTTTGGGTTCATTGAGAACATGGTTGTTGTTCAATAATAAAATGAATCCTCAAAAATACAACTTGCCTAATAATTCTGCACTCCCTGTAAACATAGGTATACTCATCTGCTAATTTCTAAGCCTTTGAGGGCTGCCTCTTATCACATGTTTTTTAAATCTCTTTTCAACACAAAGAGACAGAAAGTACACATGGGCTATATAGATAACACTGTGTTCAGGCACAGAAAGTTATTTAAGATCTAGTGCAATACAATGCTAAATTTAAGACAATAGATAATAAACAGTCACAGTCATGTGATCAGGGGGCTGGAAGAAGGTTCCTAGATACAAGGTAATCACAAAGGTAAAAAGTACATTAATATAACTGTGTTGGTTATGCAAAACTGGGGAATGAGTAATAAAGGGATTATCTATCTTTTAAAACAATAACAATTCTATGGTTGACTGTCCCTTTAAAACACCATGAACATTAGATAAGGTACCCCTTTCCAGTGCATCAGGCATAGCCTTATATATGAATACTGCAAATTCATGTCCTGAATTTATGTATCCAAATGGGAGTCTCTGGATTGCATACTGGACCTTTTGGAATGAGAATGCAAGCTTATACTGGTCCTCCTCATGTACCTTTATGGTCCAATATCCCTGTGCACAATCAATGGCAGTGAATATTTTAGATCCCTGCATCTGTGCTAGGCACTGGTCAATATATGGCACAGGCCAGCCAGACATGTACACACGTTTGTTTAGCTGTCTTAAGTCAGCACACAAATGCCATTGTCCATTGGGCTCAAGAACACCTAGAATAGGATTGTTATAAGAGCTGTGTACCTGTCTGATAATACCTCTTTCTTCCAAGTTCCTTATGATTTCTGCAAGAGAATCATATGAGGCTAAAGGAAGTCTGTATAGTTTAACAAAGACAGGTGGTGCATTGGGATCTGTTTGGATTCTTGAAATGTGCAAATCTGTAATCCCACAGTCATAAGAATCCCTAGCAAAAATATCTTTGTACTCCATCCAGAGTTCTCGTAGCTGTTGGCGTTCATCATCACTGGAACAGCCATTAGTTAAGGAGATTTGCTATTCAACTATTTGCTGAAATCCTGGAAAGATTTCAGGCTGTCCTATCTCATAGGCTTCTTCCAACCTATAGGTGAGATCCCCTTGATTATAATTTACATTGCCCCCATAACTCTGGGTTTTGGGGTATTCTTGCTCTTTGATTGGCTGATCAAATACTAGAGAGGCTTCTTCAATTTTACAGATGCCTTCCTCTGAGCTGAAGGGATAAATAGACTGAATTGTAAATAGTCCCTCTGGCATAGATGCAAAGGATTGTTCTATTAATTGTTCTTCAGTTAATTATCCTTCAGGTATTAGCCCAATTACATTATTCTGGAATCCAAAAGTGTAATAACTTGATTCCAGCACATATCCTATGGTAGTTCCCTTGGATAAGGTGATATCCTGCGGGGTCATGTTATGTACAATAACATGTATTGGAAAAGTTCCAATATTTACCATAGGAGCATGGGTCATTGTAATACCCAGATCTTGCATTCTATGGGAGATAAATATTATTCATTTATTTATAAAATATTTTACCAGGAAGGATACATTGAGATTTCTCTCATTTTCAAGTATGTCCTGGGGACATATTAGTGTTTCAGAAGTTTTTAATTTCTGACCTCTTTTCACCTGTAAGGATAAGAGGAATTTATCACCCCAGCAGTGATTACAACATCGTTAGACACCTGCATATTCACAGCATATGGCAATTGCTGGTTTGATTTCAGGGCTGCATTTTCATCCTGAAATACTTCAGGGTCCCCCTTTAACCTGCTCCAGAGGCAAAGGTTTATCAAATATATTTGTATGGCATATCTATGTAAGAGATCATTGCCAATATATATTTGATTATGGGGAGTATTTAAAACTAAAAACAGGTGATTTATTACCTATGGAGATAGATAATAAACATTTAGCTGTGACATTATAGCTTTCAGACCTGTCATCCAGACCATGGACACAGTGGTCTTGGGGAGAAAGATATTTAATCACCTTAGGTTCAGAGATCTGTGCTAATAAGCCTTCGCTTATATAGCTAGCTTCCTGTTTTAAGGTCAATTTGGCATACTTGGTTTTGCCAAGGTCATGCACTTGCATAGGGATAAATAGATCCTCTGTAACTTTCCCAATTTCTGCGAGGAATTGCGAATGATCTCCCCTCTTGTGGAGGTATATGGTTAATACATCGCCGTCTAAGGAAATATTTGCTATCTTTCCAGGTGAAATTTTAAAAGTATGACCATCAGAGCCACTTAATCCCTTAATGACAACTGACGTACCAGGTACGTCATGCATTAACAAGCAGTGAATGATAATAGACGTACCTGGTATGTCAGTTGTCTAACAGAGTGCTGGAAGCAAAGCAGGGAGGCGGGTGGGCAGCCTGCAATGGGCCTGTGATCATGTGGAGGGGGGCGGGATCGGAGGCGGGAGTGCCCGGGGGCGTGCACTGGGGCGGCGGGCGGGTGCGTGCACGGGGCGGGAGCCAGTGGGAACCGCTACACTACCGAAAAATTGAATTAAAAATTGGGAGAAAAGGAGGGGAATTTAAATTTATAAAGCAATCGAAGGGTTCTGGGGGGGTGGGGGGGATAGCTACACTACAGAAAAGGGCAAAAAATTAAAGCATATTTCTTTTTTACTAAACTGGGTACTGGCAGACAGCTGCCAGTACCCAAGATGGCGCCCAGTAGGCTAGAGGGGGAGGGTTAGAGAACTGTTTGATGGGGGATCCATGAAATTGGGGGCTAAGAGGGGATTCTACACAGCAGCATATGTAAATATGCTAAAAAAAAAACAAAAAAAACAACCAAAAAAACCAAATACACCTTTTATTTTAGTACTGGCAGACTTTCTGCCAGTACTTAAGATGGCGGGAACAATTGTGGGGTGGTCGGAGGGAAGAGAGCTGTTTGGGAGGCATCAGGGGGTCTGATGTTTCAGGTGGGAGGCTGATCTCTACATTAAAGCTAAAATTAACCCTGCAAACTCCCTACAAGCTACCTAATTAACCCCTTTACTGCTAGCCATAATACACGTGTGATGCGCAGCGGCATTTAGCAGCCTTCTAATTATCAAAAAGCAACGCCAAAGCCATATGTCTGCTATTTCTGAACAAAGGGGATCCAGAGAAGCATTTACAACCATTTGTGCCATAATTGCACAAGCTGTTTGTAAATAATTTCAGTGAGAAACCTAAAGTTTGTTAAAAAGAAAACTTTTTTTTTTTATTTGATCGCATTTGGCGGTGAATTGGTAGCATGAAATATACCAAAATGGGCCTAGATCAAAACTTTGGGTTATCTACTACACTACACTAAAGCTAAAATTAACCCTACAAGCTCCCTAATTAACCCCTGCACTGCTAGGCATAATACACATGTGGTGCGCATTTAGCAGCCTTCTAATTACCAAAAAGCAATGCCAAAGCCATATATGTCTGCTATTTCTGAACAAAGAGGACCCCAGAGAAGCATTTACAACCATTTGTGCCATAATTGCACAAGCTGTTTGTAAATGATTTCAGTAAGAAACCTAAAATTGTGAAAATGTAAAGTTTTTTTTTCATTTGAACGTATTTGGCTGTGAAATGGTGGCATGAAATATACCAAAATGGGCCTAGATCAATACTTTGGGTTGTTTACTACACCACACTAAAGCTACAATTACCCCAAAAAGCTCCCTTATTAACCCCTTCGCTGCTGGGCATAATACACGTATGTGCGCAGTGGCATTTAGCGGCCTTCTAATTACCAAAAAGCAACGCCAAAGCCATATATGTCTGCTATTTCTGAACAAAGGGGATCCCAGAGAAGCATTTACAACCATTTATGCCATAATTGCACAAGCTGTTTGTTAATAATTTCAGTGAGAAACCAAAAGTTTGTGAAAAAATTTGTGAAAAAGTGAACGATTTTTTGTATTTGATCGCATTTGGCAGTGAAATGCTGGCATGAAATATACCAAAATGGGCCTAGATCAATACTTTGGGATGTCTTCTAAAAAAAAATATATACATGTCAAGGGATATTCAGGGATTCCTGAAAGATATCAGTGTTCCAATGTAACTAGCGCTAATTTTGAAAAAAAGTGGTTTGGAAATAGCAAAGTGTTATTTTTATTTATGGCCCTATAACTTGCAAAAATACAAAGAACATGTAAACATTGGGTATTTCTAAACTCAGGACAAAATTTAGAAACTATTTAGCATGGGTGTTTTTTTGGTGGTTGCAGATGTGTAACAGATTTTGGGGCTAAAAGTTAGAAAAAGTGGGGTTTTTTTTTCATTTTTTTCCTCATATTTTATAATTTTTTTATAGTAAATTATAAAATATAATCAAAATAATGGTATCTTTAGAAAGTCCATTTAATGGCGAGAAAAACAGTATATAATATGTGTGGGTAAAGTAAATGAGTAAGAGGAAAATTACAGCTAAACACAAACACCGCAAAAATTTAAAAATAGCCTTTGTCCCAAACGGAGAGAAAATGTAAAAGTACTGTTGTCATTAAGGGGTTAAAGAAGTCTGATCATCTATTGGTAGGATAGTGATTTCAGGTATAGAGTCATTCCTGAAATGAATCACCACGTGACAGTTATGTCGGGTGCGAGATATACCGGACCGCTCAATAGGCTCTTTTTACTTTGTGACCAAATTATATTACTTATGCAATCAATTATGGTGCTTAATCGCTTCAGGAGATCACTACCAATAATTAAACGATCAGTTGGCAGATCCATTATAATGACAGGGTGTCTTATTACCCTGTTCCCTAGTTTTAGTTTTAACCATGCCGTACCGTAGACTATAAGGAGAGTCACCCCCAACACCTATTAGTGAACCAATAAATTCTTTTATCTTAGGTTTGTGGGGTCTCAGCTCATTTAGCTGTGTGTAGTACCAGTGGGACAAAATAGTTGCCTGAGATTCAGTATCAATTAATCCCATGATAGGGTTGGAGACTTAATCCTGGAGCTCAGCTAATACATAATAGCTCCCTGTAGTTTCTACCATTTCACACATGAAATTGGCATGATTACACATCTGTGGGCTTCGTCCACGAGTTACGTGGGTTCGCCATGTTACATGATGCAGGAGAATTTTTATTCTCACCAGTCTCTTCCTCTATAATAGGGCTGATTGGGTTCCTGTGTACTGCATCTGTGGGAATAAGGTTATGAGAAAACTGCAAAGGAAGAGATTTGTTAGAGCTTCCAGGCTGAGGTTGTTCGTCATCACAGCTAAACCGTCCGTTTCTGGTCTGTAGGGAGAGAACATGATTAGTACCATTATTGACATTTATCATTTTATTTGGTATATCTCTCCTCTCTCTCTCAGGTAATACCGCAGTATTTATGACTGTGCCTGTGGCCCACTGCTGGCCACTGGCTGTACCTCTAAAAAAGGATTATTAGGGTTCTGAGCTGTCAAAACTTGACTCATATTAGTAAATAGTGTACATAATTGACTTACTTGTGTACTGAGTTGGCCCACTTGAATGGACAAGCTATCTTTACCCATGGACCGATTTTTTGATGTCCCAGGGTACTGATTCCTGGATCCTTGGGATCCCTCAGAATCATAGCTATTATTCCTATTTTTATGTGGTTGTCTTTGGGGTTCAACTTGTTCAGCGTTAATGTCTTGGGGAGCACTATTTACTTGGGGTGTCTGGTTATCCTGAGAGTTTTTTCAACACTTTTGGTATTTATTTTTATGGGGGTACCGATTACCTTGTGGGTATTCATCTCTTTGGGGATAATTATCTATTTGGGTATGCCCCCCATTTTGAGTATATTCTCTCTGTGCCTCCGTGTTGGGGGAGGGGCAGAGTTAAAACTTTGTCTGGAAGGCCGGTTTTCTCGGGCCACTTCCGCATAAGTTTTTTTGTTAGACTCCAAATTGAGGGGGCTAGGTGACACCCTAGTTTCTGCCACAATTTTGGGGCTGGGCCTTGGTTCCTTTTTAACCCCCTATTTACCAGACTGCTGAATAGAGTATAACTTTGTACTCTCTTTGATCAGCCAGTCCAATGAGCAGTTGTCATGAAAATGTCTAGATAAGTTAAGTTTGATGTGTGCGGGTAATGCTTCGTAAAATAAATTCACAAACTCTGAGCTTTCAAATATGGGGTAATCTTCGGCCATACTGTATGCACTTTTTAGTACAGAAAGGAATTCTATAGGGCTTTGATTGGCACTACATTTTAAACCGTATACAGCTATTTTCGCAGCGGTTTTAGTGCAATATTTCCCAAACTCCTTTTTGCACTGAATTTTCGTTTCACTCCAGGAATGGATATTCATATCCTTTAGGGAAGCAAATACCCAGGGCATAAATTAAATTTTTGACTGCTCACTAGTAACATTCATTATGGATAAAGCATTTTCATAGGTCACTAAGTGGTCAATTATAGAATTGGTTCCCTTGTTGGAAAACTTAGGTACTGCACTACTTAAAAATGTAATTATTTTAGGGGTGTCATATACCTTATTGGATGTATCTTGGGCTTTCCTAGGGACCTTATTTTTGGGGCTGTAGCGTTCCCTATCTGCCCTTCTACTGTGGGGAGACCCCTTATGCATATTAGCATTATGGGGCTATTTGGGTAGCTGGCTCCGCCCTCTGACTTACTATAATCACTGCCCTCCCCCTCTGAAGTGTATTGAAGTGTACTGTCTATTTGGGAAGTGTATTTCTGACCCAATAGGGGTGCTATGTTTAAATTCTTCCCTAATATTCTGCAGTTCATTTCTCATCAATTCTTTGAGGGTTTTAAAAATACCTGCATTATCCTCATTGCTAACAGAAGGGGGCGTATTTTTGATAGACTTCCTTTTCAGTTCACTAAGTTCTTTCTGGCTTTGCAGAAGTTGTTTATTTAACTCTTGTATTTTGGCTAGTAAATTTAGGTTATACTTATCTAACGCAGCCATGTCTTGCTTAAATGTAACAATTTAATTTTCGTCCATTTCTAAACTCTCTTCGCACTTACGTGATTAGCGAATATCATCATCTAGCCCCTGTATTTGCAATTCCTTTTCTATAAGGAGTGTGGAAATTTCGTCAATAATGCATATTACAAGGGGCCAGGATTTGAGTATTAGTTCATTATGTTTGAGATTTTTGCATCGATTAATTTTTAATAATTCTTGGAACAATTCACTTTTTTCATTCCACCTTCCATTTTAAATAGCAATATCTTTGGCCTTAATTGCAAGCATATCCACATTATCATTTAAATCACCCGCAATATTACACCTCCTTTTAATGTGGCTTATAATATCTATCTTAAGAAGATCACTCTTAGTGAGGGGTAATTTTGGGGAACATTTCAGCACTGAGTATAGATTCACTTCTAGTAACAGATATTATTATTTTGGCTTAGTATTTGGTTAAATTTAAAATGCTAATACAATTTTGACCAACAAGTGATTTTTTTTTTTAAAATATGAATATTAATTTTGAAAAATTAATAAAAATTAAAAAAAAATTATCAATTTTTTTTTAATCTCAATTTACTACAAATATATTATATCAATGTGATAAATATAATAATCTCTTGACGTGCCTCCAGATAATATGTCAGTATATACCAAGGTTATAAAAAATGTATTTATAATAACCTCCAATAAAAATGTATATACAAAACAAATGAAATTAATATTTATTCCTAAATTCTTTAGATTAGTTAAAATGTATATACACATTGCAATATATTTATGTAGAGACCAGATTATGAATCAAATTATACACGCTTATGCTGTTATAATATTCTTTACAAAGATCATAAAAGATATACCTTTAAAATTAACTTTACTCACAACGAATCGCATTAAAATACCACAATAAATTACCAGAATCTTCTGTTATTAACCAATAACTCTAGTTCAATGCCCAATATGGATTACCAACTTACTATGCTTAATTAATAACTGCCAGAGATTTAATCATAATAACCAGTTTATGTACAGTTCTGAAAGAGTTCACTATAATGACTGACTTATAAATCTGGAGTGCAAAATCCTGTCTAGCAAATAAATTATTTATCACTGAATATGACTGGTTCTAATTTACACAGGGCTATGAATATAACTTAAAATACAAAATATGCTCTGTAAATTACTAGCTGCAATTTAACTATAGCCTTAGAATACCTTTGTTTAAAATATTAAAAATATAAAACAGACATACGTCACCACATAAACCAATTGAGTGTCTCAGCTTTCTCTGATAAGTCCAATTTCACCTCATAAAATAAGAGAGGTATTTTGCAATATGGATAAGAAAAGGTAGCATAATTTTGCTTATAGTTACTGTGTACCAAAATGGCAGCAAAGTTATCAGTCAAAATTTTAGAAAAGACCCCTTCTTTCTCCTATGCATGAGCTTTTCAAGTGATAGGCCCCTCCTCTATTTTGTAATCATTGGTGTATGTTTGGATATGCACCACTGTGCTGTCTCTAATAGACCCTAATGGAGCTGAGCATTGATTGGTTATTTGGATTTGCATGTGTTCTAATAGTCAATTCATTTGGCTGTCATACTATTTCTGAACTATTGGTGGCAGCAGATAACTAGAAATGCAGTCTCACCATCAATTATTGCTGCACTTTAAATATCTCACCTTAAAATGTTTAATATATTATAATTTCTTGTATTAGGCTTGTAACAGGCTTTCATTAACCCTGTGATACACCTGTGCTTGTAAATGTAATGTTTAGTTAACAATGCATAACTTTGCAAATAAACTTTGTTTATAGCATGCTTGTCTCAATAAAAGCTGCTATGTAAATGTTAGTTTTAAATGTTAGTATTAACATTGCTATAAAATGTTTGATTAAAAACTATACCAACAGTAAGAAATACATTCTTTCAGCAAGACACTTATAACTTACTATAAATGATAGATTTCTTTTAAATCTATCATGTACAGCTTCTATACATAAAGACTGTACCTTGTTATAAGAGCCTGTTCACATAAATTGTGAAAAATATAATATTTAATATGCTTATTTTGCAATATATGTATGATTATATTCAAATATATGTTTAAATGATGTACAATGTGTACAATGTATACCTGAATACTTTTATATGTTTAAACAAAAGTCTTTTACAATATAAAAGGTTTTTATTATCTGTATGCTAACATACTAACCATCTAACTAGTTTTAACATAAGATGTTATATGATCTAAAATGGAGGTTTATTCAACCTTGAATTTATAGCTCTAAAATGGATGCTCATTGCAATTTCAAGTGCGTATGTCTAAACTCTTGTATAACAGATTTTCAAGGCCACGTTCCTAAAACAAGTTAGACAAGTTTTGTTGATGTTAAAATGATGCTAAAAATACATATAAAAAGAAAACAATAAATGATGACGTCATCCAAATAAAAAACTATAAAAACACCTTGTTGTAAACATGAGGCAGGTGACTCTGACAGGATATTATAGAGCATTTCTAAGGATAAGATTTGGTTGCAAAGAAGTCATTTTGAGTGGTATGTAACAATTGTTATTGAAAGCAAATTTAACTAATAGTCTTTTAACTCTGTGTGTATATTGGATTTAAATGAATTTAATTTTATATTACTTCTGTAAGCTGATTTTTCTGTATAATAAAAATGTATTTTTAAACAATGTTATCTACTTAAATACCATTTCTTTTCATTGTACTCAGAAACTTTCTTTGTAAGAAATGAGACCTGTTTCACTGATATAATATTTAAAGGTCAGTGCTTGGAATTCATATTTCAATATAACTGTGCTTTAAGACCTTATAAGTAAATTAGGTGTGAACCACTACAATTGGCGTCTCTGGGTGTTTTGAGAGATAATATATGTTTTATAATAATTATTATAATTTTACCTGGGTCCCCTTATACGTAAGGGAAGGTACTAAAATATCATGGCTAATCAGGATTTGCAGAATCTTTTAAAACTCAATGATGTGTTTAAAATGCAGAATGGTAGAGTCATTGGAAATTATGAGGTTATTGCTTTGGAGATACAGTTAGGGTTTAATTCATTTAAACTTTGCTAATGCTGCTGGAGTAGTTTTGCAACAACCTATATATCACACTATAGATGCAGATTTTGATCCTGCAACAAATAGAAATACAAATGTTTCTTATGATGGTATAGTAGAGATTTTAGGCAGACCTCCTGTTTTTGCTACAGGAATACAAAGACATTGCCCTAAAGGCTTTAGCCTGAATTGAGATGTGGGGTACTCCTAGATCTAGTTTGTACAGTCCAGTAAAGGGAAAATAAATAATACCAGCTGCAGAATATGAGCAAGCTGAGAGGGAAAACCTTTTTAATGTGATACAATTTTTAGGTTATATGTAAGCTCAGGTTTTAAATAGTGAAAATGTCTGGAGTGTCATGCATATAGCAAGTTTTTTTTTTTTTTGCTGAAGCTGCAGGGATTCCTAATTGAAATATAAAAACAACAATTGGAGTGATGCCATGCAATACGAAGGACATAGCTTTGTGGTTAAATGACAGAGTTCATGCATTAGCTGGAGTTTATCCAACTCATTATCTTTCACAAAATAGAACATTAGTTAATGCTATTTTATTCTCTGGTTTGTGTGTTTTTATATTTGAGGCAAGGAAGTGGAATTCAGTGATTTATGCATATCATGTAAAGACACAAGGTAAAGATACTTTGGCTTCACTTGCTGATATTTTAGGAATGATGAATATAAATAGTGGCATTGTAGCAGCATATTTGTTAGGGCTCAGATTTACAGAGAATAATCACGACATGCTATGGGGTTGTTTAAAGCCAAATGTTAAAGGACAAGGCTTAATTTTAGATATAGAGAGACAAATAAGCTCTGTACCTATAGCAGAGAGACCTAAACAAATACCTGATATATATTAAGACATACTTATATACTTGTAGGTAAGGACCTGACTGGAGATGCACTAGTAACTTCAAATAGCAGAGAAAAGGAGAGGAGAAAATATTTTCCAGCAAAGGAAAAACAGAGCTTAGTTTGTAAAAAAAAAAAAAAAAAAAGAATGCAAGAGAACAATATCCACAGAAACAAACAAAATTTAACCCTCCACTACCTTACTCCCAAGCACCTCCATCTTACACCAATGAAAATCAGTTTATAACTATTTAGAGCAAATCTTCAGATTTGCCTTATGAGGAATTTCCTCGCAGGACATTGAGACCATTTTTTTTAAAAAAAAGACTCCAGATCGGTATGGATTTGGAGATGGTAGTGTAAGATATAGAGGAAAAGGTACAGGGGTCAGGATAGATATCAGGAGCGTGAGATTCGTTCTACTGAAGGGGTGAAATTTCAGTTGCCCCAGCTAATACTAAATAAGTAGGGCAAATAGAGAAATCACTACCAGACATCCCAGAAGAGTCTGAAGGTGAATGAAGTAAATTAACAGTAGAATATGGGGGAGAGACTTATGACGGGTATTTAGATACACAAGCATAAATATCTTTAGTACAATCAGATATGTTAAATCAAGATGTATTAGGCAATATAACTATACAGACTTTAGAAGGTGAAGGTACTTATTCCTCATGTAATACACAGGTAAAAGTAAATGGTAAAAGAGTGCACTTAGAATTAGTTCAGCATCCTAAGCTTGATTCTGATTTTCTTATAGCTTATAAGGATGTAGCACATTTTATTTCATTGCAGCTGGAAGATGAACTTCCTTTAACTACTAGAGTTGTGGAATAAGCATTTATGAAAATGCAATTAGATCATACTGCAGTATCTGATGTTAGAAACTTAGATTTTTGCTTAAAGAAAAATGTTAAAATATTTCAGAAGTGGGAAAATCGGGTTAGACATCGTAAAGGAATCAGTCATCATATTGCTACAGGCACAGTAGTTCCTAAGAAACAGGCACAGTATAAAATCAATGGTGTAGCCATTCCCTATATACAGACAGCCATTGGTGATTTACTTAAACAAGGAGTACTAAAAGAACAGTACAGTCAAATGAACTCAGCAGTCTACCCTGTTCCCAAACCGGATGGTTCTTGGTTAATGGTATTAGACTATACAGGGAGTGCAGAATTATTAGGCAAATGAGTATTTTGACCACATCATCCTCTTTATGCATGTTGTCTTACTCCAAGCTGTATAGGCTCAAAAGCCTACTAACAATTAAGCATATTAGGTGATGTGCATCTCTGTAATGAGAAGGGGTGTGGTCTAATGACATCAACACCCTATATCAGGTGTGCATAATTATTAGGCAACTTCCTTTCCTTTGGCAAAATGGGTCAAAAGAAGGACTTGACAGGCTCAGAAAAGTAAAAAATAGTGAGATATCTTGCAGAGGGATGCAGCACTCTTAAAATTGCAAAGCTTCTGAAGCATGATCATCGAACAATCAAGCGTTTCATTCAAAATAGTCAACAGGGTCGCAAGAAGCGTGTGGAAAAACCAAGCCGCAAAATAACTGCCCATGAACTGAGAAAAGTCAAGCGTGCAGCTGCCAAGATGCCACTTGCCACCAGTTTGTCCATATTTCAGAGCTGCAACATCACTGGAGTGCCCAAAAGCACAAGGTGTGCAATACTCAGAGACATGGCTAAGGTAAGAAAGGCTGAAAGACGACCACCACTGAACAAGACACACAAGCTGAAACGTCAAGACTGGGCCAAGAAATATCTCAAGACTAATTTTTCTAAGGTTTTATGGACTGATGAAATGAGAGTGAGTCTTGATGGGCCAGATGGATGGGCCCGTGGCTGGATTGGTAAAGGGCAGAGAGCTCCAGTCCGACTCAGACGCCAGCAACGTGGAGGTGGAGTACTGGTTTGGGCTGGTATCATCAAAGATGAGCTTGTGGGGCCTTTTCGGGTTGTGGATGGAGTCAAGCTCAACTCCCAGTCCTACTGCCCGTTTCTGGAAGACACCTTCTTCAAGCAGTGGTACAGGAAGAAGTCTGCATCCTTCAAGAAAAACATGATTTTCATGCAAGACAATGCTCCATCACATGCGTCCAAGTACTCCACAGCGTGGCTGGCAAGAAAGGGTATAAAAGAAGAAAATCTAATGACATGGCCTCCTTGTTCACCTGATCTGAACCCCATTGAGAACCTGTGGTCCATCATCAAATGTGAGATTTACAAGGAGGGAAAACAGTACACCTCTCTGAACAGTGTCTGGGAGGCTGTGGTTGCTGCTGCACGCAATGTTGATGGTGAACAGATCAAAACACTGACAGAAACCATGGATGGCAGGCTTTTGAATGTCCTTGGAAAGAAAGGTGGCTATATTGGTCACTGATTTGTTTTTGTTTTGTTTTTGAATGTCAGAAATGTATATTTGTGAATGTTGAGATGTTATATTGGTTTCACTGGTAAAAATAAATAATTGAAATGGGTATATATTTGTTTTTTGTTAAGTTTCCTAATAATTATGCACAGTAATAGTCACCTGCACACACAGATATCCCCCTAAAATAGCTATAACTTAAAACAAACTAAAAACTACTTCCAAAACTATTCAGCTTTGATATTAATGAGTTTTTTGGGTTCATTGAGAACATGGTTGTTGTTCAATAATAAAATTAATCCTCAAAAATACAACTTGCCTAATAATTCTGCACTCCCTGTAGAGAAGCTAACAGAGTTACACCACGGGTGGCAACACAAAATGCACATGCACCTTCTATTATACACAATTTTCAAAGGAAAACTTTTAAGACAAAGTTAGACTTGGCTAATGGTTTTTGGAGTCATCTTATTACTCCAGATAGTTACTGGATAACAGGTTTTACTTGGAGAGGCACTTTGGTATTTACCCGATTAAATCAGGGATTTTTTAATTCGAGTGCGTTATTTACTTCAGATGTAGTCAATTTATTGTCTAAATTTCCAGAAGTGGAGGTGTATGTGGATGACATATATTTCACATGATAGTGAGGAGTAACACATAGCAGTGTTGGATCAGGTTTTGACTATATTACATGCTGTAGGTTATGTAGTATCTCTTAAGAAATCTCAAATTGCAGGACATACTGTTACTTTCTTAGGATTTGAAATTTCTGAAAGGGGGAGAGGATTATCTGATAATTATAAAGAAATAATAGCAGCTTTAACACATCCACATTCTCTAAAACAATTACGTAGTATAATTGGTTTACTTACTTATGCAATGTTTTTCATACCTGATTTCATTGTGTTAATTGCACCTCTGCATGCTGCAGTCTAGAGGGAGATAAAATCTAAAACAAAAAAGACCAAGGATACTTTTTAAGTGGACGACTCAGGAAGAGGCACTAAATGCATTATTAAATGCATTATTAGAGGCAGTAAATAGAACAGAGTATTTAGCTCAAAGAGATAGTACTAAGGATCTATTAGATTACATAAATATATCACCTAATGCAAGCTATATAAGGTTATATAACGTAAATGAGACAATTCCAATAGCACTTCTATCTTATGTATATTCAAAAACAGAGATAAAGTTTACTATGATAGAGAAGCTTTTGGTAGCTGTTAATATAACACTGTTAAAGTCAAGACAGATTGCACAGGGGAAATATATATAAGTACATACATCAGTAGCCTCACTTGATAACTTACAAAAGCAAACTATACCAGACAAGAAAGCACTAAAGAATAGAGGGATAAAATGGTTTTCTATTTTGGAAGACCCACAGATACATTTTATTCATGATAAGAATCTGACACCTCTAGATGATTTACTAGCTCCAAAGCAACCCTCAAGTTGGAATTTATAAACTTATCCAAATTATTACAATTCAGCTATATTTTACACTGATAGCTCTGCAATAATCTCTAGTAAAGAGAAAGTAAATAAATCTGCTGGAGCAGGAATTGCAAAATATTCTCCCACTCTGACTTTGTTGTGTTCATGACAAATCTCTTTAAGGGATCATTCAGCTCAATTTGCAGGAATTTCTGCACTAGCATTTGCTATGAAGGAAGCATTGTTAGATAAAGGACCAGTGTTAATTATAACTGATTCTGCATACCTGGTAAGATCTGTATTCCAGGATTTACGAATCTGGAAATCTAATGGTTTTTTAACTGCAAAGAAAAAGCCATTACAGCATATTGTCAAATGGAAAGCAATTGCTGCTTATTTGGATCTAAAGCCTGATATTGAAGTAGTACATGAACCAGCTCATAGAAAGCTAGGTTCTTCTTTGCATACAGAAGGCAATACATTTGCAGATACTCTTGCACAAAGTGTAAGTAAAAATATGCAGTAAATGCAGATAAAACTCGAATGACAGCAACCAGCAATCTTGACACAGAGTTAAATGCTTGCTTGAATAAAACCAGACCTAATCCACCTGGTTATCCTAAAACATATCTTTATGAATTTAAAGACAAACATTGTATGGTTAAGATTGGAGACTAACAATTGATTATTCCCCCTGTCATAGACAGATGGAACTTAACAGAGATGGCCTATTCTAGTATTGGACATCCTCATTTAGGGCGAGATAAAGTCTTATTTACCCTAAAGTCAAAATATTGGTGGCCTAATATGAAGGAAACGGTCATAAGAGTTATAGGGAATTGTAAAGCATGTCTCCTTGTTAATAATCCAAATCACCAGAAACAACCATACATTGTTAAAGAAATTCCTAATAAGCCATTTGATCTGATTTATTTAGATCACATAGGGCCTTTACCTACTTCACATGGATACAAAAATGTTTTAATATGTGTTGATGCTTGTACAAGGTTCACATGGTTATACCCTGTTAAAAGTGCCACGGCTAGTACCACGCTTGATAGTCTCAATTCCTTAGTAAGTATTGGTAAACCTAAAGCCCTACACTCAGATGCTGGATCAGCTTTAACATCTACTCAAGCACAAGAGTGCGCTAAGTCTTTTGATATAAAATGGGAAATCAGTGTACCTTATCATCCCCAAAGTAGTGGGGTTGTTGAAAGGAAAAATGCTGAGGTAAAACGATTGTTAACCAAGTTACTAATTAACCGCCAAAACAGTGGTATCCCCTGTTAACTTATGTACAAGTAGTTTTAAATAATATACCTTATGAATAGTTATATGGTATACCTATGAATACAATGTTTAATACTGAGTACCTTTCTGCACCAGGGAGATTAGAGCAATTATCTATTTTACAAGAAATACGTGATTGTTTTGCACAACCTGCTTTTACACCTAACCTTTTATGAGCTTGGACACCACAGGTTGGTCAGTTTGTCCAGGAAAGAGTTCAAGCAGCGAAACCTTTATGGCCAAGGTGGAAACCTACAAAGGTAAAACATGTCATTAACCTAAGGACTTTGATTATAGAAGACAAACAAGGAAAAGACAGAATTGTCAGCATTGATAACTTAAAACCAGCTTCTAAATTTGAGTTAGAAGATGACAAACCCTCTGACTTACTCTCAGTGGGTTACTCTGAATGAAGCAAAACGGATTAATAAACAATTTCAAATGATGCCATTTTCTTCAAATCCAGAGACTATAACACCTTTTTTATTATGATGTTGAAGAAGGTGATCAAATAACTGAAGTAGATTCATTTGATACACCAACACCAGTTACAAGATCTAATCCTGTTTTACCTATCATAAATACTATGCTATCAGCACGAACACTGATACAACAACAAGGACTGAAAATGTTAAAGAACTTGTTCAATTATAAAAACCTTAAAATATTGAGATATACAGTACTGATACTTTTTATACTTCTCCTTATCTTGATATCAACCTGCATGATAGTTTTTCGTCTACAGTGGAATAATCTTGCAAAGAGACCTGGAGCTGTTCTGGCATGGAATCAAACAAAAGCTTAAGAGGATGCTGTACCAACGATATCAAGACTAAAAAGAGCTGAACATTACAATCTGCAACCTGTAGAAATAAAGATGAATGGGCTACTGCAAGGAATTTATTGGAAACCATTTCCAAAACCTATAATACAAGAACAAAAGTATTAGGAATATCTCAAGTCGTATTGATAGATTCAACAGTAATATCAAAGAAAGCAAAGATCACAACTCAAATGGGAAGAAAATTGGTAAAAGATCACATAAATGGGCAAATGGAAATGAAACAAGTAAAGACTTTGTAATATGATTTGCCTTTGCAAGAATACTGGAAACAAAAGACATACAGAGAAAAAAAATGTGTTTTTCAACAGTTGCACATTGCTATTATGTGGACTTTCAAGGGACAAGGAGATGGCCTGCAAAAGAAATAAAAGCAGATCAAAGTCCATGTCCTGGAATTACAATTGACAAAGTCAAGTATAAAGAATATCCTATTTTTTATTTAAACACAGGACAATTAACTCAAAAAGGCTTCTTTCCTGAAAATCACACAGATCCTCGCATTGCATTCTGGGAAAACGCAGAAGAGGAGGAATACAGGTTTCCTGAAGGAGTAGAATCCTATAATGGAGCAGTGTTTTGTACTAACACACTTTATTCAGAAAGGTGGACACCAGAGTTACATACAGATGAAGGATACCTGCAACTATTTGAGAAACTTCAGCTTGAAGTAGTGGATCAACAGACAGGAAGACTGCGAGAGCAAGCATTACCTACAGAATGGAATGAGAAAGGAAAAGATTAAATGTTTTTGAATCTAAAAGAATGTGATACGTGTACAAAGCCAAGATATGCAGCTTTCTTAAATACAATGTATTACAGTCACTCATGCAAAGAAAAGAACAATCTTTGTAATATAACAGTTGAAGATCTAATTAAAAAGGGCATTTGTACTTCCGGTGGGCGGGCGGAGAAAGCGGATGCAGCGAGAAAGAGCTCCGTGGACACAGATAGTTTTTCTCCTTAAAATCTGTGTCAAACTAGCCCAAAAAGCTTGCCAACCTTAACAGGTAGTTACCCAAACCTGTTTGGATATCTTTGCAGCAAGGAGCTGATACCAACGGCTCCCCCACCGGAACAGCGCACTTTGGAGTAAGAGAAGCCGCGGCCGCGGCGCTACGGTTGCATAAGCCCCACTGCTCTTAGGAAATCAGCAGGCACTTAACCCCTCGGGCGACCGAGACAATCGCCAAGGAGAAAGAGCAACTCTGCAGTGGGGAGACTCGAATACAGCCCAGAGGGAGATGTCAGTTTGGCGCCACTGCATAAGAGAGGTCTGTACGTTTACCCCACCTACATACTACAGAGCTATGAACTGATCAATATCACACATATGAGCTAAACTATACATCTTGACACCACTTTCTATCTGACTACAAGACTATAAAACAAATTAACTTTAATTGGGCAGTTCGGAGATAACTTGTTGGCCACGTGGCAGGTAGGCCCGCAGTGAAAACGGAACAGCATATGATAATCTGGTAGGCCTGTAACTAAAGCGCAATAACAGAGTGGAAGTCATATACCTCAGAAAGAATTTATGCACAGAGACTCATAACACGCATAGCAGGTCTAACTGAGGGAGCGGGTGCCTAGAGATGACAATCTATGCTATAGCTCTAAATACCACTGAAGGAGATGGAAAGGTTACAGAACTGAGATAAATTCCTCATGCTGCGCTGCACCCTCCGCCATTCAAGCCTCCCCAGTACTTATCACTAAAAATCAAAACACTAGCAACGATAGTTGTGTGGGCCATTTCTCTCTCCCTGGTGCTGACTACCTATCACCTCACCACCTACCTCTTTTTTTGGGGAATTAGAACATTTAAAGTTGAGCAGACATATAGTGCATGCAGAGGTACTATTCAAGCTTTGTAAAGACCACTGGCACGATGTCTGGCAGACAGAAGAATCAAGATAAAAGGGCCAAAGCTGTGGTGGAAGTTCATGCCGCCGAAGTTGAGGCGATAGAAACAGCAGATGAGGGGGCATCAGAAACCCATCCTATAGTATCCCAAATATCAGCCCTTTTCTTACCCAAGATAGAGCAATTGCAGACAGGAATGGACTCTTTGTCGTCTGAGTTCAAGTCATTTTCCTCAAGGCTCCAACACATCGAGCAGAGAGTGGGTGATGGAGAAATAAGACAACGCGAAAACTCTATTAAAGTGGCAACACTGGAGGCCCAGAATAAGATGCTAACTGAAAAACTTGATGATCTTGAAAACCGCTCACGGCGGAACAATCTGCGTATTGTGGGTCTGCCAGAATCTGTTCTGAACACCGGCTTGCTAGAATTTGCAGAAAAACTTTTGCCTACCCTCCTAAAATTACGACCTGAGGACATACCGTGTGTGGCAGAAAGAGCCCACAGGATAGGTACCATTAACCAAGACCCTAAGACAGCCAGAGGACCCTGGCAGGTGATGATACGGTACCTTAATTTTCAAGACAAAATCCAAATCTTAAGAGCCTACCGTCAATGTTCTCCTCTGATGTTTGAGGGGAAGAAGATCCTCATCTTCCAGGACTACTCCGCAGAGATTTCTAGGAGAAGGAGGGAGTTCTCTCCTTACTGTAAAACGCTGATAGAGGCAGGGCGCTCTGTGTCCTTACTGTTTCCAGCTAAACTCAAGCTCCAGACCCAGCAGGGTGTTAAGTTTTTCGACGATCCTAGACATCTACAGAAATTCCTGAGGCTTGAACAAGAATTGACAGCCAAGGAAACCTGAGGAAATGGTGACTATAGTTCAAGGGACTGGAAAAGTGTCCTGCTCATTGAGGTGAACTGGGGGGGGGGGGGAGTTCAGAACAATTGGCTGGTGGGGGCTCCCATCTATCCTGAGCCACAACAACTAAGAGGTGGTGTAGGGGTGGACTTACCTCATGCCCACCTTGCTCCAGTTAAAGGTTATCTTTGGGTTGTTAAAAATTATAGCAATGATGTTTTTCTGTTAATGTGGTTACTTTGAATTATTGTTCTGACCTACACTGCAAACATATCCCTCAAGACTTGCCTTTGCAGGGTTTTCACTGAAGGGGTAAGAATAAAGCTTAGGAGATATAGTTAACCAGGTAGTTTGAATGCCTAACCCCCCTTACTGTAAGAGTCAGGTTTGTAGTATGTAAAGGCCTGCCCTGATCCAGGGGTAGCTCACTTACTTTCTGAACTATAGCTACCCATAATACTAGTCCTACCCTAGGGATGAGCTGAGAGGGACATACACCCCAAACAATAAGTTGGCCTAGGTTTGAGAGAACATTTCTGACTTTATATAGCGAGGGTTGACAGACCCACAGAATTAACCCTAATTGTTCAATCACAGGTGGCGGAGTGGGCCAGGATGGTAGGGAGAGAGCTAATATCATCATACCAGACTTAATCACACGTAGGAGGTAGAGTGTAGTGCAGCAGTGAGTTAATTCTCATTAAGTTACTGTTTCGAAACTGAGAAGTTAGGAAGATGTGTAAGTTGTTGGGGACTTGTTTGTTTCCCTATTTGTTAATTTTTTCGTTTGTAATATGCTTAACTGTGTTGTTTTTCTCTCTAATTAGCTGGTGTGGTACCCCCCTCCCTCCCAGGGACTCTCTGACTTTGGAAAATGTTTCTAATCTGGGATCTGGTGGTAAGACTACAACACAACTTCACAAATCCTCCACACACATTGAATTACTAGATTTACTTGTGGGTAACCATTTAGGAGACATTACACTCACGGAACCAAATTGGGATAATGCATAACCTAAACATTATGAGCTGGAATGTGGGTGGCGTAACATCCCCGCAAAAGCGTAGATTGATCTTGCGCTACCTACACTCAAGAAAAGTTGATATAGCAATACTGGAGGAGACACACTTATCGAAATTAGAACACGAAAAATTGAAGCAGGGATGGGTGGGGGAGGTTGTGTACACCCCATATGAATCCAAACGAGCCAGGGGTGTAGCTGTGTTATTTAGGAAAAACCTGACTTACAATATCACAAAGACACTATTAGACCAAGAGGGGAGATTTATAATGCTCCAATTAGAGATCCAGGGACTGTCATTTACTTTGGTAGGGGTATATGGACCACAATGACAGAAGCAATGCTTTTGGAGGGAGTTACAAGCTAAGTTAATTCAATTCACGACATTGCCCTCCATTATTGGGGGTGACTTCAATATTGCTCCCCAAGTCCCAGCAGACAGATTCCACAACCCAAATAGGAAGGCACACACCCCCCAAAGCTTTAGAAACTCCAAAAAAGAATCCTTAGTGATTCACACTTTCAGAAAGGCTCTGGACCTACAAGATATCTGGAGAGCCAGACACCCAGAGCAAAGAGACTTCACCTGCATGTCACTAGGAAAAGATACTATGGCCAGACTTGACTACTTTTTAGTATCTACAGAGCTTTGCCCCAGAGTGGAAAACGTTGAGATAGACCCAATAACAATTTCAGATCATGCTCCGATAGGGGTTAAGATCCAGGTTGGCCCCACCCAGAGGAAGACTAACAGATGGGTATTTCCAACATACTTATGTAAAGACCCCAACTTTTATAGACATATCCTGGGAGAGTGGCTAGCGTATGTAGCAACTAATGAAGCGCATGCTGATAATCCTCTACTGTTCTGGGAGACAGCTAAAGCTGTCTTGAGAGGAGTCATCTCGGCTTATGCCGCAAACATAAAAAAAAAGAGCAAGGCCCAATCAGAGCTCCTGTTAGCGCAGATTTTAAATGCTAGAAATAAATACCTCAGAAACCCCACTCCCGTTAATAGACTCAAATATAAAGAAATTAAACGAACAAGAGATGACTACATACTTCAACAAACTAATAAGGTCCACGCAAAAACACAGGCTAGATACTATAGGTTTGGGAACAAAACAGGGAAATTACTGGCTAGAATGACGAAATTGTCAAACAATAGACATCCTATTTTAGCCATTAAACAGGATGATGTAGTTTTGAATAAGGAAGAAGATGTACAAAAAGCATTTACTGACTTTTACAAAGACCTATACTCCACGCAGAAGGTACAGACTAGTGACATGGACAGATTCTGGGACCAATTACAACTGTCGACGATAGACCGTACCCAACTTGACAAACTTAACTGTCCCATTACCTCTAACGAAATTCTGACCACAATTCAAGACTTAGCACTAGAAAAAACTCCAGGGCCCGATGGCCTGCCGGCGGAATTTTATAAGATAATGGGGACTGATATAAGCCCAACTCTAATGCGATTGTTTAATGGTTTACTTGGAGACGAAGTTCAGCCCTCCCCTAGATTTGCGGAAGCTAACATTAGCATTATTCCGAAGGAAGGTAGAGACCCCCTCCTGGCGCAGTCATACCGCCCCATTTCCCTACTTAACCAAGACTATAAGATCCTGACAAAAATCCTTGCAAACAGACTGGCTAGCATTCTCCCATCACTGATACATGGGGACCAGACGGGATTTGTTAAAGGGAGATCCTCTGTGCTCAATGTTAGAAGAGTTCAAACGGTTATTCAGTATTATTGGAACATAGCACAACACAACTCAAGCAGGACAAAAACCACAGAGGCAGCCCTGCTATTTTTAGATGCGGAAAAAGCCTTTGACAAGGTCCTGTGGGAACACCTCTATACCACCATGAGCAAAATGGGCATAGAGGGCGCGTTTGTCAAGGCTGTTGAGAATCTTTACAGTAGACCGCAGGCTTCTATCTTAGTTAACGGCACACCTACCCGGCCCTTTACACTCCACAGAGGTACTAGGCAGGGCTGTCCCCTCTCCCCGCTCCTCTTTGACATGGCCATAGAGCCACTGGCAATAAAGATTAGGCAGACACTACAGGGAATGCGCATAGGAGAGTCGACGTTGTATGTCTCGTTGTTTGCTGATGACATGGTATTGTATGTACAAGACCCTCACAAAAATATCCCAAAACTAATGGAGATGATTGGAGAGTTTAGTCTGGTCTCCGGATACAAAATTAATACTGATAAAACTGAATTACTCTGGCTATTGTCCAGGGGAGAAAGGCAAATTCCAGGTTATGACTTTAAAATAGTAGATGGAAACTTTAAATACCTAGGTGTAACGTTACATGCAGACCCCCGCAAATGGTACTCCATTAACTATGGACCCTTACTTAAGAAATTAGATAACTTAATCAAAGGGTGGACCCTGCTTCCGCTATCCCTATCGGGGAGGGTGGGACTTATAAAAATGATATATTTCCCCAAATTGCTTTACTTTTTCCAAACACTACCGGCAATACTGAAGAAATCAGATCTGAATCACATCAAAGAGAGGGTGCTTAAATTTATCTGGAATGACAAGAAGCATAGGATTAGTTACCTCAAACTCACTGCCCCGAGGGAGATGGGAGGATTAGCATTGCCTAACTTTGAGTTATATAATTGGGCGGCCCAGTGTAAATTTGTCATTGACTGGATGACGGGACAGGGAAAGTTTACTGATCTCAAACTAGAGGGTGAATTGACAAAGCCATGGGCTTTGGAGATGATCCCTCACATGACACAGACACAAGCAAATAAATATTTGAAAGACATGGAACTTCTGGCTCAGCCTGCGAGAGCCTGGAGACAGTTTTGCAAGAAGTTGGGGGGCGATCATAGACTGATCTCATATTTACCTTGGTGTGGTAACCCTGAATTCCCTGCAGGCATATCGACCAAAGCCTTTTTTCAGTGGAGGAGTCAGGGACTACGTACAGTGGGTCAAACAGAGTCGGGAGAAAGGGGACACATGGAGACATTTGAGACACTAAGGAGAACATTCGACTTGCCCAGAACTCACCATTATGCCTATTTACAAGCAAGACACTATTTTGATGCACTATGTAGGGAAGGAAGCGATAAAGATCAGGCAGCTATACGGCAGAGTATAGAATTAGCAAAACATGGCAACACATCCATATCACCACTATACACAAAAATGAACAGACCGACAGGGAACACGTGCACAAATGGCATAGCAGCCATTTGGAGTGGAAAACTGGGGGTGGCAATAACGACGGAGGAAGTCGGGAAAAGCATACACAAAGTCAAGTCGGCAACTCTCTCAGCAGGGGTGAGAGAATCACACTTTAAGCTGCTGCATGATAGCTACGTCACCCCTCAAAAGTTCCAGAAATGGAAAACAGATAGGAATAGTAAATGCCCTAGATGTGATTTGATAGACGCAGACACTGAACATATGATGTGGAGCTGCACCAGACTAGTCAGATTTTGGAAGATGACAGCACACTGGGTAAAGACAAAAATAAAAGTGCACTGTAGGGATTGGACATTTCAGAATGTGGTGTTCCTTGATTTTGTAGACATACCAAAACACATTAAGTCTCTCATACATATTATAGTTCTGATATCGAGACATCTGATATTTCAAAATTGGCTCAAAAGAAACCCACCTACTGTAACACAATTAAAACAGGCAATGTTGCAGCAACTATTTATCGAACAAGCTGACGGACTGGGTGACATGACCACTAGAGTCCGGTCCTTCTTTCACAAGTGGGGACCCTTTATCCGCACACTACCAGACAACTCACGTCACATAATCATAACACCATTCAAGAACACAGAATACATGTTAGAAGCAGCTCTACGGGGAGAATGGTAAACTGAGAAACCGGGGTGCCCTGGGGGGAGAGGGGAGGAAGAGGAGGAACGGGAGTCAACCACACCAGTTGAGAGTTAAGAGTTTAGTAGTGTTTATGTTCAGAGTTTTATCGAGGTTTTTTATTATTATTATTTTTTATTTTTTTTTTCCTCTCCCTTTTTTTTTTGATTAAATGGAAAAAGTGCAAAATGGATGATATTGTATACCATGACTATGCTCAGGGACACCTTCTGATGTATGACGGAAGGCACCATCTGATTGTAACCATATTTTACCTGTAAACTGTTGAATGTACCTGATTTCATCTGTTTGTTGCACGCAAAAATAAAGATATTTAAAAAAAAAAAAGGGCATTTGTGTCTTGGAAACAGACTATAGATGTACATCCTGATGTTTATACCTCAGGAAGTCAGGAAAGTATTTTCGTTTTCAACCTAAAGATATTGATAAGGGATTCTTGCAGTATGCAGGCATGCCAGGGTTTTGGTGCGTGACAAAACATCACATTATTAACAAAAATTATGTAATATGTTCCCTGTTTCAGAAATGTCTCATAGATAAAATATCCAGTAAATGTAGTAATTGCAAGTATGAAACTACAAATGGATGTAAATATATCAGTTGATGACATACCATGTAAATATGCTAAATGTTATAAGCAAAATGTGACAGATATGACTTATGATGAAGCTGTTTGGGGAACAAATAATATATTTGATAATTTAACATATATTACAATAGAGAATATAATTCCAGATGATTGTAATACAGAAGAAAAAAACAAATAAAAGGCAGTTAATATCTAATGCTGAAGTTCAGATATTGACAGGGCATTTATTAAGTGATGCAGTATTTATTGTCAGTGAAATTTCAGATATTAATGATGAAGAATTGAAGAGAGGATTGATGATCTTAAGAGATCACATGATAACTATGCTAACTGCAGTGATGTCTGATTTTACAATGGTAGATGAAGAAATGAAAGCAGTACCAATACTAAATTATTTGACAGCTATAAGGTTAACCTTAAAAGAAGGACACATTGATATTACACTATTAAATGTTACAGAAATTTCTACACAATTAAGTTTAACGTTAAAACAAACAGAAATGATGCTGCCTATTTCAAAATCAATGATTTATAAGAGAATTAAAGCGTAGAATAACAAATAACCCAGATGATTGTGTATGGGAAATATATATATATTATGAGATGATAATAGCTGGGAATGTGTTGAAACAGAAAATTGTGTTGATCTAGGATATTTAGTATGTGAAAATGTCTACAAACGAAAACCATGTGGTGTTGATAAACAAGACTCTGATTGTACTGTTAAAATTACGCCTGTACAATCACCATACACTCGCATAGAACCAATTCATAATGGGTCATATGTTGTGATTACTAGTCAAAATGATTGTAATATTCCAATGTTGCAAGCTACGATGGTAACAGTTAATGAATCTGTGGAGTGTTATAATATAATTTTAACACCACCTGTGATTAAAATATACATGCTAGGTCACATTTAACAAATGCAGGTACTCCATATTACATTGCAAATTCCATACATGACAGCATTTTGGGCTCATTTACATAACATGCAAGTGAGATTAGGCTCCTCCCATGAAGCAATTGAGAATTTGGTTAAAAGGGCACATGCAGACCTCTTAAGAATTGACTTGCATGAAGGGGATCATTGATTCCAATAATGCCAGCATTGGGTAATGTTATTTAAAAAATTGGAGAAGGTTTAGCTACAGTGGGGAATGGTATCTTTGGAGACATAGTGGGAATATGTACTATGTATTAATAGCCATAGTATTGTGTATCATTTTATTTAGAATTTTTGTCCTATCTTCCTGGGAGAAAATCTAAGTAAAAAAAAATAATAAGCAATTATTTGTCAACCTGTTTTCTTTTGAATGAAATACCAGAAAAGAAATGGCAAGCTTATTATCATGTTATGCTATAATTCATATATGCTATATGTATATATCTTGTTAAGCTATAATTTATATGCCAATAACATCTGTAGAAGTAAAGATTTATTATTTTTATTATAAATGTATTTTTATTGTAAATGTAACCAGTATAAACTTACTGGTTAGAAACATTAATAATCCTTCTTTATTTTCACGAAGAAAACCTGTGGATTACAATTTATTATCAACCTTTTTATTTTTACGTTTTTTTGCAAGCTTTTTAACTTAAAAGCTACTTGTTATCAGCGTCTCATTGAAAAGGAAAGTAATAAATTTACTCCTACGACACACATTTTTATGAGGATATTTCTCCAAGCAAGAAATACCATGCTAACTGGACATCTATAACTCATCCACTAAAGAATCATACACCAATTAACCAATTTCTATCAAATGGATATTTTGGAGAATTTATTTACGATGTATTCCTAAATGGCAAGTCATCTTCGAATTAGGAGGATTTAACCTTTGTTACCTAAGGATTTACAGTTATTTAATGTTACAATCTTGTAACTTATAAAAGGAATACTAATATGCTTCAACGAAGCTTTATGGAGATTTTTTATTTGTATGAGTCCGTCATATACTTACATTGGCTGGGATCCAACTGTTTTTCTTGCTGGCGCAGGAGTAAAACGTTTCTGTTCAACTAACAGTTTGCTTCAAACTTCCCATAACGGATTACAAACAAAATCCTGATTCTCCAATCCAGAGAAAAGTTTGCTGCAATAATTCCATAGCGGATTACAAACAAAATGTTGATTATCTTGTTCAGTGGAAAGTTTGCTGTAAAAATTTCCATAACGGAATACAAACATGATGTTCTGTCTGGCTCAACGCTTCATGGATTAATTACAGATATACTCCTACTTGAAGAAGATTATGAAAAAGTTCAGTTTAATTCCTGTATCATTAATGTCGGACTTTATTTTGTTTGCATTATTAAGGACACTTTGATTTCATGTCCGTTACTCTGCTGAATCCCGGACATTAACGACGCATTTCTTTTTCTGTGAGAACGAAGGGCTGGACACTTTCTTATCTTTTCCTCAAGAATGTATTGGAGGGGCTGTAACAGGCTTTCATTAACCCTGTGATACACCTGTGCTTGTAAATGTAATTTTTAGTTAACAATGCATAACTTTGCAAATAAACTTTGTTTATAGCATGCTTGTCTCAATAAAAGCTGCTATGTAAATGTTAGTTTTAAATGTTAGTATTAACATTGCTATACAATGTTTGATTAAAAACTATACCAACAGTAAGAAATACATTCTTTCAGCAAGACACTTATAACTTACTATAAATGATAGATTTCTTTTAAATCTATCATGTACAGCTTCTATACATAAAGACTGTACCTTGTTATAAGAGCCTGTTCACATAAATTGTGAAAAATATAATCTTTAATATGCTTATTTTGCAATATATGTATGATTATATTCAAATATATGTTTAAATGATGTACAATGTGTACAATGTATAACTGAATACTTTTATATGTTTAAACAAAAGTCTTTTACAATATAAAAGGTTTTTATTATCTGTATGCTAACATACTAACCAACTAACTAGTTTTAACATAAGATGTTATATGATCTAAAATGGAGGTTTATTCAACCTTGAATTTATAGCTCTAAAATGGATGCTCATTGCAATTTCAAGTGCGTATGTCTAAACTCTTGTATAACAGATTTTCAAGGCCACGTTCCTAAAACAAGTTAGACAAGTTTTGTTTATGTTAAAATGATGCTAAAAATACATATAAAAAGAAAACAATAAATGATGACGTCATCCAAATAAAAAAAACTATAAAAACACCTTGTTGTAAACATGAGGCAGGTGACTCTGACAGGATATTATAGAGCATTTCTAAGGATAACATTTGGTTGCAAAGAAGTCATTTTGAGTGGTATGTAACAATTGTTATTGAAAGCAAATTTAACTAATAGTCTTTTAACTCTGTGTGTATATTGGATTTAAATGATTTTAATTTTATATTAAATCTGTAAGCTGATTTTTCTGTATAATAAAAATTTATTTTTAAACAATGTTATCTACTCAAATTCCATTTCTTTTCATTGTACTCAGAAACTTTCTTTGTAAGAAATGAGACCTGTTTCACTGATATAATATTTAAAGGTCAGTGCTTGGAATTCATATTTCAATATAACTGTGCTTTAAGACCTTATAAGTGAATTAGGTGTGAACCACTACAATATGCCCTATCCCATATAACTTAGCATGTATTTATAGAGACCAAACATGAGTATACTTCCAGTATCATACTAGTAAGCAATTACACTGTAAATTATTTGGCTCTTCACAGAATCATTGCATTCAACATCCTGGCATTATATTGTATCTTAATGTGAATACAGTATATTTCATGTTTCTAAGAATTTTTGAGTGCATGGATTTATGTTTATGACCAATATTCATAGGACATCTTGTTATTACATGTCTGAAAAATAAAAATAAACAGATGTTATTATTCTGATACTTTATAAAACATTTCAAATTCACCAATGCAGACCTTTAATACAGCAGCCATATATCCAATACAGTAAGTTTCACATCAATACATATACACATACTGTATATACATATATACAGGGAGTGCAGAATTATTAGGCAAGTTGTATTTTTGAGGATTAATTTTATTATTGAACAACAACCATGTTCTCAATGAACCCAAAAAACTAATTAATATCAAAGCTGAATATTTTTGGAAGTAGTTTTTAGTTTGTTTTTAGTTTTAGCTATTTTAGGGGGATATCTGTGTGTGCAGGTGACTATTACTGTGCATAATTATTAGGCAACTTAACAAAAAACAAATATATACCCATTTCAATTATTTATTTTTACCAGTGAAACCAATATAACATCTCAACATTCACAAATATACATTTCTGACATTCAAAAACAAAACAAAAACAAATCAGTGACCAATATAGCCACCTTTCTTTGCAAGGACACTCAAAAGCCTGCCATCCATGGATTCTGTCAGTGTTTTGATCTGTTCACCATCAACATTGCGTGCAGCAGCAACCACAGCCTCCCAGACACTGTTCAGAGAGGTGTAATGTTTTCCCTCCTTGTAAATCTCACATTTGATGATGGACCACAGGTTCTCAATGGGGTTCAGATCAGGTGAACAAGGAGGCCATGTCATTAGATTTTCTTCTTTTATACCCTTTCTTGCCAGCCACGCTGTGGAGTACTTGGATGCATGTGATGGAGCATTGTCCTGCATGAAAATCATGTTTTTCTTGAAGGATGCAGACTTCTTCCTGTACCACTGTTTGAAGAAGGTGTCTTCCAGAAACTGGCAATAGGACTGGGAGTTGAGCTTGACTCCATCCTCAACCCGAAAAGGCCCCACAAGCTCATCTTTGATGATACCAGCCCAAACCAGTACTCCACCTCCACCTTGCTGGCGTCTGAGTCGGACTGGAGCTCTCTGCCCTTTACCAATCCAGCCACGGGCCCATCCATCTGGCCCATCAAGACTCACTCTCATTTCATCAGTCCATAAAACCTTAGAAAAATCAGTCTTGAAATATTTCTTGGCCCAGTCTTGACGTTTCAGCTTGTGTGTCTTGTTCAGTGGTGGTCGTCTTTCAGCCTTTCTTACCTTGGCCATGTCTCTGAGTATTGCACACCTTGTGCTTTTGGGCACTCCAGTGATGTTGCAGCTCTGAAATATGGCCAAACTGGTGGCAAGTGGCATTTTGGCAGCTGCACGCTTGACTTTTCTCAGTTCATGGGCAGTTATTTTGCGCCTTGGTTTTTCCACACGCTTCTTGCGACCCTGTTGACTATTTTGAATGAAACGCTTGATTGTTCGATGATCACGCTTCAGAAGCTTTGCAATTTTCCAGATTATTTAGTTATATAAGAAAATCATAATTTATGTAAGAACTTACCTGATAAATTCATTTCTTTTATAATGGCAAGAGTCCATGAGCTAGTGACATATGGGATATACATTCCTACCAGGAAGGGGCAAAGTTTCCCAAATCGCAAAATGCCTATAAATACTCCCACCACACACATACTTCAGTTTAACGTATAGCCAAGTAGTGAGGTGTAAAAAGGAGTAAAAAAGCATGCAAAAAAGAGGCACTAGAAAATAATATTGTGCTTTTATAATAAAATATATAACCACCAAAAACAGGGTGGGCCTCATGGACTCTTGCCATTATGAAAGAAATAAATTAATCAGGTAAGTTCTTATATAAATTATGTTTTCTTTCATGTAAATGGCAAGAGTCCATGAGCTAGTGACTTATGGGATAAAATACCCAAGATGTGGAAGTCCAAAGAAGAGTCACTAGAAAGGGAGGGATAAAATCAAAACAGCTATTTCCGCTGAGAAATTAAATCCACAAAATAAGTTCTTATAAACAGAAGAATCAAACTGAGACAGCTGCCTGAAGATCTTTTCTACCAAAGACTGCTTCTGAAGAAGCAAATACATAAAAATGGTAACATTTAGTAAATGTATGCATAGAAGACCAAGTTGCTGCTTTGCAAATCTGATCAACTGAAGCTTCTTAAAAGCCCAAGAAGTTGCAACTGATCTAGTAGAATGAGCTGTAATTCTCTGAGGTGGATACTGTCCTGCCTCCAAATAAGCCTTGTGAATCAAAAGTTTTAACCAAGATGCCAAAGAAATGGCAGAGGCTTTCTGACCTTTCCTAGAACCAGAAAAGACAACTAATAGACCAGAAGTCTTCCTGAAATCCTTAGTAGCATCAACATAGTATTTCAAAGCCCTTACCACATCTAAAGAGTGTAAGAATCTTTCAAGTGAGTTATTAGGATTCGGACATAAGGAAGGAACAACAATTTCCCTACTAATGTTGTTAGAATTCCACAACCTTAGGAAGAAATTTAAGCAAAGTCCGCAAAACAGCTTTATCCTGATGGAAAATCACAAGAGAAAGCAGATGATTCAGAACTCTTCTAGCAGAAAAGATAGCCAAAAGGAACAATACTTTCCAAGAAAGTAATTTAATATCCAAAGAATGCATAGGCTCAAAAAGAGGAGCCTGCAAAACCTTCAAAACCAAATTAAGACTCCATAGAGGAGAAATAGACTTAATAACAGGCTTGAAACAGACCAAAGCCTGAACAAAACAGTGAATATCAGGAAGTTTAGCAATCTTTCTATGAAATAAAACAGAAAGATCAGAGATTTGTGCCTTCAAAGTACTTGCAGACAAACCTTTATCCAAACCATCCTGAAGAAACTGTAAAATTCTAGGAATTCTAAAAAAATGCCAAGAGAATTAATGAGAACACCATAAAATATAGGTTTTCCAAACCCAATAAATTTTCCTAGAAACAGACTTACAAACCTGCAACATAGTATTAATAACAGAGAAACCTCTATGACTAAGCACTAAACGTTCAATTTCCATACCTTAAAATTTAACGATTTGAGATCCTGATGGAAAAACGGCCCTTGAGACAGAAGGTCTAAACGTAAAGGAGGTGACCAAGGTTGGCAACTGGACATCCGGACAAGATCCGCATACCAAAACCTGTGAGGCCATGCTGGTGCTATCAGAAACACATGCAATTGTTCCATTATGATCCTGAAGATCACCCTTGGAAGAAGAAATAGAGGTGGAAAAATATAAGCAAGTTGGTAAGACCAAGGAACTGCTAATGCATTCACCATCTCCGCCTGAGGATCCCTGGACCTGGAAAGGTATCTGGGAAGTTTCCTGTTTAGATGGGAAGCCATCAGATCTATTTCTGGCAGACCCCACATCTGTACAATCTGAAAAAACAAATCTGGATGAAGAGACCACTCCCCCGGATGCAAAGTCTGACGGTTGAGATAATCCGCTTCCCAATTGTCTACACCTGGAATATGAATTGCAGAAATTAGACAAGAGTTGGATTCCACCCAAGAAAGTATCCATGATATTTCTTTCATTGCTAAAGGAATTCTAACAACATTAGTAGGGAAATTGTTGTTCCTTCCTTATGTCCGAATCCTAATAACTCACTTGAAAGATTCTTACACTCTTTAGATGTGGTAAGGGCTTTGAAATACTATGTTGATGCTACTAAGGATTTCAGGAAGACTTCTGGTCTATTAGTTGTCTTTTCTGGTTCTAGGAAAGGTCAGAAAGCCTCTGCCATTTCTTTGGCATCTTGGTTAAAACTTTTGATTCACAAGGCTTATTTGGAGGCAGGACAGTATCCACCTCAGAGAATTACAGCTCATTCTACTAGATCAGTTGCAACTTCTTGGGCTTTTAAGAAGCTTCAGTTGATCAGATTTGCAAAGCAGCAACTTGGTCTTCTATGCATACATTTACTAAATGTTACCATTTTTATGTATTTGCTTCTTCAGAAGCAGTCTTTGGTAGAAAAGATCTTCAGGCAGCTGTCTCAGTTTGATTCTTCTGTTTATAAGAACTTATTTTGTGGATTTAATTTCTCAGCGGAAATAGCTGTTTTGATTTTATCCCTCCCTTTCTAGTGACTCTTCTTTGGACTTCCACATCTTGGGTATTTTATCCCATAAGTCACTAGCTCATGGACTCTTGCCATTTACATGAAAGAAAACATAATTTATATAAGAACTTACCTGATTAATTTATTTCTTTCATAATGGCAAGAGTCCATGAGGCCCACCCTGTTTTTGGTGGTTATATATTTTATTATAAAAGCACAATATTATTTTCTAGTGCCTCTTTTTTGCATGCTTTTTTACTCCTTTTTACACCTCACTACTTGGCTATACGTTAAACTGAAGTATGTGTGTGGTGGGAGTATTTATAGGCATTTTGCGATTTGGGAAACTTTGCCCCTTCCTGGTAGGAATGTATATCCCATATGTCACTAGCTCATGGACTCTTGCCATTATAAAAGAAATGAATTTATCAGGTAAGTTCTTACATAAATTATGATTTTCTTATATAACTAAATAATCTGGAAGGTCATTGTAAAAATGAAACCTTTATGTAGAAAAACACAATTTAAATCGAGTGTTACTGACTGTGATTTAGATCGTGATTTAAATTAGGGATGTTCATTCTGTAGTATTCAGGTGAAAACGAATGGCAAAAATGGCGGCCATAAGTTTCATAAGAATAAATCCGGCTCTGAAATTTGCTGAACCACAACATAACTGCACAAGTACTGTGTTTATTGCCCGTTTATTCTAATAACATACCTTACCTTTCCTTTCCATTAAACGGCTTTGAAAAAGGAAAATTAATTTTTAGTGCTATATAAGATAAAGGGTTTATATAAATAAAATATATATACATTATATTATAGGGACAGTAAATGTAAAAAATTATTTTACATAATTCTGTACTATGTGCAGAATTATGTAACATTAACTTAGCAATACCTGCAAAAAAATAAAGCGTTTTGTGAGATTTAAGCCCACAAAGCTATACTTACCTTGCGTTCTTTGCCAGCCTCTTTTGATCCTGTCAGTATAGCTTTGAGGGCTTAAAGGGACAGTCAACACCAGAATTTTTGTTGTTTAAAAAGAAACATAATCCCTTTATTACTCATTCCCCAGTTTTGCATAACCAACACAGTTATAATAATACACGTTTTACCTCTGTAATTATCTTGTATCTATGCTTCTGCTGACTGCCCCCTTATTTCAGTTCTTTTGACAGACATGCAGTTTAGTCAATCAGTGCTCACTCCTAGGCCACTTTACGTGCATGAGCTCAATGTTATCTATATGAAACATGTGAACTAATGCCCTCTAGTGGTCAAAATGTATTCAGATTAGAGGCAGTCTTCAAGGTCTAAGAAATTAGCATATGAACCTCCTAGTTTTAGCTTTCAACTAAGAATACCAAGAGAACAAAGCAAAATTGGTAATAAAAGTAAATTGGGAAGTTGTTTAAAATTGCATGCCCTATTTAAAACATGAATGTTTTTTTTGGACTTGACTGTCCCTTTAAATCTCAAAAAAACGCTTCATTTTTTGCAGGTATCGCTAAATTAATGTTACATAATTCTGCAGATAGTGCCACAAGGGGGCGCCGCCGCCACAAGGGGGCGCCGCCGCCACAGAGGGGCTCCCTTTTTTTCCCTATTGTATAAATACAACTGAAAAGATACAGAAAAAAGTTTTTCAAATAAAAACTTCCAAAGTGACTTACAAACTGCTTTAATACAGGTAATAAATAGCATTTCTAGTCAAAGAGCACAACATTTTATTCATGGGAATTATAGCATTGTGGCTAAAGTATTTATGGACTGCAACATAAGCACAAACGCAACAGCTGGAATTGATGTTTTTTAGCTTTGATGTCAGAGGTATCATTGTATTCTGTTTTGTTCTTAGTCCAACATCTGTGAGTACTGTTTTGGGTATAATATTACCTGTAGAAACGCTGCTTATTTATGTATGCACTTTATCCCAGAATGGTTTCTACGTAAAATCAAAGCTATATGACCAACTGCTGCCTTATTGTCTATGTGAATATCCTTGTGAAGATCTTAAAATATAATTCCGATCCCCGTCTGTTAGAAATTTGCATTCTTTTTTTGCTATTGTTTCAGCAAATTATAGGTAAAGAATATGTGTTTCAGACTGATTACTTCAAACATTGTATATCAACAATGTACAAATGAAAATCTAACAAATGATGCAAAAAGTAATCTAGGGAAAACATTTATACAAAGTTGGCAGAGCACATAAAGGTAATGGCAGGTAAAGGGATACTAAACACAACATTTTTATTTCATAATTCAGATAGAGCGTGCGATTTATAGCAACTTTCTAATTTACTGCTATTATCAATTCTTATAAATTCTCTTGCTATTCTTATTTGAAAAGCAGGAATCTAAGCTTAGGAGCCGGACAATTTTTGGTTCAGAACCTGGGTAGCGCTTGCTGATTGGTGTCTAAATGTAGCTCATGTGCTCATTTTTTATTTTCTTTATTGTTAATTGACTAACATAGTAATAAGCATATTTTTATTGTTCAATTTCACAGATTAGTCTAAATTTTCATTGAGAATCGCTTTTAGTTGCTTTGTATACAAACTCTAAAATAATCCACAAAGTAACATAAATAAATGCATCTGAGATTTTGACAGGTTATAAATACATTACACATATACGGGTCGATTTATGAAGCAGCAAATGCTGCTTCCGACCCACTCCGCTTCAGTTCCACCTGAAGCGGAAGTTAAAACCGCTGCTCCTTAACTCGTCCACCACCTCTGAGGTGACGGACAGCAATCAGCCCAATCAAATACGATCGGGTTGATCGACACTCCCTGCTAGTGGCCAATTGGCCGCAAATCTGCAGGGGGCGGTATTGCACCAGCAGTTCGCAAGAACTGCTGGTGCAATGATAAATGCCAACAGCGTATGCTGTCGACATTTATCAATTTATCATCGTATCATGTCCGTCTGCACAATAAAACATTTACCCCATACTGTATATTTGATCTGTGAATTTTTCAATGGACAAATTACAACAAAAACATTTTTGTTTTGTGAGACATTTATTGAATTCGGACTTCACCTTAATGTGTTTCCAGTTATGTAGTACTGAGAATATGGGAACATGCAGCTTAATGTTTATTTTTTACTTTGAAATGACTGATTTTAGTTATTGAAACCACAACCCATTGTTGGCTTGAACAGCTGAGCCTACCTGATTCTATTTCTCTCTCTCTCTCTCTTTACTCAAAGACAGTTGATAGGCATTGGGGTTTTCATTGTGGGTGGTGGTTTCAAGGAGCAAAACCAGCTAAATTGCAAGAATAAACCTAAATGAGTAATTTCCCAAATTCCTTTCATTTTGTGTAGTTGACCGTAATTCAGAATCTTTTGCATTGATCCGCATGTAAATATGGTATATTTATTGGTGTACATATTTAATAAAATGGAAAATAATTTAAAAAAATTATAGAAACGTTTTTGCTACAAAATTAATAACCAAAATATATTTTTTTTCCCAAATTATAGATTGGAAGAGACTAAGAAAAAAGCTATTAGTTTCTTTTAAATTTACAAAGGGCCCAATTATCAAAAACTTGTGGTCATGGAGAGAAGTCATGCAAAAACATATTTTTTTTATTGAGTATTAAATTATAACGTATCATATTCACATCTAGAACCCACAATAGCAAAATAAAAATGTCTCAAGCTAACATTTGCCATTCTAAAATTCTCAGAGGAACATTGCCATTACTGTGGAGACTTAATCTAACCAGACCAGATATTTTAAGAATATTGGGCTCAAAAATTGCAATGCCAAACAAAATTGCATTCATGTATCACCCAATTATGTTTTATTAAATCAGGAGTATCTGACATCCAGATAGTGCACTAAGCAGAGAGGGAAGGTGTGTACAACCCTAAGTAAGATAAGGGGAAAAGCACCCCTAACCTTATCTGCGCACGAAAAAAAGGATGCACACAATCCCGAAGCGCTATGTGTGCTATCCTGACCTGCTGCCAAGCACAGACTTATCACAGGTAATCACAGAGGTAAAAAGTATATTAATATAACAGTGTTGGTTGTGCAAAACTGGGGACTGGGTAATAAAGGGATTATCTATCTTTTTAAACAATAAAGATTTTGGAGTTCACTGTCCCCTTAACCTCTTAAGGACCAATGAAGCAATTATTCCGTCATGAAACAATTGAACAAACTGAAGCTGTGTTATTAAGGGGTTAAGTGTATTATGAGTGTAATAGTTTATTTTAATGTACTTATGTTGTGTTTGGTGTTTTTAACCTTTACACTTAATATTTGTAATATGCACACTAGTTAACACAGTCATAATATTGGTTATTGTTTCCTATGCTAATAATAGTGTTTGAAATCTAGCCCTAAGAAATTAAGTCTTTGTTTACTAAGGCAATGGTGAGTCCTACATACGTACACACACAAATAAATATGGGCAGGGGCAGAACTACTATTGGTACAGCAGGGGCATTGGCACCAGGGATCAAGTGCTTTAAGGGGCTCATAACAGCCATTCTATACATGGGTATGTGCAGAATGTGTACAGTCCTAATGCAGGGAGACTTTTATTAGTGCAAGTCTATCTATCTACCTAACTATTATCTATCTATCTATACTCAAAATCATTATACAGAGCAGCATTTATTTTATTACTGTATTTTTCTACTAAATAATCTTTGGGGGCCCAAAAAAACAAAATGTATGCTTACCTGATAAATTTCTTTCTTTCCGGGTATGGAGAGTCCACAACGTCATCAATTACTAGTGGGAATATCTCTCCTGGCCAGCAGGAGGAGGCAAAGAGCACCACAGCAAAGCTGTTAAGTGTCACTCCCCTACCCATAATCCCCAGTCATTCAACTAAAGGGAAATGGAAAAGGAATCACACAAAAGGTGTAGAGGTGCCTGAGGTTTAGTAAAAAATAACTGTCTTAAATTAAGAGTGTGGTCGTGGACTCTCCATATCCGGAAAGAAAGAAATTTATCAGGTAAGCATAAATTTTGTTTTCTTTCCTAAGATATGGAGAGTCTACAACATCATCAATTACTAGTGGGATCCAATACCCATATCTAGAGGACACGGAATGACTAGGGAGGGAAAACAAGACAGCCAGACCTAAACAGAAGGTACCACTGCTTGAAGAACCTTACTCCCAAAAGAAACCTCAGCTGAGGCAAACTGTTCCACAGAAACTTCATTTTTGAAAACCCAAGAAGAGGAGACAGCCTTCATGGAATGAGCCGGAATCCTCTCAGGAGGCTGCTGACCAGCAGTCTCATAAGCAAAACAAAAAATACTTCTCAACCAGAGAGAAAGATAAGTAGCATTAGCTTTCTGACCCTTACTCTTTCCTGAGAAACAAACAAACAGGGCAGAAGACTGGCGAAAATCCTTAGTTGCCTGTAGGTAGAAGGTTAGAGCACTCACAACATCCAAGTTCTGCAACAGACGTTCCTTATGAGAAGTGGGACAGAGAGAAAGAACAACAACTTTCTGATTAATATATCTGTCCGAAACCACTTTAGGAAGAAATCCCAACTAAGTACACATGAAGTATAAGGTAAGGAGAATCACACTGCAAAGCTGAGAGCTCTGAGACTCTCCGAGCAGAAGAGATAGCAATAAGAAACAAAACCTTCCAAGATAACAACTTAATATCTATGGAATGCATTGGCTCAAACGGAGCCTGCTGCAAAACATTAAGAACAAGGTTAAGGCTCCAAGGAGGAGCAACAGTTTTAAACACAGGCCTGATTCTGTCCAGGGCCTGTCAAAAAGATTGAACATCTGGCACATCCGCCAGACGCTTGAGTAACAAAATAGATAATGCAGAAATCTGACCTTTCAGAGAACTGACTGACAACCCTTTCTCCAGACCTTCCTGGAGAAAAGACAAAATTCTAGGAATCTTGACCCTACTCCAAGAGTAGCCCTTAGATTAAAACCAATAAAGGTATTTACGCCATATCTTATGCTAAATTTTTAGAGTAACAGGCTTGCGAGCCTGGATCATGGTCTCATGCACGCTTAGACAGAACTAAGCATTCAATCTCCAAGCAGTCCGCTTCAGAGAAATGAGATTTGGATGGAAGAATGGATCCTGAGTTAGAAGGTCCTTCCTCAGAGGAAACCTCCAAGGCAGCCGAGATGACATCTTCACTAGGTCTGCATACCAGATCCTGCGAGGCCATGCAGAAGCTATTAGAATTACTGATGCTCTCTCTTGTTTGATACGAGCAATAACTCGTGGAAGGAGCGCAAACAGACAAAATGGGTATGCTAGACCAAAATCACAAGGAACCACCAGAGCATCTATCAGAGCGGCCTGAGGATCTCTTGACCTTGAACCATACCTTGGAAGATTGGCGTTCTGCCGAGATGCCATCAAATCTAACTCCGGCATCCCCCATTTGAGGGTTAACCTGGAGAACACCTCTGGATGGAGAGCCCATTCCCCAGAATAAAAAATCTGTCTGCTCAGAAAATCCACTTCCCAGTTGTCTATTCCTGGAATGTGGATGGCAGAGAGACAACAATTGAGAGCTTGTCCGACTGGAACCTGATAAACCGGGCTAAGGACAATTTAGGCCAAGCCATAAGAGCATTGTAAATCGCTCTCAACTCCAACATGTTTATGGGTAGAGCAGACTTCTGCTGAGTCCAAAGTCCCTGCGCTGTTAACGAGTCCCAGACTGCTCCTCAATCTAGCAGGCTGGCGTCTGTGGTCACAATCACCCAGGAGGGTCCCCGGAAGCATGTGCCCTGAGACAGATGATCCTGAGAAAGCCACCACGTAAGAGAGTCTCTTGTCAACTGGTCTAGATCAATCCTCTGAGACAGATCTGAATGGACTCCATTCCATTGTCTGAGCAAGCATAATTGCAGAGCTCTCAAATGGAATCAATAAAAGGGAATGATGTCCATGGAAGCAACCATCAGACTAATTACCTCCATACATTGAGCCACTGATGACCAAACAGTAGAATGTATAGAGAGGCAAGAGGAGAGAATTCTCCTCCGTCAGAAAAATTTTCATAGATAGGGAATCTATTATGGTCCCTACGAAAAACCACCCTTGTAGCTGGAATAAGGGAACTCTTATCCAGATTCACTTTCCATCCGTGGGAAAATAGAAAAGACAGCAAGATCTCTGTATGAGAGTTTGCTTGTTGAAAAGATGGCGCAAGAACCAAATGTCATCTCAGTAAGGCACCACTGCAATCCCCCAAGACCTAACTACTGCCAAGAGAGCCTCCAGAACCTTTTGAGAAAATTCTGGGAACTGTGGCAAGGCCCAATGGAAGAGCAACAAACTGAAAGTGCTTGTCTAGGAAAGCGAATCTTCCCTATAGCAAAGGAAAAACAGACAAAAACCTGCAGATCTCGCAGAATATACCTGAGTAGCAATTTCTGTAAGCAAATAAACTCCTCTTGGAGGCTGAGAGGAACTGCAGGGGACTGCATGTGACGCCAATGAGGCTTGGGACGTTTGAGGAGGAAACTATGGCATAGCCTGAACAGCATCATCCAGAGAGACATTAGGCTCAGAAATAAAATTTTAAACTTTAAATTTTCTCTAGACATAAGGTACAAAACTATATTAATAATTGCTACTGTCACTTTAAATTTATCTGTGAAAGGAACACCATTCAAAGTGATTTTATTCACCAAATACACTCCTAACTAAAAAAACTCTGCACGTCAGCATTTGACTGAGGTGCCTACCTACCCCTCCGGATTAAGCAATCTGACAGCCAAGAGAGTTTGCAAAAATATTTAATTGTACTGCAATTAGTGTGGTAACATAACTGCTACTTACTGAGAACTGCTGTTATGTTGATCTTAGACCAGAAGCAACATTACACTCTTATCAGCAAACTACTTGCTAAACCTCCATAGAATCCTCTCACGGATCAATCTCCAAGCAGCCGTCACCACTCTGAAGAGGAAGAGAGAGGTCACATGACCGGCTTGAAGAAACTGCGCCATAAAGTAAAGCGCACGCTTCAAAGCCGGCTCAAACTGAAACTAACACATTCAGTCAAAAAGAGCCATTCTCCCTGAGATCGTATTACATGTTTTTATAGTGCCGGAAAAACACTCTAGGATGGATCCTTAATGCCACACAGAGTAAATAAATCAAATGACAACCAGGGAAGTAATACTGTTAGGAATAAACAAAAGAGCCACAATAAGAAGTCAACCCCTTCATACCCATAAAGGAGATTAACTCAAAGTCTCTAGCCACATACATTAAAAGTGCCTGCATACTGCCTAAAAAAATCCTCTACTAAGGCAGAGAGTTTTTCATCCTTCTTATTATTTAAAAACTCTGAAGTGCAAATCTCCCCACCTAGAAGACAAAAGCACTTACCTGCAAATCTAGCTGTCTAGCAGGTAGATAGCTCACAAGGTGTGAAAGGACACATACTCCTTACCAGTGTTAATTTTGTCGACTAAAACTAGACTAAAATGAGCATAAAACTAAAGAAATTCTAATGACTAAAATACGACTAAAACTAAAATGGCATTTTAATCAAAAGACTGTGAGGGATATTAATCAAGCCTTCAACCGCAAATACGCTCGAATTCCACAGCGTAAATGTGGCGAGCCTGATTCGACCCATTTATCAAAGCCTACAGACCGGCAAAAGTTGAAATTTGTTACGTAACATATGATCCGCCGTTACAGATGTTCCGAATACAAATTCAGCACTATCTGACAACTTTTGCCATTTATCAAACTTCTAACAGGTACGCTCGCCAGTATTCCGGCCCAGCATACCTGGTTTTCAATCCCCCACCCTGGAGGCCGCAGATGCCATAGGAATCAATGGGAGTCTGAAAGCAGTGAAAACTTATGTTCGATGATGCCAGATATGCCATTGATTTCTATGGTAGAAAACAAATTACGTTTACACCTAACACCCTAACGTAAGCCCCGAGTCTAAACACCCCTAATCTGCCGCCCCGACATCGCCGCCACCTACTTAATGTTATTAATCCCTATCCCACCGCTCCCGGACCCCTCTGCAACTAAATAAATGTATTAACCCATAAACCCCTGGCCTCCCACATCACTACCACTTACTAATCCTATTAACCCCTAAACCGTCAGTCCCCCACATCGCCATAAACTAAATTAAGCTATTAACCCCTAAACCTAACAACCCGCTAACTTTACATTAAATATTAACTCTTACGTATCTTATAATAAATTTAAACTTACCTTTAGAATTAAAATAAACTATATTAAACTAATAATTAACCTACCCTAACTAATATACTAAAATTAACAACTAAGTTACACAAAATAAAAAACACTAAGTTACACAAAAAAAAAAAAAATATCAAATATTTAAACTAATTACACCTAATCTAATAGCCCTATCAAAATAAAAGCCTCCCCAAAATAAAAAAAAGCCCTAGCCTACAATAAACTACCAATGGCCCTTAAAAGGGCCTTTTGCGGGGCATTGCCCCAAAGAAATCAGCTCTTTTACCTGTAAAAGAAAATACAAACACCCCCCCAACAGTAAAACCCACCACCCACACAACCAAACCCCCCAAATAAAAACCTATCTAATAAACCTAAGCTCCCCATTGCCCTGAAAAGGGCATTTGTATGGGCATTGCCCTTAAAAGGGCATTTAGCTCTTTTTCAGCCCAAAGTCCCTAACCTAAAATTAAAATCAACCCAATAAACCCTTAAAAAAACCTATTGGCTGATCCAATCAGCCAATAGGATTGAGCTTGCATTCTATTGGCTATTCCAATCAGCCAATAGAATGTGAGCTCAATCCTATTGGCTGATTGAATCAGCCAATAGGATGAAAGCTCAGTCCTATTGGCTGATTGCAACAGCCAATAGGATTTGTTCCCCCTTAATTCCTATTGGCTGATAGAATTCTATCAGCCAATCGGAATGTAAGGGACGCCATCTTGGATGATGTCATTTAAAAGGAAACTTCATTCTTCGTTGACCATCGGAAGAAGAGGATGCTCCGCGCCGGATGTCTTGAAGATGGAGCCGCTCTGCGCCGGGTGGATGAAGATAGAAGATGCCATCTGGATGAAGACTTCGGCCCGCTTGGATATAGACTTCTGCCGGCTTCGCTGAGGACTTCTGCCGCTTGGATGAGGATGGATGCCCGGTCTTCGAAAACTTTAAGTGGATTTTCGGGGGTTAGTGTTAGTTTTTTTTAAGGGTTTATTGGGTGGGTTTTAATTTTAGGTTAGGGACTTTGGGCTGAAAAAGAGCTAAATGCCCTTTAAAGGGCAATGCCCATACAAATGCCCTTTTCAGGGCAATGGGGAGCTTAGGTTTTTTAGATAGGTTTTTATTTGGGGGTTTGGTTGTCGGAGTAGTGGGTTTTACTGTTGGGGGGGTTTGTATTTTATTTTACAGGTAAAAGAGCTTATTTATTTGGCGCAATGCCCCGCAAAAGGCCCTTTTAAGGGCCATTGGTAGTTTATTGTAGGCTAGGGTTTTTTTATTTGTTTTTTTTTTTTATTTTAATAGGGCTATTAGATTAGGTGTAATTAGTTTAAATATTTGATAATTTATTTTTTATTTTGTGTAATTTAGTGTTTTTTATTTTGTGTAACTTAGTTGTTATTTTTTGTAACTTAGTAATTTTTAATGTTAGATTTCAATAACTTGAGTAGGGTTAGGTTTTTAAATATGTAATATAGTTAATTTAATTGTTAGTTTAATGTAATTTTAGTATAATAGTTAGGGTAGGTTAATTAATAGTTTAATATAATTTTAGTATACTAGTTAGGGTAGGTTAATTAATAGTTTAATATAGTTTAATGTAATTTTAGTATAATAGTTAGGGTAGGTTAATTAATAGTTTAATATAGTTTAATGTAATTTTAGTATAATAATTAGGTTAGGTTAATTAGTAATTTAATATAGTTTATTTTAATTCTAAAGGTAAGTTTAAATTTATTATAAGATAGGGATGAGTTAATATTTAATGTAAAGTTAGCGGGTTGTTAGGTTTATGGGTTAATAACTTAATTTAGTTTATGGCGATGTGGGGGGCTGGCGGTTTAGGGGTTAATAGGTTTAGTAAGTGGTAGTGATATGGGAGACCAGGGGTTTAGGGGTTAATATATTTATTTAGTTGCGGAGGGGTCTGGGAGCGGAGGGATGGGGTTATTAACTTTATTAGAGTTGCGGTGGGCTCCGGGAGTGGAGGGATAGGGGTTAATAACTTTATTAGAGTTGCAGTGGGCTCCGGGAGCAGCGGGATGGGGGTTAATAACTTTATTTAGTTGTGGCGGGGTCCGGGAGCGGCGGGATAGGGGTTAAACATTTTAGTATAGTGGCGGTGTTTAGTGACAGGGTATAAATAAAGTTGGGAAAAAGCCGAATAGCAGCAAGATCGATGACTGTTAGTTAACAACAGTTCGATGCTCATCGCCCCGTACTTGGTGCGCGTCTTTTTGACAGCTTTTTTAATAAATAAGGAGAGCATATTCAGGTCCGCGGCCGCGGTGTTTGGAGAGCGTATTGGTGCCATTGAATGCAGCATAGTTGACGGCTTGATAGATAGGCCCCTCAGACTAAAACTAAATCAAAATCACATTTTAGTCAAAAACTATGACTAAAACTAAATCAAACGCCTAGATTACAAGTCTTGCATTAGCCTTAAAAAGCAGCGTTGAGGGGTTCCAACGCTGCTTTTTAACGCCCACTGGTATTACGAGTCTGGCAGGTACAGGTGTACCGCTCACTTTTTTTCCGCGATTTTAGCATACCGCAAATCCCCTTACGTCAATTGCGTATCCTATCTTTTCAATGGGATTTTCCTAACGCCGGTATTACGATTGCTTGAAAAAGTGAGCGGTACACCCTCTCCTGTCAAGACTCCTACCGCATTTAAAAGTCAGTAGTCAGTAGTTAAGAGTTTTATGGGCTAACGTTGTAACATAAAACTCTTAACTAAAGTGCTAAAAAGTACACTAACACCCATAAACTACCTATTAACCCCTAAACCGAGGCCCCCCCCCCACATCGCAAACACTTAACTAAAGTCTACCGGACATCGCTGCCACTTAAATAAATGCATTAACCCCTAAACCGCCGCACTCCCGCCTCGCAAGCACTAGTTAAATATTATTAACCCCTAAACCGACAGTCCCCCACATCGCCATAAACTAAATTAAGCTATTAACCCCTAAACCTAACAACCCGCTAACTTTACATTAAATATTAACTCTTACGTATCTTATAATAAATTTAAACTTACCTTTAGAATTAAAATAAACTATATTAAACTAATAATTAACCTACCCTAACTAATATACTAAAATTAACAACTAAGTTACACAAAATAAAAAACACTAAGTTACACAAAAAAAAAATAATTATCAAATATTTAAACTAATTACACCTAATCTAATAGCCCTATCAAAATAAAAGCCTCCCCAAAATAAAAAAAAAGCCCTAGCCTACAATAAACTACCAATGGCCCTTAAAAGGGCCTTTTGCGGGGCATTGCCCCAAAGAAATCAGTTCTTTTACCTGTAAAAGAAAATACAAACACCCCCCCAACAGTAAAACCCACCACCCACACAACCAAACCCCCCAAATAAAAACCTATCTAATAAACCTAAGCTCCCCATTGCCCTGAAAAGGGCATTTGTATGGGCATTGCCCTTAAAAGGGCATTTAGCTCTTTTTCAGCCCAAAGTCCCTAACCTAAAATTAAAATCAACCCAATAAACCCTTAAAAAAACCTATTGGCTGATCCAATCAGCCAATAGGATTGAGCTTGCATTCTATTGGCTATTCCAATCAGCCAATAGAATGTGAGCTCAATCCTATTGGCTGATTGAATCAGCCAATAGGATGAAAGCTCAGTCCTATTGGCTGATTGCAACAGCCAATAGGATTTGTTCCCCCTTAATTCCTATTGGCTGATAGAATTCTATCAGCCAATCGGAATGTAAGGGACGCCATCTTGGATGATGTCATTTAAAAGGAAACTTCATTCTTCGTTGACCATCGGAAGAAGAGGATGCTCCGCGCCGGATGTCTTGAAGATGGAGCCGCTCTGCGCCGGATGGATGAAGATAGAAGATGCCATCTGGATGAAGACTTCGGCCCGCTTGGATATAGACTTCTGCCGGCTTCGCTGAGGATTTCTGCCGCTTGGATGAGGATAGATGCCCGGTCTTCGAAAACTTTAAGTGGATTTTCGGAGGTTAGTGTTAGTTTTTTTTAAGGGTTTATTGGGTGGGTTTTAATTTTAGGTTAGGGACTTTGGGCTGAAAAAGAGCTAAATGCCCTTTAAAGGGCAATGCCCATACAAATGCCCTTTTCAGGGCAATGGGGAGCTTAGGTTTTTTAGATAGGTTTTTATTTGGGGGTTTGGTTGTCGGAGTAGTGGGTTTTACTGTTGGGGGGGTTTGTATTTTATTTTACAGGTAAAAGAGCTTATTTATTTGGGGCAATGCCCCGCAAAAGGCCCTTTTAAGGGCCATTGGTAGTTTATTGTAGGCTAGGGTTTTTTTATTTGGGTTTTTTTTTTATTTTAATAGGGCTATTAGATTAGGTGTAATTAGTTTAAATATTTGATAATTTATTTTTTATTTTGTGTAATTTAGTGTTTTTTATTTTGTGTAACTTAGTTGTTATTTTTTGTAACTTAGTAATTTTTAATGTTAGATTTCAATAACTTGAGTAGGGTTAGGTTTTTAAATATGTAATATAGTTAATTTAATTGTTAGTTTAATGTAATTTTAGTATAATAGTTAGGGTAGGTTAATTAATAGTTTAATATAATTTTAGTATACTAGTTAGGGTAGGTTAATTAATAGTTTAATATAGTTTAATGTAATTTTAGTATAATAGTTAGGGTAGGTTAATTAATAGTTTAATATAGTTTAATGTAATTTTAGTATAATAATTAGGTTAGGTTAATTAGTAATTTAATATAGTTTATTTTAATTCTAAAGGTAAGTTTAAATTTATTATAAGATAGGGATGAGTTAATATTTAATGTAAAGTTAGCGGGTTGTTAGGTTTATGGGTTAATAACTTAATTTAGTTTATGGCGATGTGGGGGGCTGGCGGTTTAGGGGTTAATAGGTTTAGTAAGTGGTAGTGATATGGGAGACCAGGGGTTTAGGGGTTAATATATTTATTTAGTTGCGGAGGGGTCTGGGAGCGGAGGGATGGGGTTATTAACTTTATTAGAGTTGCGGTGGGCTCCGGGAGTGGAGGGATAGGGGTTAATAACTTTATTAGAGTTGCAGTGGGCTCCGGGAGCAGCGGGATGGGGGTTAATAACTTTATTTAGTTGTGGCGGGGTCCGGGAGCGGCGGGATAGGGGTTAAACATTTTAGTATAGTGGCGGTGTTTAGTGACAGGGTATAAATAAAGTTGGGAAAAAGCCGAATAGCAGCAAGATCGATGACTGTTAGTTAACAACAGTTCGATGCTCATCGCCCCGTACTTGGTGCGCGTCTTTTTGACAGCTTTTTTAATAAATAAGGAGAGCGTATTCAGGTCCGCGGCCGCGGTGTTTGGAGAGCGTATTGGTGCCATTGAATGCAGCATAGTTGACGGCTTGATAGATAGGCCCCTCAGACTAAAACTAAATCAAAATCACATTTTAGTCAAAAACTATGACTAAAACTAAATCAAACGCCTAGATTACAAGTCTTGCATTAGCCTTAAAAAGCAGCGTTGAGGGGTTCCAACGCTGCTTTTTAACGCCCACTGGTATTACGAGTCTGGCAGGTACAGGTGTACCGCTCACTTTTTTTCCGCGATTTTAGCATACCGCAAATCCCCTTACGTCAATTGCGTATCCTATCTTTTCAATGGGATTTTCCTAACGCCGGTATTACGATTGCTTGAAAAAGTGAGCGGTACACCCTCTCCTGTCAAGACTCCTACCGCATTTAAAAGTCAGTAGTCAGTAGTTAAGAGTTTTATGGGCTAACGTTGTAACATAAAACTCTTAACTAAAGTGCTAAAAAGTACACTAACACCCATAAACTACCTATTAACCCCTAAACCGAGGCTCCCCCCCCACATCGCAAACACTTAACTAAAGTCTACCGGACATCGCTGCCACTTAAATAAATGCATTAACCCCTAAACCGCCGCACTCCCGCCTCGCAAGCACTAGTTAAATATTATTAACCCCTAATCTGCCATCCCTAACATCGCCGATACCTACCTTAATTTTTTAACCCCCTAATCTGCCATCCCAAATTTTGCCGCCACTATACTAAATTTATTAACCCCTAAAGTCTAACCCTAACCCTAACACCCCCTAACCTAAATATAATTTAAATAAAACTAAATAAAATTACTACAATTAAATAAATTATTCCTATTTAAAACTAAATACTTACCTATAAAATAAACCCTAAGCTAGCTACAATATAACTAATAAGTTACATTGTAGCTAGCTTAGGGTTTATTTTTATTTTACAGGCAACTTTGTATTTATTAACTAGGTACAATAGTTATTAAATAGTTATTAACTATTTAATAACTACCTAGCTAAAATAAGTACAAATTTACCTGTAAAATAAACCCTAACCTAAGTTACAATTACACCTAACACTACACTATAATTAAATAAATTCCCTAAACTAACTACAATTAAATACAATTAAATTAAATAAACTAAATTACAAAAAAACCCTCTAAATTACAAAAAATAAAAAACAAAATACACATTTTTAAACTAATTACACCTATTCTAATCCCCCTAATAAAAAAAAGCCCCCCAAAAAAAAAAATTCTCTACCCTATACTAACTTACAAATAGCCCTTAAAAGGGCCTTTTGCGGGGCCTTGCCCCTAAGTAATCAGCTCTTTTACCTGAAAAAAAATACAATACCCCCGAACATTAAAACCCACCACCCACACACCCAACCCTACTCTAAAACCCACCCAAAGCCCCCATAATAAAACCTAACACTAACCCCTTGAAGATCACCCTACCTTGAGACGTCTTCACCCAGCCGGGCCGAAGTCCTCCAAGAAGCCGGGCACAAGTGATCCTCCAGACGGCCAGAAGTCTTCATCCGATCCGGGCAGAAGAGGTCCTCAAGAGGGGCAGAAGTCTTCATACAGGTGGCATCTTCTATCTTCATCCTTCCGGCGCGGAGCGGGTCCATCTTCAATCCAGCCGACGCGGAGCATCCTCTTCCAACGAAGTCCACCAGACGAATGAAGGTTCCTTTAAATGACGTCATCCAAGATGGCGTCCCTTGAATTCCGATTGGCTGATAGGATTCTATCAGCCAATCAGAATTAAGGTAGGAGAAATCCTATTGGCTGATGCAATCAGCCAATAGAATTGAGCTTGCATTCTATTGGCTGATTGGAACAGCCAATAGAATGCGAGCTCAATCCTATTGGCTGATTGGATCAGCCATTAGGATAACTTCAATTCTATTGGCTGATTGCATCAGCCAATAGGATTTTTCCTACCTTAATACCGATTGGCTGATAGAATCCTATCAGCCAATCGGAATTCAAGGGACGCCATCTCGGATGACGTCATTTAAAGGAACCTTCATTAGTCTGGTGGACTTCGTTGGAAGAGGATGCTCCGCGTCGGCTGGATTGAAGATGGACCCGCTCTGCTCCGGAAGGATGAAGATAGAAGATGCCATCTGGATGAAGTCTTCTGCCCCTCTGGAGGACCTCTTTTGCCCGGATTAGATGAAGACTTCTGTCCATCTGGAGGATCACTTGTGCCCGGCTTCTTGGAGGACTTTGGCCCGGCTGGGTAAAGACGTCTCAAGGTAGGGTGATCTTCAAGGGGTTAGTGTTAGGTTTTATTAAGGGGGGATTGGGTGGGTTTTAGAGTAGGGTTGGGTGTGTGGGTGGTGGGTTTCAATGTTGGGGGGTATTGTATTTTTTTTACAGGTAAAAGAGCTGATTACTTTAGGGCAATGCCCGGCAAAAAGCCCTTTTAAGGGCTATTTGTAATTTAGTATAGAGTAGGGAATTTTATTTTTTGGGGGGGCTTTTTATTTTATTAGGGGGATTAGATTAGGTGTAATTAGTTTAAAAAACTTGTAATTATTTTTTTTTTTCTGTAATTTAGTGTTTGTTGTTTTTCGTACTTTAATTTAATTTAATTTGTAGTTAGTTTAGGTAATTAATTTAATTGTAGTGTAGTGCTAGGTGTAATTGTAACTTAGGTTAGGGTTTATTTTACAGTTAAATTTGTATTTATTTTAGCTAGGTAGTTATTAAATAGTTAATAACTATTTAATAACTATTGTACCTAGTTAAAATAAATACAAAGTTGCCTGTAAAATAAAAATAAACCCTAAGCTAGCTACAATGTAACTATTAGTTATATTGTAGCTAGCTTAGGGTTTATTTTATAGGTAAGTATTTATTTTTAAATAGGAATAATTTATTTAATGATAGGAATATTTATTTAGATTTATTCAAATGATATTTAAGTTAGGGGTTGCTAGGGTTAGGGTTAGACTAATTTTATTATAGTGGTGGCGACATTGGGGGCAGCAGATTAGGGTTTAATAATTGAAGTTAGGTTGCAGCGACGTTGGGGGCGGCAGATTAGGGGTTAATAAATATAATGTATGTGGCAGCGATGTTAGGGGCATCAGATTGGGGGTTCATAGGTATAATGTAGGTGGCGGCGGCGTCCGGAGCGGCAGATTAGGGGTTAATAATATAATGTCGGTATTGACGATGTCGGGGGCAGCAGATTAGGGGTTAATAAGTGTAAGATTAGGGGTGTTTAGACTCGGGGTTCATGTTAGGGTGTTAGGTGTAGACTTAGAGAGTGTTTCCCCACAGGAAACAATGGGGCTGGGTTAAGAGCTGAACGCTGCTTTTTTGCAGGTGTTAGGTTTTTTTTCAGCCGTCTTAGCCCAATTATTTCCTATGGGTAAATCATGCACAAGCACGTTTAGCAAGCTTACCGCTACCGTAAGCAGCGCTGGTATTGAGGTGAGATGTGGAGCTAAATTTTGCTCAATGCTCACTTTTCTGAGGCTAAAGCCGGCGTGCAGAAAACTCATAATACCAGCGCTGTCTTAAGTGAGCGGTGAGAAAAAAAGGAGCGTTAGCACCGCACAGCCTTACCGACAAAAACTCGTAATCTAGCCGAAAATTTGCTGTCAAAATTAACACTTTATGCAAGGTGTTATAATCAATCCATATCTAATCACTGCTCTTTTGTAAAAATAAAAAAAACAAGGCTATCTTCTTGTTTTTTTACGAAAATTGGTTTTATTTAATTTTAGGATAAAGACATGTTATATACCACAGCAGTTAAATCTGTTAAATCTATATTGCATGTTCAAACCTTAATACAATAAATAAAAAGGTTAATCAAATTTTACTCCAGGAGTATAATGAGTTTGGAAGTTCTAGAGCAGTGTTAATTTATTTGCAGAAAATTTGTGAACAATCAATTGATTCTTCCTATAGAAATAAGAATAACCCATGAGTATAGGTTTGTTATGCTGTGCCTGTGCTAGCTGCAGAAACTTTTTGTTGTGTTGAGTTACTTGATACTTGTTTTAATTATTAACAGAGAACTGTTCAAACTTTTATATTGGGTAATATGTGCAATGGAGTTACAGCCAATACAGTTTACAGATTGTTTTTTTATATTTTAAAGTTGCACTTCTGTTTGTTTATGAAACTTGGTTTTATTTAATTTTAAGTTTAATAACGACGTTATATATCACAACGGCTCAGGGGCATATTATGGCCTAGGCCATCAAGGCCAGTGCCTAGGGCAGCAGATTTCGGAGGGGCAGCACATCTGCCCTATCCTCTCTCTAAAAGCCAGCACACAGTACAGTGAGCGATAAAGTGCAGGCTTTTACAGAGAAGATAAGACACATGCGCTGATTAAGGTCGCTCTTCACAGGCAGTGCTCCTTTAAACCGTTGCTTTATTTAGAGTCGCCGGCATTTTTGCAGTGGAAGCGTTCTTGGTTAGAAACTTGCTTAGGATATGCTTACAAGGTGAGGCTGGAGGAGAAGATCTTGTGCCGATATGCTGCCTCCCTTGTCAGCTGTGGTGGGTCTGTGAGCGCAGTGCTTATTGCAGGTCTTAGTAACTAACAGACTGGATGCGTCTGTGCACTGCTTAGATCAGCTTGTGATGTCTAATCATAAACTCTCAACGCTAATGTATGTTAGCTACTAATAGCTTTCTCTGCATTCATGTGATGTCTAATCATAAACTCTCAGCGCTAGAGTATGTTAGCTACTAATAGCTAGCTTTCTCTGCATTCATGAACCCATGGAGTAAATAGTAAACGGACACTTAAAAAGTTTCATTACTTGAATGATGGTAATTACTGCATGTAAAGGGCAATGATTGTTTCAAAGTGTATTCTTTTTTCCCTCCCTTCTTTCCCTCCCTCCCTTCTTTCTCTCTACTTCATCCCTTGCTCCCTTTTTTCCTCCCTTCTTTCATTCCCCTCTTTTCTCCTCTCCCTCCCAACTTTTCTCTTCTCTCTCTCTCTCTCTCCTTCTCTCTCCCTTCCTTCTTTCCTTTCCCTCCCTTTTCTTTCATGTAATTGGCAAGAGTCCATGAGCTAGTGACGTATGGGATATACATTCCTACCAGGAGGGGCAAAGTTTCCCAAACCTCAAAATGCCTATAAATACACCCCCCACCACACCCACAATTCAGTTTTAAAACTTTGCCTCCTATGGAGGTGGTGAAGTAAGTTTGTGCTAGATTTCTCCGTTGATATGCGCTTCTCAGCATGCTGAAGCCCGGTTTCTCTCAGAGTGCAGTGAATGACAGAGAGATGTGAAGGGAGTATTACCTATTGAATGCAATGGTCATCCTATCGGGGATCTATTTCTTAGGTTCTCTGTTATCGGTCGTAGAGATTCTTCTCCTACCTCCCTTTTCAGATCGACGATATACTCTTATATACCATTACCTCTACTGATTCTCGTTTCAGTACTGGTTTGGCTATCTACTTTATGTAGATGAGTGTCTTTTAGTAAGTATGTTTCCTTTTTTTATGACACTCTCAGCTATGGTTTGGCACTTTATATGTAAAGTTCTAAATATATGTTTTATACTTATATTTGCCATGATTCAGGTTAATCAGTTTATTTCCTTCTTACAGACTGTCAGTTTCATTTTTGGGAAATGCATATATGAAAAAAAAAAATAAAAAAAATATTTCTTACCTGAAATTTTTCAATTGACTTTCTTTCTAAATTGCAGGCTGTTAGGCTCGCGGGAGCGCTAAATGCTATAATTTATTGCGTCATTTTTGGCGCAAGACTTTTTTGGCGCAAGAATTACATTTGTTGACGTTATGTCGTCATTTCCGGCGTCTTAGTTGGCGCCTAGAGTTTGCACGTAGTTGCGTCATCTATGACGCTCGTGTTTGTTGCAGACGTTTTTGGCGCCAAAAATTATTTGTCAGTTTGGGCGTCATACTTGGCGCCAGATTTTGACATTATTTAAGCCATTATTTCTTTTTGCTTCTGGTTTCCAGAAGCTTATTCTGTTTGCATTTTTCCCATTCCTGAATCTGTCATATAAAGAAATTGATAATTTTGCTTTATAGGTTGTTTTTTCTATTACATATTGCAAGATGTCCCATGCTGACCCTGTTTCAGAATCTACTACTGGAATTCTGCTGCCTGATGTCGGTTCTACCAAAGCTAAGTGCATTTGTTGTAAACTTGTGGTAACTGTTCCGCCGGCTGTAGTTTGTGTTAGTTGTCATGATAAACTTTCTAAAGCAGATAATATTTCCATTAGTAATAATCCTTTACCTGTTGTTGTTCCTTCAACATCTAATGTTCAGGATATTCCTGTTAATGTGAGAGAATTTGTTTCTAATTCTATTCAGAAGGCCTTAAATGGCCGACAGCATTCTGATTTATCTATCTCTGATGAGGATCTATCTGGTTCAGAAGATTCTGCCTCAGATATTGACACTGACAAAACTTCATATTTATTTAAAATGGAGTATATTCGTTCTTTATTAAAAGAGGTGTTGATTGCATTAGATATGGAGGAGACTAGTCCTCTTGATATTAAAACTAGTAAATGTTTGAATTCGGTTTTTAAACCTCATGTAGTTATTCCAGAGGTTTTTCCAGTTCCTGATGCTATTTCAGATGTAATTTCTAGGGAATAAAATAGTCTGGGTACTTCATTTACTCCTTCTTTAAGGTTTAAAAAAACTGTACCCTTTGCGAACTGATAGATTGGAGTTTTGGAAAAAGATCCCCAAAGTTGATGGGGCTATCTCTACTCTTGCAAAGCATACTACTATTCCTACGGTAGATAGTACTTCTTTTAAAGATCCTTTAGATAGGAAACGTGAATCTTATCTAAGGAAGGCTTATTTATGTGAAGGTCATCTTCTTAGGCCTACTATTTCTTTGGCTGATGTTGCTGCGGCTTCAACTTTTTGGTTGGAAACTTTAGCGCAACAAGTACCAGATCTTAATGTGTATAGCATTGTTAAGCTTATTCAACATGCTAATAATTTCATTTGTGATGCCATTTTTGATATCGTTAGAATTGATGTCAATTCCTAAGAATTCTCTGGAGAGATCTTTACATTCTTTGGATGTGGTAATAGCTTTGAAATATTATGTTGAAGCTACTAAAGATTTCAGAAAGACTTCTAGTCTATTTGTTATCTTTTCTGGTTCTAGGAAAGGTCAGAAGGCTTCTGCCATTTCTTTGGCATCTTGGTTAAAGCTTTTGATTCATCATGCTTATTTGGAGACGGGTAAATCCCCGCCTCAGAGGATTACGGCTCATTCTTCTAGGTCAGTTTCTACTTCCTGGGCTTTTAAGATTTAAGTTTCTGTTGATCAGATTTGCAAAGCAGCGACTTGGTCTTCTTTGCATACTTTTACTAAATTCTACCATTTTGATGTTTTCTCTTCTTCAGAAGCAGTTTTTGGTAGAAAAGTACTTCAGGCAGCTGTTTCAGTTTGATTCTTCTGCTTATAATTTCAGTTTTTTTCATTATAAAGATTAAAACTTTTGATTTGGGTTGTGGATTAATTTTTCAGCGGAATTGGCTGTCTTTATTTTATCCCTCCCTCTCTAGTGACTCTTGCGTGGAGTTCCACATCTTGGGTATTTGCTATCCCATATGTCACTAGCTCATGGACTCTTGCCAATTACATGAAAGAAAACATAATTTATGTAAGAACTTACCTGATAAATTCATTTCTTTCATATTGGCAAGAGTCCATGAGGCCCACCCTTTTTGTGGTGGTTATGATTTTTTGTATAAAGCACAATTATTCCAATTCCTTGTTGATGCTTTCGCTCCTTTCTTATCACCCCACTTCTTGGCTATTCGTTAAACTGAATTGTGGGTGTGGTGGGGGTGTATTTATAGGCATTTTGAGGTTTGGGAAACTTTGACCCTCCTGGTAGGAATGTATATCCCCTATACGTCACTAGCTCATGGACTCTTGCCAATATGAAAGAAATGAATTTATCAGGTAAGTTCTTACATAAATTATGTTTTCTCCCCTCCCCTTCTTTTCTCTCCCTTCTATCTGGGAGAAAATGGCATGAGATAAATGCAATTCAACTCACCTGTATGCAAGTGTTTTGCTAACCCATTTTCTTTTGAATTGCTATGAAAACAGGGGAAACAAGGCCTAAAACCTTTGGGGGGGGCAGCAGAATTTTGAGTGCCTATGGCAGCACAAAACCTAAATACGCCACTGCAACAGCTAAATCTGTGTCTGTATTGCATGTTTAAACCTCAATACCATAAATAATAATAGGTGTTATGTTTACTCCTGAAGTATATATTGAGTTTGGAAATGATAGAGAAATGCTTAAATAATGCATTACACTTTAACTAAACCCCTTAGATTTTAGTAGACTAAAATCTACTGGAGATTTAGCTGACTAAAATTAGACTAAAACTAAAACAATTCAGATGAATAAACTACGACTAAAACTAAAATGGCATTTTAGTCAAAAGACAAAAACTAAGAATAAATCGAAATTTGCCGTCAAAATTAACACTGCTCCTTACAGAGACCTGTAGAAAAAGAAAGAACAGAGTAAAACTACTCTGGCTTTCTATACAATGGGCGGAAAATATGTTAGAAAACCAAGCAAGGACTACCTCACAACTTTCTAACTGCTTTAAAGCCATCACTACTATACTGCAGATATTGATGTGGACTACAGCTATACCCAAAAATCTTGCTTGTAGCGAAAATAATCCAATTTTCTTCAGACACCAAAACTTCACCTCCATTAACAGAGGCAAAGAGAATGACTGGGGATTATGGGTAGGGGAGTGACATGTAACAGCTTTGCTGTAGTGCTCTTTGCCTCCTCCTGCTGACCAGGAATGATATTCCCACTAGTAATTGATGATGTAGTGGACTCTCCATACCTTAGGAAAGAAATTATTGCACCAGGGCCCTCTGTTGAGTAGGTCTGCTACTGAATATGGGTTAAAGATACCCTCATAATTTAGGTATATTTATATACAAGTTACAGAATGAAAGATTATGCAGAATAATAGATATATAACATACATAAGCAAAGTATTTACATATTCACTCTTTTTGTTTTTATATGTATGATTTTGGCTGTAGAAGTGTGTTTTGTTTCTTGTCTCTTGAAGCAGTAGTTTTCTATACTTAAGTTGAGTGAGGAAAGTATGCAGTTGTTAGATGACACGCCTGGAAAATTTGAGGGCTGATATAGATTAACTGGTTGGTCAGTGCCTGTTAACCAGTTTGTGCTAAGTACTATCCTGACAACCCCAATGAGTCAATTGCAGTCCAGGCAGTTGCCCAACCCTACAAATGACCCTGGCGACGGCTGCCCTCTAGGAAAAGTCCCGGTTCCTGGTGGGCCAATCTAACATTGGTTATTAGGTGAGACTGATGGTCTCTATCTTATCAGTACTTTAGTCATTAGGTGAGTCTGCACCTGATGGACTCCACCCCCAGCACTGCAGTCATTAGATGAGGTTGTATCTGATGGTCTCTCTCCCTCAGCACTGCAGTTGTGAGTTAAGACTACACCTGATAGTCTCTCTCTTCCCAGCACTAAAGTCATTAGATGAAGCTGTAACCGATGGTCTCTCTCTTCGTAGCATTGCAGTCATTAGATGAGGCTGCACTTGATCGTCACTCTCTTCCCAGGACTGTAGTAATTAGGTGAGGTTGTATATAATGGTCTCTCTCTTCACAGCACTGCAGTCATTATGTCAGACTGTACGTGATGCTCTCTCTTTTCCCAGCACTGCAGTCATTAGATGAGTCTGCACCTGATGGTCTCTCTCTTCCCAGGACTGCAGTCATTAGATGAGGCTGCACCTGATGGTCTCTCTCTTCCCAGCACTAAAGTCATTAGATGAGGCTGTAACTGATGGTCACTCTCTTCCCAGGACTGTAGTAATTAGGTGAGGTTGTATATAATGGTCTCTCTCTTCGCAGCACTGCAGTCATTATGTGAGACTGTCCGTGATGGTCTCTCTCTTCCCAGCACTGTAGTCATTTGATAAGTCTGTACGTGATGGTCTCTCTCTTCCCAGCACTGTAGTCATTTGATAAGTCTGTACGTGATGGTCTCTCTCTTCCCAGCACTGCAGTCATTAGATGAGGCTGTACCTGATGGTCTCTCTCTTCCCAACACTGCAGTCATTAGATGAGACTGTACGTGATGGTCTCTCTCTTCCCAACACTGCAGTCATTAGATGAGACTGTACGTGATGGTCTCTCTCTTCCCAACACTGCAGTCATTAGGTGAGACTGTACGTGATGGTCTCTCTCTTCCCAAAACTGCAGTCATTAGGAGATACTGTATATGATGGTCTCTCTCTTCCCAAAACTGCAGTCATTAGATGAGACGGTCTCTCTCTTCCCAGCACTGCAGTCATTAGATGAGACTGTATGTGATGCTCTCTCTCTTCCCAGTACTGTAGTCATTAGATGAGGCTGCACCTGATGGTCTCTCTCTTCCCAGCACTGCAGTCATTAGATGAGACTGTATGTGATGCTCTCTCTCTTCCCAGTACTGTAGTCATTAGATGAGGCTGCACCTGATGGTCTCTCTCTTCCCAGCACTGCAATCATTAGATGAGACTGTATGTGATGCTTTCTCTTTTCCCAAAACTGCAGTCATTAGATGAAGCTGTACGTGATGGTCTCTCTCTTCCCAGCACTGCAGTCATTTGATGAGACTGTATATGACGGTCTCTCTCTTCCCAGCACTGCAGTCATTTGATGAGACTGTATATGACGGTCTCTCTCTTCCCAGCACTGCAGTCATTTGATGAGACTGTACGTGATGATCTCTCTCTTCCCAGCACTGCAGTCATTAGATGAGGCTGTATGTGATGGTCTTCCCAGCACTGCAGTCATTAGATGAGGCTGTATGTGATGGTCTTCCCAGCACTGCAGTCATTAGATAAGGCTGTATGTGATGGTCTCTCTCTTCCCAGCACTGCAGTCATTAGGTAACACTGTACGTGATGGTCTCTCTCTTCCCAGCACTGCAATCATTAGATGAGGCTGTATGTGATGGTCTCTCTGTTCCCAGCACTGCAGTTGTTAGGTGAGACTTTACTTGATGATTTGTCTCTTTCCAGCACTACAGTCGTTAGATGAGGCTGTATGTGGTGGTCTCTCTCTTCCCAGTACTGTAGTCATTAGATGAGGCTGTACCTGATGGTCTCTCTCTTCCTAGCACTGTAATCATTAGATGAGACTGTACGTGATGATCTCTCTCTTCCCACCACTGCAGTCATTAGGTAACACTGTACGTGATGGTCTCTCTCTCCCTAGCACTGCAGTTATTAGGTGAGACTGTACCTGATGGTCTCTCTCTTCCCAACATTGCAGTCATTAGATGAGACTGTATATGATGGTCTCTCTCTTCCCAGCACTGCAGTCATTAGATGAGGCTGTATGTGATGGTCTCTCTCTTCCCAGCACTGCAGTCATCAGATGAGGCTGTACCTGATGGTCCCTCTCTCTTCCCAACACTGCAGTCATCAGATGAGGCTGTACCTGATGGTCTCTCTCTTCCCAGCACTGCAGTCATCAGATGAGGCTGTACCTGATGGTCCCTCTCTCTTCCCAGCACTGCAGTCATCAGATGAGGCTGTACCTGATGGTCTCTCTCTTCCCAGCACTGCAGTCATTAGATGAGACTGTACGTGATGGTCTCTCTCTTCCCAGCACTGCAGTCATCAGATGAGGCTGTATATGACGGTCTCTCTCTTTCCAGCACTGCAGTCATTAGGTAACACTGTACGTGATGGTCTGTCTCTTCCCAGCACTGCAGTCATTAGATGAGTCTGTACCTGATGGACTCTCTCTTTCCAGCACTGCAGTCATTAGATGAGACTGTACCTGATGGTCCCTCTCTCTTCCCAGCACTGCAGTCATAAGATGTGTCTGTACCTGATGGTCTCTCTCTTTCCAGCACTGCAGTCATTAGATGAAGCTGCACCTGATGGTCTCTCTTTTCACAGTACTGCACTAACTGGGTGACTTATGGCCCTTTATTCTTAGACTGGACATCTGTCATATAGATCATCAAATGTTTATTTACAGGGTTTTTAGTTGCAATAACAGTTGCAACAAATATTTACTTTTGTCTATGACTCATTTGTACAAACATATTATTTTGAGCTTTTTATTGTCTTCAAAAATGCTTTATTTTACCCATCCAAGATGACCTCGTTTAAAAACAAAGCTTTGCTGTGACTTTAGACAGGTTTTTTTTTAGAAATGCTTTTTGCTTATTGATATGCTGGTACGAAGGTTTAGCTCATACAGCACATAAAAATGGTCCCATGAGGACACTGTTCTTCTGCCTTACATAGGAGCAAGTCTCTGAATTCAAAGGTAAAACAATCTAAATGATTCAAAACTAGTATTTTAGAGAAAAGTTGAATTTTTTTTTATTTCAGACTTCATTTTATACATATCAAAAATATGTAAAGTGTGTTTGCAGAATGCAAGTAGGTCATTACAATTGAAGGGACAGATTACAAGTGGTGCGCTAATTTGTTATGTGGATAAAAATAGTTACTAATAGTTACTTTCACCTATAGCCACAAGCATAGTAATTACAAATGTAATTTCAACATGTAATTGTTGTCCTTAATCACTATGGTTACCACTGTTTTTGCTCACAGAATATGTCACCGGATATTGGGGCATACGATGCCGACACCGGCGTAATGACGTCACTGGGGACTACTTCCAGGTTCGGGCATGGCGCTGGGACACAGGAGTCGGTGGCATGCGGACCTCTATCTGTCCTTAAATAGCAGTAATGGGTAAGTGCACTGTATGATATTGTTTTCTCCACATGCCTGAAGACGGGGGTTACTCCCCGAAAACGTTAACACTTAAATAAACATTTTTGTTTATACCACGGCGAGTGCTCTCTATGGACTTTTACATTGATATATATATATACTGATATATAATTAGAAATATCTATTTTCTTCTAAGTGAAGAATATTGGAATGTAAAATATTTGCAATAAAACACACTAAAACTCATTAAGAAATTAAAATTGGTTAAAAATAAATTGTCATGTTTAAATGTATTTAAGGAAAGGGCTTCAAATTATATATATATATATATATATGTGTGTTTATATGTGTATGTGTATATACACTTATAAACATTCCGACTGAAGCGAAAGTTAAGAAGCAGCGATCCTAAGACCGCTGCTCCTTAACTCGTCCGCCAGGTCTTAGGTGGCGGACAGCAATCAGCCCGATCGGATACGATCAGGTTGATTGAAACCCCCTGCTGTCGGCATTTATCGATGTGCGGCGGACATGATACGCTACATCGTATCATGTCCATCAGCACAATGATAAATTGAGCCCCAGGTCTCAAGTCTTGCTAATTCTTCTAGCAATATTTTAAGTTTCACTTGAGCGTAAGCCATAACTTTCAACCTGTAATACAAGTGATGTTTAGCACAGACGCAATATACATTAAAAGTATATTGCATGCTAAAGGGATGTCAGCTGCGCTAAACCTTCTCTGGCAATTCAGTTTTACCATGGACTTGTAATATCAAACTGTGCACTAATTTTAACGCAGTCCAGTGATACTAATATTGCCCCCTTGCTATCTTTAGCAATCCTCTTGCAATGTGGGTCATAATGTTTACAGTAAAGTATAAAAATATAGCAATGAAAAACCATGGCATCTTTTTATAGACCAATTTATAGATGAACTTAGCTTTCAAATCTCCTAGGGTTCTGCACTAAGTACAGATATTAGATGTTTCCTGCACTTCAATCATTTGTCCATGTTGAAGAGCCCCTTGAAATTTGAATGCTTGTAAATTCAGTTATTTATTGATCAGATGCAAGATAGACCTGTAATTATGACATAGTGATGGATCTTTTGGGACCTTGGGAAAGTTACATTCAGATATCATTTATATCATAAGATGTTTTATGTCAAGCTATTGATTTTGTCTTTTTAAATTGTGTAAAGCTCATAGTTTCAGTTTTAAGTTGTAGAAGTTTAAATATGTTTTTTAACTTCACCAACAATGTATTTTTTTTTCTAATTTTTAAATTCTTCAGATTTATTTCCTGCCACTTAGTTATCATATATTTTTATTTTAACTACATAACAATGGGCTATATTACAAGTGGTGCACTAAATACATTTTTCGCATGTGATCTGAGCTCAAAGTGAATTTTTAACGAGGCAGGGTTAGCGTGCGTATTACAAATTGAAAGTAAAACATTAGCGCACAAGCAAAAGTCTGATGCATGCTGACTTCAGATATCGTGACCATGCTGACTTCAGATATCGTGACCATGCTTCTTTTCCGATAGACTTATATGGGGCGCGCTAACCCGACACTGCATTTGACCAACAACCTGAAGGTAGTTATAAATACTTTAGATTCCAATGTTCTTCACATAGAAAAAAAATATATTTTTATTTTTTGTGTAAAATATATGTTTATACCTATCTATATATATCTATATATCTATATATATATATATATATATATATATATATATATATATATATATATATATATATATATATGAATATATACAGATATAGATACGTATATAAAGAGATATAAATATTGTATATACATATATAGAAATATTTAGTTTAAAATAAAAAGAACATTGGAATTTCAAGTATTTCTATCCAACACATTAAAAAAGAATATAAATTATATTACATGTTTCAAGGCGCTTGACTGGGAAGGGCTCAAAAGTGTAAAAAACATAATTTATGTAAGAACTTACCTGATAAATTCATTTCTTTCATATTAGCAAGAGTCCATGAGCTAGTGACGTATGGGATATACATTCCTACCAGGAGGGGCAAAGTTTCCCAAACCTCAAAATGCCTACAAATACACCCCTCACCACACCCACAATTCAGTTTAACGAATAGCCAAGAAGTGGGGTGATAAGAAAAAAGTGCGAAAGCATATAAAATAAGGAATTGGAATAATTGTGCTTTATACAAAAAAATCATAACCACCCCAAAAAAAGGGCGGGCCTCATGGACTCTTGCTAATATGAAAGAAATTAATTTATCAGGTAAGTTCTTACATAAATTATGTTTTCTTTCATGTAATTAGCAAGAGTCCATGAGCTAGTGACGTATGGGATAATGATTACCCAAGATGTGGATCTTTCCACACAAGAGTCACTAGAGAGGGAGGGATAAAATAAAGACAGCCAATTCCTGCTGAAAATAATCCACACCCAAAATAAAGTTTAACGAAAAACATAAGCAGAAGATTCAAACTGAAACCGCTGCCTGAAGTACTTTTCTACCAAAAACTGCTTCAGAAGAAGAAAATACATCAAAATGGTAGAATTTAGTAAAAGTATGCAAAGAGGACCAAGTTGCTGCTTTGCAAATCTGATCAACCGAAGCTTCATTCCTAAACGCCCAGGAAGTAGAAACTGACCTAGTAGAATGAGCTGTAATTCTCTGAGGCGGAGTTTTACCCGACTCAACATAGGCAAGATGAATTAAAGATTTCAACCAAGATGCCAAAGAAATGGCAGAAGCTTTCTGGCCTTTTCTAGAACCGGAAAAGATAACAAATAGACTAGAAGTCTTTCTGAAAGATTTAGTAGATTCAACATAATATTTCAAAGCTCTAACAACATCCAAAGAATGCAACGATTTCTCCTTAGAATTCTTAGGATTAGGACATAATGAAGGAACCACAATTTCTCTACTAATGTTGTTGGAATTCACAACTTTAGGTAAAAATTCAAAAGAAGTTCGCAACACCGCCTTATCCTGATGAAAAATCAGAAAAGGAGACTCACAAGAAAGAGCAGATAATTCAGAAACTCTTCTGGCAGAAGAGATGGCCAAAAGGAACAAAACTTTCCAAGAAAGTAATTTAATGTCCAATGAATGCATAGGTTCAAACGGAGGAGCTTGAAGAGCCCCCAGAACCAAATTCAAACTCCAAGGAGGAGAAATTGACTTAATGACAGGTTTTATACGAACCAAAGCTTGTACAAAACAATGAATATCAGGAAGAATAGCAATCTTTCTGTGAAAAAGAACAGAAAGAGCAGAGATTTGTCCTTTCAAGGAACTTGCGGACAAACCTTTATCTAAACCATCCTGAAGAAACTGTAAAATTCTCGGAATTCTAAAAGAATGCCAGGAAAAATGATGAGAAATACACCAAGAAATATAAGTCTTCCAGACTCTATAATATATCTCTCTAGATACAGATTTACGAGCCTGTAACATAGTATTAATCACAGCGTCAGAGAAACCTCTTTGACGAAGAATCAAGCGTTCAATCTCCATACCTTTAAATTTAAGGATTTCAGATCCTGATGGAAAAAAGGACCTTGTGACAGAAGGTCTGGTCTTAACGGAAGAGTCCACGGTTGGCAAGAGGCCATCCGGACAAGATCCGCATACCAAAACCTGTGAGGCCATGCCGGAGCTACCAGCAGAACAAACGAGCATTCCTTCAGAATCTTGGAGATTACTCTTGGAAGAAGAACTAGAGACGGAAAGATATAGGCAGGATGATACTTCCAAGGAAGTGATAATGCATCCACTGCCTCCGCCTGAGGATCCCGGGATCTGGACAGATACCTGGGAAGTTTCTTGTTTAGATGGGACGCCATCAAATCTATTTCTGGAAGTTCCCACATTTGAACGATCTGAAGAAATACCTCTGGGTGAAGAGACCATTCGCCCGGATGCAAGTTTGGCGACTGAGATAATCCGCTTCCCAATTGTCTACACCTGGGATATGAACCGCAGAGATTAGACAGGAGCTGGATTCCGCCCAAACCAAAATTCGAGATACTTCTTTCATAGCCAGAGGACTGTGAGTTCCTCCTTGATGATTGATGTATGCCACAGTTGTGACATTGTCTGTCTGAAAACAAATGAACGATTCTCTCTTCAGAAGAGGCCAAAACTGAAGAGCTCTGAAAATTGCACGGAGTTCCAAAATATTGATCGGTAATCTCACCTCCTGAGATTCCCAAACTCCTTGTGCCGTCAGAGATCCCCACACAGCTCCCCAACCTGTGAGACTTACATCTGTTGAAATTACAGTCCAGGTCGGAAGCACAAAAGAAGCCCCCTGAATTAAACGATGGTGATCTGTCCACCACGTTAGAGAGTGTCGAACAATCGGTTTTAAAGATATTAATTGAGATATCTTTGTGTAATCCTTGCACCATTGATTCAACATACAAAGCTGAAGAGGTCGCATGTGAAAACGAGCAAAGGGGATCGCGTCCGATGCAGCAGTCATAAGACCTAGAATTTCCATGCATAAGGCTACCGAAGGGAATGATTGTGACTGAAGGTTTCGACAAGCTGCCATCAGTTTTAGACGCCTCTTGTCTGTTAAAGACAGAGTCATAGACACTGAATCTATTTGGAAACCCAGAAAGCTTACCCTTTTTGGTAAATTGATCCTCCAACCATGATCTTGAAAAAACAACACAAGTCGATTCGTATGAAATTCTGCTAAATGTAAAGACTGAGCAAGTACCAAGATATCGTCCAAATAAGGAAATACCACAATACCCTGTTCTCTGATTACAGACAGAAGGGCACCGAGAACCTTTGTAAAAATTCTTGGAGCTGTAGCAAGGCCAAACGGCAGAGCCACAAACTGGTAATGCTTGTCCAGAAAAGAGAATCTCAGGAACCGATAATGATCCGGATGAATCGGAATATGCAGATATGCATCCTGTAAATCTATTGTGGACATATAATTCCCTTGCTGAACAAAAGGCAAGATAGTCCTTACAGTTACCATCTTGAACGTTGGTATCCTTACATAACGATTCAATATTTTTAGATCCAGAACTGGTCTGAAGGAATTCTCCTTCTTTGGTACAATGAAGAGATTTGAATAAAACCCCATCCCCTGTTCCTGAACTGGAACTGGCATAATTACTCCAGTCAACTCTAGATCTGAAACACAATTCAGAAATGCTTGAGCTTTTACTGGATTTACTGGGACACGGGAAAGAAAAAATCTCTTTGCAGGAGGTCTCATCTTGAAACCAATTCTGTACCCTTCTGAAACAATGTTCTGAATCCAAAGATTGTGAACAGAATTGATCCAAATTTCTTTGAAAAAACGTAACCTGCCCCCTACCAGCTGAGCTGGAATGAGGGCCGCACCTTCATGTGGACTTAGAAGCAGGCTTTGCCTTTCTGGCTGGCTTGGATTTATTCCAGATTGGAGATGGTTTCCAAACTGAAACTGCTCCTGAGGATGAAGGATCAGGTTTTTGTTCTTTGTTGAAACGAAAGGAACGAAAACGATTATTAGCTCTGTTTTTACCCTTAGATTTTTTATCCTGTGGTAAAAAAGTTCCTTTCCCACCAGTAACAGTTGAAATAATAGAATCCAACTGAGAACCAAATAATTTGTTACCCTGGAAAGAAATGGAAAGTAGAGTTGATTTAGAAGCCATATCAGCATTCCAAGTCTTAAGCCATAAAGCTCTTCTAGCTAAAATAGCTAGAGACATAAACCTGACATCAACCCTGATAATATCAAAGATGGCATCACAGATAAAATTATTAGCATGCTGAAGAAGAGTAATAATATCATGAGAATCATGATGTGTTACTTGTTGCGCTAAGGTTTCCAACCAAAAAGTTGAAGCTGCAGCAACATCAGCCAAAGATATAGCAGGTCTAAGAAGATTACCTGAACACAGATAAGCTTTTCTTAGAAAGGATTCAATTTTCCTATCTAAAGGATCCTTAAACGAAGTACCATCTGACGTAGGAATAGTAGTACGTTTAGCAAGGGTAGAAATAGCCCCATCAACTTTAGGGATTTTGTCCCAAAATTCTAATCTGTCAGACGGCACAGGATATAATTGCTTAAAACGTTTAGAAGGAGTAAATGAATTACCCAATTTATCCCATTCTTTGGAAATTACTGCAGAAATAGCATTAGGAACAGGAAAAACTTCTGGAATAACCACAGGAGATTTAAATACCTTATCCAAACGTTTAGAATTAGTATCAAGAGGGCCAGAATCCTCTATTTCCAAAGCAATTAGAACTTCTTTAAGTAAAGAACGAATAAATTCCATTTTAAATAAATATGAAGATTTATCAGCATCAACCTCTGAGACAGAATCCTCTGAACCAGAAGAGTCATCAGAATCAGAATGATGATGTTCATTTAAAAATTCATCTGTAGGGAGAGAAGTTTTAAAAGATTTTTTACGTTTACTAGAAGGAGAAATAACAGACATAGCCTTCTTTATGGATTCAGAAACAAAATCTCTTATGTCATCAGGAACATTCTGCACCTTAGATGTTGAAGGAACTGCAACAGGCAATGGTACTTTACTAAAGGAAATATTATCTGCATTAACAAGTTTGTCATGACAATCAATACAAACAACAGCTGGAGGAATAGCTACCAAAAGTTTACAGCAGATACACTTAGCTTTGGTAGATCCAGCACTAGACAGCGATTTTCCTGTAGTATCTTCTGACTCAGATGCAACGTGAGACATCTTGCAATATGTAAGAGAAAAAACAACAACATATAAAGCAAAATTGATCAAATTCCTTAAATGACAGTTTCAGGAATGGGAAAAAATGCCAAAGAACAAGCTTCTAGCAACCAGAAGCAATGAAAAATGAGACTTAAATAATGTGGAGACAAAAGCGACGCCCATATTTTTTCGCGCCAAATAAGACGCCCACATTATTTGGCGCCTAAATGCTTTTTGGCGCCAAAAATGACGCCACATCCGGAACGCCGACATTTTTGGCGCAAAATAACGTCAAAAAATGACGCAACTTCCGGCGACACGTAAGACGCCGGAAACGGAAAATAATTTTTGCGCCAAAAAAGTCTGCGCCAAGAATGACGCAATAAAATGAAGCATTTCAGCCCCCGCGAGCCTAACAGCCCACAGGGAAAAAAGTCAAATTTTTGAAGGTAAGAAAAAATGATTAAATCAAATGCATTATCCCAAATATGAAACTGACTGTCTGAAAAATAAGGAAAGTTGAACATTCTGAGTCAAGGAAAATAAATGTTTGAATACATATATTTAGAACTTTATAAACAAAGTGCCCAACCATAGCTTAGAGTGTCACAGAAAATAAGATTTACTTACCCCAGGACACTCATCTACATGTTTGTAGAAAGCCAAACCAGTACTGAAACGAGAATCAGCAGAGGTAATGGTATATATAAGAGTATATCGTCGATCTGAAAAGGGAGGTAAGAGATGAATCTCTACGACCGATAACAGAGAACCTATGAAATAGACCCCTTAGAAGGAGATCACTGCATTCAAATAGGCAATACTCTCCTCACATCCCTCTGACATTCACTGCACGCTGAGAGGAAAACCGGGCTCCAACTTGCTGCGGAGCGCATATCAACGTAGAATCTAGCACAAACTTACTTCACCACCTCCATCGGAGGCAAAGTTTGTAAAACTGAATTGTGGGTGTGGTGAGGGGTGTATTTGTAGGCATTTTGAGGTTTGGGAAACTTTGCCCCTCCTGGTAGGAATGTATATCCCATACGTCACTAGCTCATGGACTCTTGCTAATTACATGAAAGAAAAAAGCACGAGCATATATGTATATGCATATTTACACATATAAAAACATAAATATACACATATATATTCACACATATACACAAACAGTATATATACACACATATACAGATTTAGACATATCTACTGTATATATCTATCTAAATATATATATATATATATATATATATATATATACACACACACACACACACACACACATTGAAGCCCTTTCTAGTCAAACACTTTGCCATATACCATATCCCTTTTTTATTACTATGTAAATTATATATTTTCATTCAAAAGTGTATATATGTGTGTAATACTTTATTTTAATTTGTTTTTTAAGCAACCCTTCAATAAAACTTCATGATGTGTTAGGATGTTGACTCTGGTAGAGACCAATAAGGAAGTTGAATGTGGGCAATTGAAATAAAAATAATTTTTTAACTGTTTTGTTTTAGGAAATGGCTCAACTTAACATAATTAAGATGATCAAATTATTATTTTTGATAAAATTATTTTAACCAATGTTGATTGATTTGAGCTTTAATAAAAAGTTTCATTAATAAAACTCAATGCCATGGAGTGTGTATGGGCAGCAACCATGATATGTTGCATTGCCAGTAGCTGTGTGATGGTTAGTGATTTTCTAAGAATATTTGTATCATCTAATCTAATTGGCAGTTACAATCTTACAAGAGTTTGTTGATTAAGAGGATACAGTTTATACCACATTTTAGCCTATCACATGCTGGTCTGAACTGCTGGATCTTGGTTGGTGCCATCCTTATGGAGGCAAGGGATTGGCTGATGTGGCTTTTCATCATATGGCTCTTTGGGAACTTCTCCTGTGTCTGTTCAGCTTTCATTGACCAGTATGTTGTAGCCCAAATACTTATGGCAGAACGGCAGGTTGAGTACTTTACCCTGCTGTCTGAATTATTTCTCTGCTTTATGTTCCATATCAAGGGAGATAGAAATTTGTGGTCAGGTACGCAAAGATAGGAATTGGCTGCAGGTTCATTAACTTTGTGGGCTTTAGATTTCCCTAACTTTCATGTTTATTATTATTATGTTTATAATTATTATCAGTTATTTGTAGATTGCTAAACTGTTTCCTCCGTGCTATAAACATGAGTCTAATATTCAAGGTGACAATTATGGGAGAAAAGGGATAGAGGGCCCTGCCAAGAGTTGGACTGCAGTAAATCAGTTCTCATGAAGGTGATTTACAAAGCAGCTGGGCTAGTAGGCTTACATGCTAAGGGGGTTCAAGGGGATGACACACAGATGAGAGGAACTAAGATAAGAAATGATAGTGTATATTGCATCCAACAAACAGTAAAGTCTTTAAGGAGTGCTTAAATGTTTGAAAAGTAGGGGAGAAACTTGTGGAGTTAGGCAGAGAGTTCCACAAAATAGGGGCCAATCTGAAGAAGTCTTGTGGACGGGAATGTGGCAAGGTAACAAGAGAGGAGGAGAGAAGGCGGTCATGAGCAGAGCAAAGGGGACAGGAAGGAGGTGATGAAAAATCCGACGCGGAACATCCTCTTCTCCCGACGCCTACTAGCCGAATGACGGTTCCTTTAAATGACGTCATCCAAGATGGCGTCCCTCGAATTCCGATTGGCTGATAGGATTCTATCAGCCAATCGGAATTAAGGTAGGAATATTCTGATTGGCTGATGGAATCAGCCAATCAGAATCAAGTTCAATCCGATTGGCCAAGTTCAATCTATCAGCCAATCGGATTGAACTTGATTCTGATTGGCTGATTCCATCAGCCAATCAGAATATTCCTACCTTAATTCCGATTGGCTGATAGAATCCTATCAGCCAATCGGAATTCAAGGGACGCCATCTTGGATGACGTCACTTAAAGGAACCGTCATTCGTCATTCAGTCGTCGGCCAGGATGGATGTTCCGTGTCGGAGGTCTTCAGGATCCTGCCGCTCCGCTCCGGATGGATGACGATAGAAGATCCCGCTTGGATGAAGACTTCAATCGGATGGAAGACCTCTTCTGCCCCGCTTGGATGAAGACTTCTACCGGATGGAGGACCTCTTCTTGCTCCGCTTGGATGAAGAATTTGGCTCGGCTGGGTGAAGACGACTCAAGGTAGGGAGATCTTCAGGGGCTTAGTGTTAGGTTTATTTAAGGGGGGTTTGGGTTAGATTAGGGGTATGTGGGTGGTGGGTTGTAATGTTGGGGGGGGGAATTGTATGTTTTTTTTTACAGGCAAAAGAGCTGAACTTCTTGGGGCATGCCCCGCAAAGGGCCCTGTTCAGGGCTGGTAAGGTAAAAGAGCTTTGAACTTTAGTAATCTAGAATAGGGTAGGGCATTTTTTTATTTTGGGGGGCTTTGTTATTTTATTAGGGGGCTTAGAGTAGGTGTAATTAGTTTAAAATTGTTGTAATATTTTTCTTATGTTTGTAAATATTTTTTTATTTTTTGTAACTTAGTTCTTTTTTATTTTTTGTACTTTAGTTAGTTTATTTCATTGTAGTTATTTGTAGGTATTGTATTTAATTAATTTATTGATAGTGTAGTGTTAGGTTTAATTGTAGGTAATTGTAGGTATTTTAATTAATTTATTGATAGTGTAGAGTTAGGTTTAATTGTAACTTAGGTTAGGATTTATTTTCCAGGTAAATTTGTAATTATTTTAACTATTTTTGCTATTAAATAGTTCTTAACTATTTAATAGCTATTGTACCTGGTTAAAATAAATACAAAGTTACCTGTAAAATAAATATTAATCCTAAAATAGCTATAATATAATTATAATTTATATTGTAGCTATATTAGGATTTATTTTACAGGTAAGTATTTAGCTTTAAATAGGAATAATTTATTTAATAAGAGTTAATTAATTTCGTTAGATTAAAATTATATTTAATTTAGGGGGGTGTTAGTGTTAGGGTTAGACTTAGCTTTAGGGGTTAATACATTTATTAGAATAGCGGTGAGCTCCAGTCGGCAGATTAGGGGTTAATAATTGAAGTTAGGTATCGGCGATGTTAGGGAGGGCAGATTAGGGGTTAATACTATTTATTATAGGGTTAGTGAGGTGGATTAGGGGTTAATAACTTTATAATAATAGTGGTGCGGTCCGCTCGGCAGATTAGGGGTTAATAAGTGTAGGCAGGTGGAGGCGACGTTGAGGGGGGCAGATTAGGGGTTAATAAATATAATATAGGGGCCAGCGGTTTTAGGGGCAGCAGATTAGGGGTACATAAGTATAACATAGGTGGCGGCGCTTTGCGGTCGGCAGATTAGGGGTTAATTATTGTAGGTAGCTGGCTGCAACGTTGTGGGGGGCAGGTTAGGGGTTAATACATATAATATAGGGGTCGGCGGTGTTAGGCGCACCAGATTAGGGGTACATAAGTATAACGTAGGTGGCGGTCGGCAGATTAGGGGTTAAAAAAATGTAATCGTGTGGCGGCGATGTGGGGGGACCTCGGTTTAGGAGTACATAGGTAGTTTATGGGTGTTGGTGTACTTTAGAGTACAGTAGTTAAGAGCTTTATGAACCGGCGTTAGCCCAGAAAGCTCTTAACTACTGACTTTTTTCTGCGGCTGGAGTTTTGTTGTTAGAATTCTAACGCTCACTTCAGACACGACTCTAAATACCGGAGTTAGAAAAATCCCATTGAAAAGATAGGATACGCAACTGACGTAAGGGGATCTGCGGTATGGAAAAGTCGCGGCTGAAAAGTGAGCGTTAGACCCTTTTTTAATGACTCCAAATACCGGAGGTAGCCTAAAACCAGCGTTAGGAGCCTCTAACGCTGGTTTTCACGGCTACCGCCAAACTCCAAATCTAGGCCTAAGTATCTACTGTTTTGTCTGTTACAACAGAGATCTCCATTACTATTAATGAATGTATCATCATATTTCACCCCAATTCTCCTGCCTTGTCTTGGGAGATGTGTGGGAGAGAAGTGAAAGGGTGATTTTTAACTTATTGCAGAGCTGCTCAGAGGCTCAGATCTGTGGAGGAACTGGGGGAGGCTATGGACAGACACATCCAGTGGTTTTGTCACAGTGGCAGCATAGCAACTCTGGTGGTACTGCAACTTTTTTTAAGTGGGTCAGTCACACATAATGTTTGTGTAACACTGGCCAAAGGTCATCACCCAAACAACTTAAACCGACTGCCAGCAGCCACTGATGTTCTTGTGGCTCCTGTAGTAGCTGCTGAGGAAGGAAAGGGCCTGCATCTGCGGAGGGGGGGTTTCCAGACAAAGTTGTATTTAGTTGTCGCTCAAGAGAAAAATACTATTTGCAGACTCTGCAATTAAATCATTAAAAAATATAAATGTAAATGTAGACTGAGCAGTGGAGAATCTATCTTTGGGGACATCTATTCAAACTGCATACTGATCAGTGATCATAGGTCCTCAACAACTTTACTTTTTTTTCTTTTTTAAAAAAAGAAAACATAATTTATGTAAGAACTTACCTGATAAATTCATTTCTTTCATCATGAGCTAGTGATGTATGGGATATACATTCCTACAAGGAGGGGCAAAGTTTCCCAAACCTCAAAATGCCTATAAATACACCCCTCACCACACCCACAAATCAGTTTAACGCATAGCCAAGAAGTGGGGTGATAAGAAAAAAGTGTGAAAGCATAAAAAATAAGGAATTGGAATAATTGTGCTTTATACAAAAAAATCATAACCACCACAAAAAGGGTGGGCCTCATGGACTCTTGCTAATATGAAAGAAATGAATTTATCAGGTAAGTTCTTACATAAATTATGTTTTCTTTCATGTAATTAGCAAGAGTCCATGAGCTAGTGACGTATCGGATAATGACTACCCAAGATGTGGATCTTCCACGCAAGAGTCACTAGAGAGGGAGGGATAAAATAAAGACAGCCAATTCCGCTGAAAATAATCCACACCCAAAATAAAGTTTAAATCTTGTAATGAAAAAAACTTGAAATTATAAGCAGAAGAATCAAACTGAAACAGCTGCCTGAAGTACTTTTCTACCAAAAACTGCTTCAGAAGAAGAAAACACATCAAAATGGTAGAATTTAGTAAAAGTATGCAAAGAAGACCAAGTTGCTGCTTTGCAAATCTGATCAACCGAAGCTTCATTCCTAAACGCCCAGGAAGTAGAAACTGACCTAGTAGAATGAGCTGTAATCCTTTGAGGTGGAGTTTTACCTGACTCGACATAAGCAAGATGAATTAAAGATTTTAACCAAGATGCCAAAGAAATGGCAGAGGCCTTCTGACCTTTCCTAGAACCGGAAAAGATAACAAATAGACTAGAAGTCTTTCGGAAATTCTTAGTAGCTTCAACATAATATTTCAAAGCTCTAACTACATCCAAAGAATGCAATGATCTCTCCTTAGAATTCTTAGGATTAGGACACAATGAAGGAACCACAATTTCTCTACTAATGTTGTTAGAATTCACAACCTTAGGTTAAAAATGTAAAAGAAGTTCGCAACACCGCCTTATCCTGATGAAAAATCAGAAAAGGAGACTCACAAGAAAGAGCAGATAATTCAGAAACTCTTCTAGCAGAAGAGATGGCCAAAAGAAACAAAACTTTCCAAGAAAGTAATTTAATATACAGCGAATGCATAGGTTCAAACGGAGGAGCTTGAAGAGCCCCCAGAACCAAATTCAAACTCCAAGGAGGAGAGATTGATTTAATGACAGGTTTTATACGAACCAAAGCTTGTACAAAACAATGAATATCAGGAAGATTAGCAATCTTTCTGTGAAAAAGAACAGAAAGAGCAGAGATTTGTCCTTTCAAGGAACTTGCAGACAAACCTTTATCCAAACCATCCTGAAGAAACTGCAAAATTCTCGGAATTCTAAAAGAATGCCAGGAAAAATGATGAGAAACACACCAAGAAATGTAAGTCTTCCAGACTCTATAATATATCTTTCTAGATACAGATTTACGAGCCTGTAACATAGTATTAATCACAGAGTCAGAGAAACCTCTTTGACTAAGAATCAAGCGTTCAATCTCCATACCTTTAAATTTAAGGATTTGAGATCCTGATGGAAAAAAGGACCTTGCGACAGAAGGTCTGGTCTTAACGGGAGAGTCCACGGTTGGCAAGAGGCCACCCGGACAAGATCCGCATACCAAAACCTGTGAGGCCATGCTGGAGCCACCAGCAGAACAAACAAGCATTCCTTCAGAATCTTGGAGATTACTCTTGGAAGAAGAACTAGAGGCGGAAAGAGATAGGCAGGATGATACTTCCAAGGAAGTGACAATGCATCCATGGCTTCCGCCTGAGGATCCCTGGATCTACACAGATACCTGGGAAGTTTCTTGTTTAGATGAGAAGCCATCAGATCTATTTCTGAAAGTCCCCACATTTGAACAATCTGAAGAAATACCTCTGGGTGAAGAGACCATTCGCCCGGATGCAACGTTTGGTGACTGAGATAATCCGCTTCCTAATTGTCTATACCTGGGATATGAACCGCAGAAACTAGACAGGAGCTGGATTCCGCCCATACCAGTATTCAAGATACTTCTTTCATAGCCAGAGGACTGTGAGTCCCTCCTTGATGATTTATGCCACAGTTGTGACATTGTCTGTCTGAAAACAAGTTCCAAAATATTGATTGGTAATCTCACCTCCTGAGATTCCCAAACCCCTTGTGCTGTCAGAGACCCCCAAACAGCTCCCCAACCTGTCAGACTTGCATCTGTTGAAATTAAAGTCCAGGTCGGAAGAACAAAAGAAGCCCCCTGAACTAAACGATGGTGATCTGTCCACCACGTCAGAGAGTGTCGTACAATCGGTTCTAAAGATATTAATTGAGATATCTTTGTGTAATCCCTGCACCATTGGATCAGCATACAGAGCTGAAGAGGTCGCATGTGAAAACGAGCAAAGGGGATCGCGTCCGATGCAGCAGTCATAAGACCTAGAATTTCCATGCATAAGGCTACCGAAGGGAATGATTGTGATTGAAGGTTTCGACAAGCTGAGATCAATTTTAGACGTCTCTTGTCTGTCAGAGACAGAGTCATGGACACTGAATCTATCTGGAAACCTAAAAAGGTTACCCTTGTCTGAGGAATCAATGAACTTTTCGGTAAATTGATCCTCCAACTATGATCTTGAAGAAACAACACAAGTCGATTCGTATGAGATCCTGCTAAATGTAAAGACTGAGCAAGTACCAAGATATCGTCCAAATAAGGAAATACCACAATACCCTGTTCTCTGATTACAGACAGAAGGGCACCGAGAACCTTTGTAAAAATTATTGGAGCTGTTGCTAGGCCAAACGGCAGAGCCACAAACTGGTAATGCTTGTCTAGGAAAGAGAATCTCAGAAACTGATAGTGATCTGGATGAATCGGAATATGCAGATATGCATCCTGTAAATCTATTGTGGACATATAATGCCCTTGCTGAACAAAAGGCAGGATAGTCTTTATAGTTACCATTTTGAATGTTGGTATCCTTACATAACGATTCAATATTTTTAGATCCAGAACTGGTCTGAAGGAATTCTCCTTCTTTGGTACAATGAAGAGATTTGAATAAAACCCCAGCCCCTGTTCCAGAACTGGAACTGGCATAATTACTCCAGCCAACTCTAGATCTGAAACACATTTCAGAAATGCTTGAGCTTTCGCTGGATTTACTGGGACACGGGAAAGAAAAAATCTCTTTGCAGGAGGCCTTATCTTGAAGCCAATTCTGTACCCTTCTGAAACAATGTTCTGAATCCAAAGATTGTGAATTGAATTGATCCAAATTTCTTTGAAAAAACGTAATCTGCCCCCTACCAGCTGGGCTGGAATGAGGGCCGCACCTTCATGTGGACTTGGGAGCTGGCTTTGGTTTTCTAAAAGGCTTGGATTTATTCCAGACTGGAGATGGTTTCCAAACTGATACCGCTCCTGTGGGTGAAGGATCAGGCTTTTGTTCCTTATTGTGATGAAAGGAACGAAAACGATTATTAGACCTAAATTTACCTTTAGATTTTTTATCCTGTGGTAAAAAAGTTCCTTTCCCTCCAGTAACAGTTGAGATAATAGAATCCAACTGAGAACCAAATAATTTATTACCCTGGAAAGAAAGGGAAAGCAAAGTTGACTTAGAAGACATATCAGCATTCCAAGTTTTAAGCCATAAAGCTCTTCTAGCTAAAATAGCTAGAGACATATACCTGACATCAACTCTAATGATATCAAAGATGGCATCACAAATAAAGTTATTAGCATGTTGAAGAAGATTAACAATGCTATTAGAATTATGATCTGTTACTTGTTGCGCTAAAGCTTCTAACCAAAAAGTTGAAGCTGCAGCAACATCCGCTAAAGATATAGCTGGTCTAAGAAGATTACCTGAACATAAGAAAGCTTTTCTTAGAAAGGATTCAATCTTCCTATCTAAAGGATCCTTAAAGGAAGTACTATCTGCCGTAGGAATAGTAGTACGTTTAGCAAGAGTAGAGATAGCCCCATCAACTTTAGGGATTTTGTCCCAAAACTCTAATCTGTCAGATGGCACAGGATATAATTGCTTAAAACGTTTAGAAGGAGTAAATTAATTACCAAAATTATTCCATTCCCTGGAGATTACTTCAGAAATAGCATCAGGGACAGGAAAAACTTCTGGAATAACTACAGGAGATTTAAAAACCTTATTTAAACGTTTAGATTTAGTATCAAGAGGACCAGAATCCTCTATTTCTAATGCAATTAAGACTTCTTTAAGTAAAGAACGAATAAATTCCATTTTGAATAAATATAAAGATTTATCAGCATCAACCTCTGAGACAGAATCCTCTGAACCAGAGGAACCATTATCAGAATCAGAATGATGATGTTCATTTAAAAATTCATCTGAAAAATGAGAAGTTTTAAAAGACCTTTTACGTTTACTAGAAGGAGGAATAACAGACATGGCCTTCTTAATGGATTTAGAAACAAAATCTCTTATGTTAACAGGAACACTCTGAGTATTAGATGTTGACGGAACAGCGACAGGTAATGTAACATTACTAAAGGAAATATTATCTGCATTAACAAGTTTGTCATGACATTCATTACAAACAACAGCTGGAGGAACAGATACCACAAGTTTACAGCAGATACACTTAACTTTGGTCGATCCAGCACCAGGCAGCGTTTTTCCAGAAGTATCTTCTGACATCTTGCAATATGTAATAGAAAAAACAACATATAAAGCAAAATTGATCAAATTCCTTAAATGACAGTTTCAGGAATGGGAAAAAATGCCAGTGAACAAGCTTCTAGCAACCAGAAGCAATAAATAATGAGACTTAAATAATGTGGAGACAATAGTGACGCCCATATTTTTAGCGCCAAAAAAGACGCCCACATTATTTGGCGCCTAAATGCTTTTGGCGCCAAAAATGACGCCACATCCGGAACGCCGACACTTTTGGCGCAAAAAAACATAAAAAATGACGCAACTTCCGGCGATACTTATGACGCCGGAAACAGAAAAAAAATTTTGCACCAAAAAAGTCCGCGCCAAGAATGACGCAATAAAATGAAGCATTTTCAGCCCCCGCGAGCCTAACAGCCCACAGGGAAAAAAGTCAAATTTTAAGGTAAGAAAAAAAATTATTCATATGCATTATCCCAAATATGAAACTGCCTGTCTGAAATAAGGAATGTTTGAACATCCTGAGTCAAGGCAAATAAATGTTTGAATACATATATTTAGAACTTTATATAAAAGTGCCCAACCATAGCTTAGAGTGTCACAGAAAATAAGACTTACTTACCCTAGGACACTCATCTACATGTAGTAGAAAGCCAAACCAGTACTGAAACGAGAATCAGTAGAGGTAATGGTATATATAAGAGTATATCGTCGATCTGAAAAGGGAGGTAAGAGATGAATCTCTACGACCGATAACAGAGAACCTATGAAATAGACCCCGTAGAAGGAGATCATTGAATTCAAATAGGCAATACTCTCCTCACATCCCTCTGACATTCACTGCACGCTGAGAGGAAAACCGGGCTCCAACCTGCTGCGGAGCGCATATCAACGTAGAATCTAGCACAAACTTACTTCACCACCTCCATAGGAGGCAAAGTTTGTAAAACTGATTTGTGGGTGTGGTGAGGGGTGTATTTATAGGCATTTTGAGGTCTGGGAAACTTTGCCCCTCCTGGTAGGAATGTATATCCCATACGTCACTAGCTCATGGACTCTTGCTAATTACATGAAAGAAATGGTTGCTGCTGGCAGAAGTAAAATAGTATAAAAAATAACCGAGTGCAGCTTCAGAACAAAAAGACTCAGCTAAAAGGGTTAATTAATTTTTAAAATTAAAGTGGGCATGTGAGAGTGAGTGTGTGTGCGGTGAGTAAAAATGGTTGTTGGTTAATGCAATACAATAGTGTTACTGACACTGCAAGAGTAAAACCACATTGCACTAATTGTGTGTTCCAAGTGTGTGGTAATGGGATTGTGTGGACACAGTAAAAACATAATTTATGTAAGAACTTACCTGATAAATTCATTTCTTTCATATTAGCAAGAGTCCATGAGCTAGTGACGTATGGGATATACATTCCTACCAGGAGGGGCAAAGTTTCCCAAACCTTAAAATGCCTATAAATACACCCCTCACCACACCCACAAATCAGTTTAACGAATAGCCAAGAAGTGGGGTGATAAGAAAAAAGTGCGAAAGCATATAAAATAAGGAATTGGAATAATTGTGCTTTATACAAAAAAATCATAACCACCACAAAAAGGGTGGGCCTCATGGACTCTTGCTAATATGAAAGAAATGAATTTATCAGGTAAGTTCTTACATAAATTATGTTTTCTTTCATGTAATTAGCAAGAGTCCATGAGCTAGTGACGTATGGGATAATGACTACCCAAGATGTGGATCTTTCCACGCAAGAGTCACTAGAGAGGGAGGGATAAAATAAAGACAGCCAATTCCTGCTGAAAATAATCCACACCCAAAATAAAGTTTAATGAAAACATAAGCAGAAGATTCAAACTGAAACCGCTGCCTGAAGTACTTTTCTACCAAAAACTGCTTCAGAAGAAGAAAACACATCAAAATGGTAGAATTTAGTAAAAGTATGCAAAGAGGACCAAGTTGCTGCTTTGCAAATCTGATCAACCGAAGCTTCATTCCTAAACGCCCAGGAAGTAGAAACTGACCTAGTAGAATGAGCTGTAATTCTTTGAGGCGGAGTTTTACCCGACTCGACATAGGCATGATGAATTAAAGATTTCAACCGAGATGCCAAAGAAATGGCAGAAGCTTTCTGGCTTTTTCTAGAACCAGAAAAGATGAAAAATAGACTAGAAGTCTTTCGGAAAGACTTAGTAGCTTCAACATAATATTACAAAGCTCTAACAACATGCAAAGAATGCAATGATTTCTCCTTAGAATTCTTAGGATTAGGACATAATGAAGGAACCACAATTTCTCTACTAATGTTGTTAGAATACACAACCTTAGGGAAAAATTCAAAAGAAGTTCGCAACACCACCTTATCCTGATGAAAAATCAGAAAAGGAGACTCACAAGAAAGAGCAGATAATTCAGAGACTCTTCTGGCAGAAGAGATGGCCAAAAGAAACAAAACTTTCCAAGAAAGAAGTTTAATGTCCAAATGAATGCATGGGTTCAAAAGGAGGATCTTCAAACTCCAAGGAGGAGAAATTGACTGAATGACAGGTTTTATACGAACCAAGTCTTGTACAAAACAATGAATATCAGGAAGATTAGCAATCTTTCTGTGAAAAAGAACAGAAAGGGCAGAGATTTGTCCTGTCAAGGAACTTGCGGACAAACCTTTATCTAAACCATCCTGAAGAAACTGTAAAAAAATTCTCGGAATTCTAAAAGAATGCCAGGAAAAATGATGAGAAGACACTAAGAAATATGTCTTCCAGACTCTATAATATATCTCTCTAGATACAGATTTACGAGCCTGTAACATAGTATTAATCACAGAGTCAGAGAAACCTCTTTGACCAAGAATCAAGCGTTCAATCTCCATACCCTTAAATTTAAAGATTTGAGATCCTGATGGAAAAAAGGACCTTGCGACAGAAGGTCTGGTCTTAACGGAAGAGCCCACGGTTGGCAAGAGGCCATCCGAAAAATAATCCGTCCATGCTGGAGCTACCAGCAGAACAAACGAGCATTCCTTCAGAATCTTGGAGATTACTCTTGGAAGAAGAACTAGAGGCAGAGAGATATAGGCAGGATGATACTTCCAAGGAAGTGATAATGCATTCACTGCCTCCGCCTGAGGATCCCGGGGTCTGAACAGATACCTGGGAAGTTTCTTGTTTAGATGAGAAACCATCAGATCTATTTCTGGAAGCTCCCACATTTGAACAATCTGAAGAAATACCTCTGGGTGAAGAGACCATTCGCCCGGATACAACGTTTGACGACTGAGATAATCCGCTTCCTAATTGTCTATACCTGGGAAATGAACCGCAGAGATTAGACAGGAGCTGGATTCCGCCCAAACCAGAATTCAAGATACTTCTTTCATAGCCAGAGGACTGTGAGTCCCTCCTTGATGATTGATGTATGCCACAGTTGTGACATTGTCTGTCTGAAAACAAATGAACGACTCTCTCTTCAGAAGAGGCCAAGACTGAAGAGCTCTGAAAATTGCACGGAGTTCCAAAATATTGATCGGTAATCTCACCTCCTGAGATTCCCAAACCCCTTGTGCCGTCAGAGACCCCCACACAGCTCCCCAACCTGTAAGACTTGCATCTGTTGAAATTACAGTCCAGGTCGGAAGAACAAAAGAAGCCCCTTGAACTAAACGATGGTGATCTGTCCACCACGTCAGAGAGTGTCGTAAATCGGTTTTAAAGATATTAATTGAGATATCTTTGTGTAATCCCTGCACCATTGGTTCAGCATACAGAGCTGAAGAGGTCGCATGTGAAAATGAGCAAAGGAGATCGCGTCCGATGCAGCAGTCATAAGACCTAAAATTTCCATGCATAAGGCTACCAAAGGGAATGATTGTGACTGAAGGTTTTGACAAGCTGATATCAATGTTAGACTACTCTTGTCTGACAAAGACAGAGTCATAGACACTGAATCTACCTGGAAACCTAAAAAGGTTACCCTTGTCTGAGGAATCAATGAACTTTTTGGTAAATTGATCCTCCAACCATGATCTTGAAGAAACAACACAAGTCGATTCGTATGAGATTCTGTTAAATGTGAAGACTGAGCAAGTACCAAGATATCGTCCAAATAAGGAAATACCAATACCCTGTTCTCTGAATACAGACAGAAGGGCACCGAGAACCTTTGTAAAAATTCTTGGAGCTGATGCTAAGCCAAACGGTAGAGCCACAAAACTGGTAATGCTTGTCTAAAAAAGAGAATCTCAGAAACTAAAAGTGATCTGCATGAGTCGGAATATGCAGATATGCATCCTGTAAATCTATTGTAGACATATAATGCCCTTGCTGAACAAAAGGCAGGATAGTCCTTACAGCTACCATCTTGAATGTTGGTATCCTTACATAACGATTCAATATTGATAGATCCGGAACTGGTCTGAAGGAATTGACCTTCTTTGGTACAATGAAGAGATAGAATAAAACCCCAGCCCCTGTTCCAGAACTGGAACTGGCATAATTACTCCAGCCAACTCTAGATCTGAAACACATTTCAGAAATGCTTGAGCCTTTGCTGGGTTTACTGGGACACGGGAAAGAAAAAAAATCTCTTTGCAGGAGGCCTTAACTTGAAGCCAATTCTGTACCCTTCTGAAACAATGTTCTGAAACCAGAGATTGTGAACGGAATTGATCCAAATTTCTTTGAAAAGAACGTAAACTGCCCCATACCAGCTGAGCTGGAATGAGGGCCGCACCTTCATGGGGACTTAGGAGCTGGCTTTGGGTTTCTATAAGGCTTGGATATATTCCAAAGTGAAGAAGGTTTCCAAACTGATACCGCTCCTGAGGATGAAGGATCAGGCTTTTGTTCCTTGTTGTGATGAAAGGAACGAAAACAATTATTAGACCTAAATTTACCTCAGATTTTTTATCCTGTGGTAAAAAAAAAGTTCCCTTCCTTCCAGTAACAGTTGTCCAACTGAGAACCGAATAATTTATTACCCTGGAAAGAAAGGGATAGCAAAGTTGACTTAGAAGACATATCAGCATTCCAAGTTTTAAGCCATAAAGCTCTTCTAGCTAAAATAGTTAGAGACATATACCTGACATCAATTCTAATGATATCAAAGATGGCATCACAAATAAAATAATTAGCATGTTATAGAATAATAATGCTATGAGAATTATGATCTGTTACTTGTTGCACTAAAGCTTCTAACCCAAAAGTTGAAGCTGCAGCAACATCCGCTAAAAATATAGCAGGAGTAGAGACAGCCCCATTAACCTTAGGGATTTTGTCCCAAACTCTAATCTGTCAGATGGCACAGGATATAATTGCTTAAAACGTTTTAAAAGGAGTAAATGAATTACCCAAATTATTCCATTCCCTGGAAATTACTTCAGAAATAGCATCAGGGACAGGAAACACTTCTGGAATAACTACAGGAGATTTAAAAACCTTATTTAAACGTTTAGTTTTAGTATCAAGAGGACCAGAATCCTCTATTTCTAATGCAATTAATACTTCTTTATAGAAAGAACGAATAAATTCCATCTTGAAAAAATACAAAGATTTATCAGCATCAACCTCTGAGACAGAAACCTCTGAACCAGAAGAACCATTATCAGTATCAGAATGATGATGTTCATTTAAAAATTCATCTGAAAAAAGAGAAGTTTTAAAAGACTTTTATGTATACTAGAAGGAGAAATAACAGACATAGCCTTCTTAATGGATTTAGAAACAAAATCTCTTATGTTATCAGGAACACTCTGAGTATTAGATGTTGACGGAACAGCAACAGGTAATGTAACAGTACTAAAGGAAATTTTATCTGCATTAACAAGTTTGTCATAACATTTAATACAAACAACAGCTGAAGGAACAGATACCAAAAGTGATACACTTAGCTTTGGTAGCTCCAGCACCGGGCAGCGATTTTCCTGAAGTATCTTCTGACTCAATTGCAACGTGGAACATCTTGCGATATGTAATAGAAAAAACAACATATAAAGCAAAATAGATCAAATTCCTTAAATGACAGTTTCAGGAATGGGAAAAAAATGCCAGTGAACAAGCTTCTAGCAACCAGAAGCAAAAATCAATGAGACTTAAATAATGTGGAGACAAAAGTGACGCCCATATTTTTTTAGCGCCAAATAAGACGCCCACATTATTTGGCGCCTAAATGCTTTTGGCGCCAAAAATGACGCCACATCCGGAACGCCGACACTTTTGACGCAAAAGAACGTCAAAAAATGACGCAACTTCCGGCGACACGTATGACGCCGGAAACAGAAAAAAATTTTGCGCCAAAAAAGTCCGCGCCAAGAATGACGCAATAAAATGAAGCATTTTCAGCCCCCGCGAGCCTAACAGCCCACAGGGAAAAAGTCAAATTTTTTAAGGTAAGAAAAAATGATTGATTCAAATGCATTATCCCAAATATGAAACTGACTGTCTGAAAATAAGGAATGTTGAACATCCTGAGTCAAGGCAAATAAATGTTTGAATACATATATTTAGAACTTTATAAAAAAGTGCCCAACCATAGCTTAGAGTGTCACAGAAAATAAGACTTACTTACCCCAGGACACTCATCTACATGTTTGTAGAAAGCCAAACCAGTACTGAAACGAAAATCAGCAGAGGTAATGGTATATATATAAGAGTATATCGTCGATCTGAAAAGGGAGGTAAGAGATGAATCTCTACGACCGATAACAGAGAACCTATGAAATAGACCCCGTAGAAGGAGATCATTGCATTCAAATAGGCAATACTCTCCTCACATCCCTCTGACATTCACTGCACGCTGAGAGGAAAACCGGGCTCCAACCTGCTGCAGAGCGCATATCAACGTAGAATCTAGCACAAACTTACTTCACCACCTCCATAGGAGGCAAAGTTTGTAAAACTGATTTGTGGGTGTGGTGAGGGGTGTATTTATAGGCATTTTAAGGTTTGGGAAACTTTGCCCCTCCTGGTAGGAATGTATATCCCATACGTCACTAGCTCATGGACTCTTGCTAATTACATGAAAGAAATGGGTGGCGCAATAACATGGTGTTACTGACACTGCATGAGCAACACCACATTGCGCTTGTCAACCGACAAGTATGTGTGGTATGGAAAATGAGTGTGTATATGTATGTATGTGACTGTGCGTACTGTGTTGTATTTGTTCTTTGTTTTAATCATTTGTAACCTAATAGAAAGTACAACATCAACAACTAGAGCTTCTGGGTTGAACATTGCTATTACATAATCCTTCAGTAAAGGATATCAAGAGAATGAAGCAAATGTAATAATGGAAATTGGAAAGTTGTTTACATTTGAATGTTCTATCTGAAGAATCATAAAAGAAAAAAAAATTGTGTTTCTCTATGAAACCCAAATATTTTCTTTCATGATTCAGATAGAGAATACATTTGTAAGCAACTTTTCATTTTATTTCTATTATCAATTTTGCTTCATTATCTTGGTATCCTTTGTTGAAGGTGCAGCAATGGGCTACTTGGAGGGAGCTAGCAGAACACATTGTTAAGCCAATGACTAGCTCCCTTCCTGCTTCTGAGCCTCAGCCTACCTGTATGTATGCTTTTTAACAAAGGATACCAAGAAAAAGAAGCAAATTAGATAAAATAAGTAAATTGGAAAGTTGTTTAAAAGTGCATACTCTTAATCATGAATGAAAAAATAGTTTCATGTCCCTTTAAAAATAGGCCCTTTCAGTATAGATAGTATAACAGTAATTACCTGTACCTTTAAGAAAACTTTTTAGTTTTACCAAAAATGCAGTGCGCAAAAATTAGATGTATAAATAAAAGAATAGTTTAAAGGGATAGGAACATCAAAATTAAATTTGCAAGAATCAGTTAGTGCATGCAGTTTTAAGAACCTTTAAAATCACTTCTGTTTTCAAATGTACTTTGTTCTCTTGGTATCCATTGTTAAAAATGAATATGCACATATCCTACACTTCTTTGAGCTAGCTGGTGATTGGTGCCTGCACACATTTGTCTCTTGTGACTTGCTAACTAGAAGTGTTCAGCTAGCTGCCAGTGGCGCAATGCTGTTCATTCAGTAAAGGATAACAAGGGAATGAAGCATACATGATAGTAATAGTAAATTTAAGTTGTTTAAAATTGTATGTTGTATCCAAATCATAAATTACATTTTGGGGGTTTCCTGTCCCTTTAAGAATTACATAGAATGACAAAATTAAAGCTAAAATAGCCAATTACAGCTTCAGATAAAGAAAAATGGCTGTACTGTAGCTCAAAATTAATATTTTAGTTGGAAACTAAAAATGCAAACAAATTTTGTTTGAAAGTAATGCAAACATGAACGTAAATGAACTAAAACAAAAATTTTAAATGTAGCAAAAAGAAAATTTCGGACGAAATGAAAATGTTCCCGTGCAAATCTCTACTGAGTAGCACCACATCTGCCATCTCATAACAGGTAATATTTGTATTCATCAGTAAATACTCACAACAGGTTGCTGCAAAATATATCAAGCATTCACCTAGATTATGAGTTTTGAGCGCTATAGGAAAAGTAAAGAATGCAACAAAAGTTGCGTTATTTAACCGCCTATAGCGCTGCCATTACAAGTTTTGAAAAACACGGCTTGTGCGGGCGATATGGCTGTGTGAAACTCCATACCGCACCAAAAACAAGCAGTGTTTTGACGTGCTCGTGCACGCTTTCCCCATAGATATCAAGGGAGAGAGCCACCGGCAAAAAAAAAGTCAGGGGCAGCAGATTAGGGTTGTTTAGACTCGGGGTTTATGTTAGGGTGTTAGGCTTAAACTGTATTTTCTTTTTCCCCATTTACATCAATGGGGCTGCGCTTTTGTTTTCGCGATCGCAGGTGTTAGACTGTTTTTTGCCGGCTCTCCCCATTGATGTCTATCGGGAAAGCGTGCATGAGCACGTCAAAACACAGCTTGTTTTTGGTGCGGTATGGAGCTCAATGCAGCCATATCGCCCGCACAAGCCGTTTTTTTTAAACTTGTATTGGCAGCGCTATAGGGGGGTTAAAAAACGCAACTTTTGTTGCGTTCTTTACTTTCCCTATAGTGCTCAAAACTCGTAATCTACCGTAGGTTTTTGTCTCTTCGCTTTTCTCAAAGATACTAAGCACAATAAATAGGCTGACCATATTGCCACTTTAAAAAGGGACACATATGAAAAATACATAAGTCAGGGTACACCATAACAATGTTATGGTCACCATAACAATAATTCAACAATCAATCGCCTAGATTACGAGTTTTGCGGTAAGGTGAAAAAGCAGCGTTAACAAGTCCTAACGCTGCTTTTTTACGCCGCTGGTATTACGAGTCTTGCAGGTATAGGTGTACCGCACACTTTTTTGGCCTTACCGCAAATCTACTTACGTAAATTTCGTAAAGACTTTTTTCTATGGGACTTCCATAGCGCCGGTATTACGAGTTTGTCCTGGGAGGCCAAAAAGTGAGCGGTACACCCTCTACTGACAAGATTCCTAACGCATTCTAAAGTCATTAGTTATGAGTTTTACACTACAAAGCCGTAGCATGAAACTCATAACTAAAGTGCTAAAAAGTACACTAACACCCATAAACTACCTATTAACCCCTAAACCGAGGCCCTCCTGCATCGCAAACACTATAATAAAATTTTTAACCCCTAATCTGCCGCTCCGGACATCGCCGCCATTATAATAAACATATTAACCCCTAAACCGTCGCACTCCCACCTCGCAAACACTAGTTAAATATTATTAACCCATAATCTGCTGCCCCCAACATCTCCGCCACCTACCTACATTTATTAACCCCTAATCTGCCGTCCCCAACGTCATCACCACTATTCTAAATTTATTAACCTAAGTCTAACCCTAACCCTAACACCCCATAACTTAAATATAATTTAAATAAATCTAAATGCAAAGTACAATCATTCCCTAAATTATTCCTATTTAAAACTAAATACATACCTGTAAAATAAACCCTAAGCTAGCTACAATATAACTAATAGTTACATTGTATCTAGTTTAGGGTTTATTTTTATTTTACAAGAAAGTTTGTATTTATTTTAACTAGGTAGAATAGTTACTAAATAGTTATTAACTATTTACTAACTACCTAGCTAAAATAAATACAAATTTACCTGTAAAATAAAACCTAACCTAAGTTACACTAACACCTAACACAACACTACAATTAAATAAATTCCCTACATTAAATACAATTAAATAAATTAAATTCAATTAGCTAAATTACCAAAAAAAAAAAAAACCACTAAATTACAGAAAATAAAAATCAAATTACAAGATATTTAAACTAATTACACCTAATCTAATAGCCCTATCAAAATAACCCCCCCCCCCAAAAAAAAAACAAAACAAACCTAGCCTAAACTAAACTACCAATAGCCCTTAAAAGGGCCTCTTGCGGGGCATTGCCCCAAAGAAATCAGCTCTTTTACCTGTAAAAAAAAATACAAACAACCCCCCCAACAGTAAAACCCACCACACAACCAACCCCCCAAATAAAAGCCTAACTAAAAAAAACTAAGCTCCCCATTGCCCTGAAAAGGGCATTTGGATGGGCATTGCCCTTAAAAGGGCATTTAGCTCTATTGCAGACCAAAGCCCTAACCTAAAAATAAAACCCACCCAATACACCCTTAAAAAATCCTAACACTAACCACCGAAAATTCACTTACCGGAAGAAGTCTTCATCCAAACGGCAAGATGTCCTCAACGAAGCCGGCAGAAGTGGTCCTCCAGATGGGCAGAAGTGGTCCTCCAGACGGGCAGAAGTGGTCCTCCAGACGGGCTGATCCAATCAGCCAATAGGATTGCGCTCGCATTCTATTGGCTGATTGGAACAGCCAATAGAATGCCAGCTCAATCCTATTGGCTGATTGCATCAGCCAATAGGATTTTTTCTACCTTAATTCCGATTGGCTGATAGAATTCTATCAGCCAATCAGAATCTAAGGGACGCCATCTTGGATGACGTCACTTAAAGAAACATTCATTCCGAAGAAGCCGTCGATTGAAGAGGATGCTCCGCGCCAGATGTCTTGAAGATGGAGCCGCTCTGCGTTGGAAGGATGAAGATAGAAGATGCCGTCTGGATGAAGACGTCTGCCCGTCTGGAGGATCACTTCTGCCAGCTTTGTTGAGGACATCTTGCCGCTAGTATGAAGACTTCTCCCGGTAAGTGAATCTTCGGGGGTTAGTGTTAGGATTTTTTAAGGATTTTTTTGGGTGTGTTTTTAGGTTAAGGCTTTGGTCTGCAATAGAGCTAAATGCCCTTTTAAGGGCAATGCCCATCCAAATGCCCTTTTCAGGGCAATGGGGAGCTTAGGTTTTTTTAGTTAGGGTTTTATTTGGGGGGTTGGTTGTGTGGGTGATGGGTTTTACTGGGGGGCTTTTTTATTTTGATAGGGTTTTAGATTAGATTAGATGAGGTGTAATTAGTTTAAATATCTTGTAATTTGTTTTTTATTTTCTGTAATTTAGTGTGTTTTTTGGGGTAATTTAGCTAATTTTATTTAATTTATTTAATTGTATTTAATGTAGGAAATTGATTTAATTGTAGTGTATTGTTAGGTGTTATTGGAATTTAGGTTAGGTTTTATTTTACAGGTAAATTTGTATTTATTTTAGCTAGGTAGTTATTAAATAGTTAATAACTATTTAGTAACTATTCTACCTAGTTAAAATAAATACAAACTTGCCTGTAAAATAAAAATAAACCCTAAGATAGCTACAATGTAACTATTAGTTATATTGTAGCTAGCTTAGCTTTTATTTTATAGGTAAGTATTTAATTTTAAATAGGAATTATTTAGGTAATGATATGAATTTGTATTTAGATTTATTTAAATTATATTTAAGTTAGGGGGTGTTAGGTTTAGGGGTAAATAAATTTAGAATAGTGGCGGCGACGTTGGGGACGGCAGATTAGTGGTTAATAAATATAATGTAGGTGTCGGCGATGTTAGGGGCAGCAGATTAGGGGTTAATAAATTTAGTATAGTGGTGGCAACGTTGGGGGTGGCAGATTAGGGGTTAATAAATGTAGATAGGTGGTGACGATGTTGGGGCAGCAGATTAAGTGTTAATAATATTTAACTAGTGTTTGTGATGTGGGAGTGCGGCGGTTTAGGGGTTAATGTGTTTATTATAGTGGCGGTGACATTGGGGCTGCAGATTAGGGGTTAATAAGTGTAGGTAGGTTGCGACGACATGGGGGTGGGAGATTAGGGATTAATAAATATAATGTAGGTGGTGGCGATGTTGGGGGCAGCAAATTAGGGGTTAATAAGTATAATGTAGGTGTCAGCGATGTCCGGAGTGGCAGATTAGGTGTTAATAAGTATAATGCAGGTGTCGGCGATGTTGGGGGTGGCATATTAGGGGTTACTAAGTGTAAGATTAGGGGTGTTTAGACTCGGGGTTTATGTTAGGGTGTTAGGTGTAAACATAAAATGTGTTTCCCCATAGGAATCAATGGGGCTGCGTTACTGAGTTTTACTCTGCTTTTTTGCAGGTGTTAGACTTTTTCTCAGCCGGCTCTCCCCATTGATGTCTATGAGGAAATCGTGCACGAGCACGTATAACCAGCTCACCGCTGACTTAAGCAGCGCTGGTATTGGAGTGCAGTGTGGAGCTCAATTTTGCTCTGCGCTCACTTCTTGCCTTTTAACGCCAAGTTAGTAAAAACCTGTAATACCAGCGCTGTAGGTAAGTGAGCGGTGACAATAACGTGCAAGTTAGCACTGCACCCCTGTAACTGCAAAACTCGTAATCTAGCCGAATGAGTTTTGTACAAAAAAAGCACTGATTCCTACCATCATTGTACATTGTGTATAGTTCTGTACGATATGCTTCCCCTTTACAAATAAGGGTTAACAATATATTACCATGAAACAATAAGGGCTAGATTACAAGTGGAGCGCTAATTTAACGTGCACCCCTAAAGGTGCAATTTGCCCGTTTACGGGCGCACGTTAAATAACCAGCCATTACAAGTTCAGACCTCTGGTTAATTAAATAAATGTCCTCCAATTTCCCTCAAATTGTCCAAGAAAACATGGCTGAGGTGGCAACCCTAGTTATAAGGGGTTAAAGTGAGGGAAAGTGGGGTGTTAAATTGCCTTTACATAGCAGTCTATGAGGACTGTGTTTATACTGCAGATATATATGTATATGGTTATATACATATATATGTATGTGTTAATATGTGTATATACACATATAAACACATAAATATATATGTATATATATTTATATACATATATATTTTAAATATGCTGCCCAATGCTGCGCAACTTACCCCCTTTTCTGTGCTAGGCTCTGTGCTGTGTCTATGGCATCAGAACAAGGCTCCCATTAGAGTCTATGGAATCGGACTCTCATGAGTGCAAAGCTTCCATACAATGCAAATACGAGGTCGTTTTCGCATTGCGCTTTACTTGTAATACCAGCGCACATTTGCATGCACCAGTATTACTGAGTGGAACACAAATATCGTGCTCGCGAATGCACAATTTTGTGCTCCACTCATAATCTGGCCCTAAACTGGACTATTAAACTATGTCTAAAATGGTGTATTTAGCAATTTTACATACTGTATATTCCATCCATAACATTATTTTTATGAACTTTAAAAACATAATTTTATTTTAGTATTATGTTGCATTTATTACCACTGTAGAATTGTTTTATTTGACTGATTTTATGAAATAAAGCAAATTCAGAAGAAAAACCCCACATCTGCTGGTGTTTTGTGTACTTTATATGCACTACACTTGCAGCTGTTTGGCCACTGATTCTTCCATTTAAACAAAAGAAGATTTCATAAAATGTATATTAGAAATGCTGCATTGCACAAAGTTATTATAGCTTGCATGATTACACTGTATTTACTGTCTGCATTTATAATAGCAATAATTACTTATTCAGAAATATGACTCAATATCTTACACTTTTTAGAGCTTTTCAATTTAAATTCTTTATTCATGCATATAGTTTTAAATAGTTGTTATACACACAACATGCCATAAAAGAATTTGTAGTGTGTCTCTGGCGCGTGCGGTTCAACAATGTTCTTAGATCAGAGAAAGTAATCATAAGTCCCTGTATTTAAAGAATGCCCTGTTAAACAGTTAAAGGGACAATGAATTAAGTTAACTCAGAGCGATAATTATTCATTTCACAGCGTTTAATGCTTTTTTTAATACTTGTATTAGCAGATATGTCTTATAAGGGATATACAACAATAGTACATTCTCTTATTCGCCCATACCACCTCTAGATTATTGCATGGATAATGGAATGTCACTAGGAAGGATTTGCCACTGTATGTAGACTATAGAAAACATATTGTTAAAGTATTATATATTTCTATACTGTTAAAGGGACTTAAATATGTTAGACTATTTTATTATTGCACTATTGCTAGAATATAACTGTATGTATAACCCCTACAGAGGGGTTAAACCAATAATTAAAGTGAAAGTCTAGGCCAAAAAAAAACTTTCATGATTCAGATAGAGCATGTAATTTTAAACAATTTTCCAATTTACTTTTATCACCGATTTTGCTTTGTTCTCTTGGTATTCTTAGTTGAAAGCTTAACCTAGGAGGTTCATATGCTAATTTCTTAGACCTTGAAGGCCACCTCTTTTCAGAATGCATTTTAACAGTTTTTCACCACTAGAGGGTGTTAGTTCATGTATTTCATATAGATAACACTGTGCTCGTGCACATGAAGTTATCTGGGAGCAGGCACTGATTGGCTAAACTGCAAGTCTGTCAAAAGAACTGAAATAAAGGGGCAGTTTGCAGAGGCTTAGATACAAGATAAAAACAGAAGTTAAAAGTATATTAATATAACTGTGTTGGTTATGCAAAACTGGGGAATGGGTAATAAAGGGATTATCTATCTTTTAAAACAATAAAAATTCTGGTGTAGACTGTCCCTTTAAAGCGAGCTACAGATCCTCAATACACTACTGGGAGGTAGATGAACACATGTGGTGAGCCCATGAGAAGAGGCAAATTGTAGCCACCAAGATCCCAGTAGTGCATTGCTGGACTCATATGAGTCTACACATGTCCAAAGTGCTCTAATACTAAAGTACTGACAATGATGAACTGATAAAGAGTAACAAGACAGACACTACCAATTCACAGTCATAATATCTCAAATGACTGCACACAGGTTAGGGCAAAAGGGGAAGAAGGGAGGGGAAAAAACAATAAATAATATATTTTGTTCCTCAAGCACTATCTCTACTCTATTCACCCCACCACCAATAGTCACCCAACCTCAAAGTCTTACTCTAGCTCCAAACTTTAACTAAGACATCCTTTCTAAAAAGTCACATAATACATAAATCAAACCTTATGTCAAAACATTAACCCATATGTCCCAAATTTTCTAATAACTGTGCTCTCTATCGTACATTCTATAAACTCCCCTTTCCACACATGCCAAATAATCTATCATATTTGTCACTTTCATCAAAGCTGGAGGATCCTGCTTCTTCCATTCTTTTTTATTAGCTGCAACAATGTAGATAGCACACATCCCAATAGTCCACTCCCATATAGAAACCAGAATTAGTCAAGCAACATGACATCATTAGCAAACAGCAAAATTAGTGTCAGTAGACTCATCAATAGTGACTCCCTCAATTAAGGAACAGTTTCTGAGAGGCTGTGCAAAAGCAAAGATAAGCAGAGACAACGGCACCCTTGTCTTGTACCATTACTGGTAGTAATTTCAGGAGAGCAAAACCACTCTTAAAAGAGACATAAAACCCAAATGTTTTCTTCCATGTTTCAAATAGAACATACAATTTTAAACAATTTTACAATTTACTTTTTAAAATTGTATTCTCTATCTGAATCATGAAAAAAAAATGGGTTTCATGTCCCTTTAACTCTGGTATAAGGACCCAAATATAATGCCTGAATTGAAAAAATAAAAGCATCCAGGACTCTAAAACTCTTCAAAACTTCTTCTGCCTTCTCCTCATCAAGGGACAGGTCGACCATGGGGATACCTGTCATTTTAGCCTCTGAGAAGATATTGAGAGCTTACAGGTATTATCATAGCCCTGTTGACTTTCTGTAAACCCAACCTTGTCAACATGTTTAGAGAGGGCAATAAATATACCAGTCTACTTGCAATATTTTTTTAAATAAAACTTAATGTCCAAATTAATTAGAGCTATTGGCCTATTATTACCACGTTGTAACAGCCTTTTAACGGGTTTCAAAATAGTTTAAATAATTGCTTCCAAAAATTCTTTACAAACCTCACATGAAAATATTGAATACAACCTGCAAAACAGGGGTTATAACTTCCCCTAACTTCTTATACAATGTTCCAGTGAAGCCATTGGGACCAGGGGCCTTTTTATTTGTTTAAAGTGTATGTAAACTCACTGATAGCAGACAATGCAAAATGCTTTACCTCCAAAAAATAGCCTAAGTTTAAGTCATCGTTTTTTTAAATACATTATATTACATCAATTTATATACTTATCTATTTCTAATCGTCCTGCTCTCTCCCTCCGCCCGCCATTTTGTTCCGCTTTTAGTACTTTGATTGACAATTTACTCAACTAATAATCTGCCTTACCCCGTGGCGTCCAGCCCCTTTTTCCAAACGTCACTCTTACTTTATCCGCATGCGTCTTTTCTATGCGCATGCGTAAACAAACCAGCTGAATTTCAAAGCGCTGCGCGTTCACGCTGTTCGCATGCGCATATAAAGCCAGCAGCCACAACATTGCCCGATGCATGCGCACACAAAGAAGACACCGTGAACGAGCTTAGCAAATATGTCATAGAGCGGGTGGGACCGCTCTAGACGTTATGAGGAAGACAACAGGGAAGTAATGGATGGGAGGAGCGATAAGCGAAAACGGAGCTAAGTTTACAACTAAAATATAATCTTTGATCTTGACATTTTTAATCCAAAAACAATGCGTTTTGACTGACACAGATAATATGAATGAATATTTAATATTGAAAACAGGAAAATTTACATTCACTTTAATTGCCTTATACACTTTGACAGAAAATGTATCCATCAAAGACTCCCACACTCCCTCAGAGTGCTCAGGTAGGAGTAAAATAGATTTAAAAAAAAAGGATTTACCCCACCTATAGTTAATAAATTATCTCTCATGAGCCTGGGTATTTTATAGCTTCTCATTATAAGTAGCAAAAGCTTTATCAATTTCCTCGTGGGCATAAATAAGTACCTCAGTATGAGAAATTCTTGATCATGCTGTGCTTCCCTGAAGTTTCTTGGTCAACAATGTATAAGCCTTGTTGCTCTTATAACACATTAATTGTTTAGGCCAAAGGGTCGTCTCCTTAACCGTTCAAATACCTGATCCTTAATCTGGGCCCTGAGTTTATTAATCTCCATTGAAAGCACATCAGTAGGATTGTTTTTGTTGGCACATTCTTTCTGATGTAACTCGCAGTTCTCCTAGCGACTTACTACACTCTTTTCGTTGTCTTGCCACACTCTCTATACATAGGCCTCTAACATAAGCCTTCAGAGCAACCCAAATTACCTGAACTGATGTTTGACCCAAAAAATTTCTAACAATATATTTTTCTACAGTATGTTCTGTGAAGAATGGAAAATCTAGAACTTCCCAAAGAAATTGAGGAAAACGCAAAAAAAAAGTTTGGCTGTCATTCCAGCGTCATTCAATATAGTTAAGTATAAAGCAATTAATTATTTAGTATCCATTAAAGAAATAATCAAGCCTTAAATAGCACTGACGGGGTGAAGAAAAAAAATTGAGAAAGGAACACCAAATGTCATACAAATTGTATTGTGCCACCTCTAAGGATGGGTGAATGTTTTGCAACATTTGAACAATTAAACAAATTTTAACACATTTGTTCGTTCGTCTTTAATGTTTGTACAACTTTCTAACATTCATTTAATGTAATAGTATTACTAATGCAATTATGCAATATTCAAATTAGAAAAATTAAAATCAATATATTGTAATAGTGTTTCTAATGCTTTCTTTAAAAGTAATATTCTAATTATGCAATATTTTCAAAATAGAAACATTCAAATTGATTTATTTATATCTAATATGTATCAATTTACTAAATTCCCTACCACATGAACTATTGAACTTCTGAAAAGCATTTGTTAAATTGAATGTTACTTTTGAAATTTCGATTGTGGATATTCAATCTAATTATGAACATTCGAAAAAATTAAAGTAACATTTGAAAAACAAAAATAACATTCTATTATCGAATTTTAAGGGATTTTCATTTGATTGTCCAAAACAAATGTCCACAGGACTATTCGTTCTACCAAGTGAATTATACTCTCAGTACATTGGCCCATGCACAGCCATCACCTCACAAAATTTAGACCACAAGGAGATCGTATAAGAGTCATACCATTTTTCCCTACTTCAGCTTTTTGTCAAAACCGGATCCCAAATTAGATTAAAGTCCCCCCAAACAAGAAGGATTCCTTGTTTTAATGACAAATAGTCATTAAAAAGCCAAGAGTGTTTTTCAAATTTAAATTGGTTGGTGGAGTAAAATATGACTGCGCCAGTAAGCTTAAATATGCTAATAATATATTGCCTTTCCAGATCACTCTCGGTATGTAAATGTTCAAATATGAAACATGATAGCTACCCCTCTTATCTTATTGGGAACAGATGCTTCCAGTACAAACAGGAAATATGAGGACTTTACTGTGGGTTTTGTGCTAACCAATGGGTTTCCTGTTAAAAGGCTATCTCTGCTTTCAGTAATCTAAGGTTATTAACAAGGACACTCCTCTTTGTAGGCAAATGAGACAATTTTAACTGTATCTATACTATACCTATAGCCATTGAGTAATAAAAAAGGGGGGTGTAGGGCAAAACAGGAAGCATATACTATAGTGGGGTTTAGAAAGAAAGAAAATCTCTGCATGCTATCACAGAGCTATGAAAATATATAACTGTAACCAATAGCACACTACAACAGTGCTAAAATCTAAAATGAGATCAGATATGAAATCTTATGTTTACTCAGTACACTTGGGGGGGGGGGGGGTACTGACAAGAAACTAGTACCCGGGAGACTAATGAGGCTGAGAAGGCAGCCACCACCCAGCCAGGCATAACATAACTGCAAAGGTACATTAAAGGAACACTCAAGTCAAAATTAAACTTTCATGATTCAGATAGAGCATGCAATTTTAAACAACTTTCCAATTTACTTCAAATTTACTTCCATTAACAACATGTGCACAGTCTTTTTATATTTAAACTTTTTGAGTCAGCAGCTCCTACTGAGCATGTGCAAGAATTCACAGAGCATACGTATATACATTTGTGATTGGCTGATGGTTGTCAGATGATACAAAGGGAGTGGAAATGGACATAACTTTGACATTTGTAAGAAAAAAATCTACTACTCATTTGAAGTTCAGACTAATAAAGGCTATTACATTGTCTTTTTATCATGCATGTGTTACTTATACAAATCTACTGTATTTAAAGGAACATTAAATGCAATTTTTTTCTTTCATGGTTCAGATAGAGAATATAATTTTAAACAGCATTCCAATTTACTTCTATTATTTGATTTTCTTAATACTGCAGATATCCTTTGTTGAAGAAATAGCAATGCACATGGGTGAGACAATCACACGAGGCATCTATGTGCAGCCACCAATCAGCAGCTATGGAGCCTCTCTATATATGCATTTCAACAAAGGATATCAAGAGAATGAAGAAAATTAGATAATAGAAGTAAATTGGAAATTTGTTTAAAATTGTATTCTCTATCTGAATCATGAAAGAAATTTTTTGGGGTTTCATGTCCCCTTAATGGTCCTTTAAAAGAAATGTTAAGAATAAACATAACAGCAGTACAATAATTCACAATAAACACATTTTTTTTTCCATTATTTAAAAAAACGAATGTTTCTCTCTTGCGTAAGACTCATTTTTGTATTTATGCTTGTGGTACCAGAAAGCTGTAGCCAGTGAGTAATTAATTCCCAGAGGTCAATTCTGCATATGAATGATTATTTTCAATATCAATTTCATCAGCATTAAAGTGACACTGTAAATGTTTTTCTTCCTCCTAAAACAGCTCAGCTTTTTAATGTTGATTATTTTAAGGAAAAAATATAAAGAAAAAACTTTTAAAAATTGAAACTGATACAACTGCATCAGGTAGATCGGCATTAGTATTGAGATTTGTGGAGGTGACATGCAGATAAGCAAACACTGAGTTAAAGAAGAAAAGTGCATTCAATGTGGAACAATAAGAGTATAGCTGTAGACCTTTCCATTTTTGTTTAATTAATGGGAAAATGAATGCGGCCTTGCAGTTGAGCAGTTTAATTTAATTCTTAGTTTAGCAATACACTGATAAGTAGCTCACTTATAAAGAATAAAAGTTCCTTTCCATAACAAATTAAGCATTTACAAGGCTGAAACATTCATTTGTAGAAGTCTCTAATAAAACAAAACACTGCAACTGTTCTACAGCTGAAATTTAACATATAGATAGTAAACACATATATAGTTTTCAAATAAATGGGCCAGATTATGAGTGGATCGATATCGATATTGTGGGGAACGTATACGCGATTGCGATGTTCTTTATGTTTGAATCCATATTAGAAGTGGGGGGCTGTTTAAATTACCACAAATTTATTTGTTTACGCATCCCATGTTTTCTGTGAGTGGTGTTGAGCGGCAATGTCCACTAGTATTACAAATTAAAAGTAAATGCAATCACACAATCACATTTAACGCTCAAGCTTCTTATGCAACCTGAAAGGTTGTGTAAAGAGTTTTGCTGTAGGAAAAAGTTGCACTAAACTACTCTATTAACCCCTAAACGCCCACCCCCACATAGCAAACTACCCCTCTACACTATTAACCCCTAAACCGCCACAACCCCACATTGCAAACTACCCCACTACTCTATTAACCCCTAAACCACCACACACCCCTTATAGCAAAATACCCCACTACTTAAGTAACCCCAAAACCGCCACACCCCCAGATCACAAAATACCCCACTACTCTTTTAATCCCTAAAACGCCACACCCCCACATCGCAAAATACCACTCTAAACTATTAACCTCTAAATTCTCACAACCCCCTCTGCAGAATACCCACTGACATCTAAACCCCCTGACCAGCTTAATTCCCTAAAATCACACAGCCTATGTTACCCCAAAAAATATCTTTACCTGAAAAAAAAACTGACAGTACTTTTAAAAATAAAAAATCCTAAACTTACCTTAAAAAAAACGTAGCCTTACCTAAAAATTTAATAACATTACAGAAACCCCCCCCCCAGTTATGCCTATTCTAAAACCCCACATAAAACAAATACCCCAAAATAAAAAACATATACTAACACTAAACTACAGCAATAGCCCTTAAAAGTTTTTTTGTAGTGCATTGCCCTAAAGTGACTTAGCTCTTTTTCAAACAAAATAACCCCCAACACCAATCTACAAGTCCCCCCCCATCCCCCGAAAAAAGGCTATCTAAAAAAAAAGGGCATTTGGCTGGGAGTTGCCCTTAGAAGGGAATTGAGCTCTTTTTCTGCCCAAAATAAAATTAAAAAAAACACAAGCCTAATCTGAAAAAAAAAACACCCAAAAAATTCCTAGCAGTAAACCCCAAAGATGGTACAAAGTTGAATCCATCTTCATCCCAGTGATTACCGCCACCTGAAAAAAGGTGAATAACCGCCGGGATAAAGATGGAGTGCCGCCACTCGGATTCAACTTTGGTGAGTACCATCTTTGGGGTTTAGTGTTACAATATTTTAAGTGTTTTTTATTTTATTTTAGATTAGGGTTTTTGTTTTGTTTTTCATTTTATTTTGGGCAGCAAAATAACTAAATGCCCTTATAAGGCCAATGCCCAGCCAAATGCCCTTTTCAGAGCAATTTTTAGAGTAGTTTTCTTTTAGATAGCTTTTGTTTTGGGGTGGAGGGTTACTTGTAGATTGGTGTTGGGTTTTTTTTAATTTGAAAGGTAGCTAAGTCACTTTAGGCTAATGCCCTACAAAATGCCTTTAAGAGCTATTGCTGCTTTGCTCTATAGCCTCTCTGAGGTTTAAAATCAGAAGGCAAGAAAGAAGGGAAAATAAATAATACAAGTATACTGAAAAGTTGTTTATTATACATCATTTCAACTTTTCAGGAGATATTCATTTTTTATTTAATTTTAAACAACTTTTCAATGAACTTTTATTATCTAATTTATTTTGTTTTCTTTGTATCCTTTGTTAAAAATCATGCCTAGGAAGGCAAAGGAGCTGCTAATTGATAGCTGCACATGTTTATTTTTTCTCCCATTTTCCAGCCCCATCATCCATCAGCCAATCACAGACTAGTAGATGTATACCCTGTGAGCTTGTGCACGTGCTCAGTAGGATCGTGTTTCCCAGAAAGTGTGAATATAAAAGACTGCAAAATTTGATAATGGAAGTAAATTTGAAATTGTCTTAAAACTGCATGTTCTTTCTGAATCATAAACATTTATTTCGACTTGAGTGTCCCTTTAATCAAATTAACTAAAAAATAAATAAAGAGCAACAAAGGGCCGCATTACAACCCAGATGCATTATGGTTTGTCACTATTAGTATAAAGTAGTAGCACATGTACAAATATCTTATTTTCATAGAATGAAACAACACAACGAGTGACAGTCACCCTACTTTGATACATTTTGAGGATAATAGAATTATAGAAATAAATCATCTCATATTAAAAAAAAGACAGATCTGGATTTCAGAAAAGGTAACTGAAAATCCATCACCTAACAAAAGAGGTCTTATGTAGTCAGACAAAAAAACATGAAATTAAAGACAAATGGCTTATGCCATTATTCTCAATTTGAGTTGCAATGATAGTTCCTTACTATGAAGAGGAATTTATTTACTACGGGATGGGAAGAGAAAAACTTTATAAAGTTAGCCATGAAATAAAACGGATTGTAGGGGGTATTTATCTCTTCTACTTATCATATCTAACCTTTATTTCTGTACCCCCAAGTACATATTTATTATCTTAAATTGATGGTGTTTTGTTCTTCACACAGAGGTCCTAAATGACCAATATCCTGCAGTCCATTTCCGTGTTTTATATGTGTCTGGGGAAAATACAAAGGGCCTGTGTCACCCTTCTTTACATCCCAGTGTGTTTGGTTGAAGGCATGCATTGTATGACTCTAGATTAAAGTGAAAGTAAATTGTGTACCTTTACAACACACTACTGCATTGTCTATATGTCTAACAACAAAACCGCTATATTTTTTTAAATAAAATTATTGATTTAGTTATTTATTTGATTACTTTATCGTTGTTCCGTTCTGCTCCTGACTCCTCCCATCTTCTACTTCCTATCATTTTGACTGTTTACGTATAGAGCGGTCCCACCCGCTCCATACGTATCAGAGATGCGCGTTCCCAAGGACCCTTACTATTGCGCATGCGCGATTCAAACACTCTAACCGCATTGCGCATGCGATTGTCACTCTGCCCGGTCTCAAGAGTGCATGCGTCTACTTCGAAAGTTGTGAAAATAAGAACAAGCCAATGTTAGCATAAAATAAAATAAAATCGTTGGTTTAGGCTTTCACACGGACCGAGGCACTTGCATTGCAATACGTCTGCAGATGACGTATATGATCACTCAGGCAAAAATGTTATGCGCATGCGCGAATCGGCTACGCGCATTCAAGCCTAAACAAAAGATAGTATGTGTAACGCATGCGCAAGAATAAGGCGATGACGTTGCTGCACGGCCGCCTATCGGCCAGAATTTCAATTGGCCCACATAAAAACGTGATCAGGAAGAAAATAAGAGAAAAAAAACGGGTTGTTTTTAGCGACGGAAAAGTTACTAGTTTATTACAGGTAAAACTTGATTTTAACACAAGGAACAAAAATTTCATGAATGAAAGTCCTATTGATTTTAAAGCTAAAATTAAATTACGGTTAGCAGCAAAGTAAAGTTTACTTTCACTTTAAGGAGCCAGGGAGGAAGAGACTATGACATGGTCCTAGGCCTATCTGTAACTAACTCTTCCATTTTGCTTTTAATCTAGTTGTGTGCTTGCAAGAGAGGGCTAGACTAGGCCTATGTGTTGTGTTAATAATTTTGTTTTGTAATTTTCCCTATGGACTTTGCACCCAGGCTTGTCTGAGGTTAACTGCCTGAGTCACTGAAAGATGTGCGTCAGGCTGTGAATGCTGGTGAGCACATAGGGCTGTGAGTTTTGCAAGGTCATGGGATGTATTCCCATACGGGTTTGAGAGTAACATCCATTTCCATGTTTTGTATGTGTCTAGGGAAATTACAAAGGGCCTTTGTCACTCTTGTTTGTATCTCAGTGTGTTTGGCTGATGGTATTGTGTTGCGGTTAGGGACTCAGGGAGGAATAGACTTTAAAATGTCCTTGGGCCTATCACCGTTTGGAAAAATACTGTGACTTAGCTTTCAATTTTGCTTTTAATCAATCTGTGTGCTTGCAAAAGAGTGCCAGACTTTCTATGTGCGTTTCTATATGAAGTAATACGTCTTAGTCCAAGGTATCAGCTGCCTCTTTAAATCTTCATCACTTAGGGTTATACATAGATAAAAATATCTGTTACAAATGTACATACAACACAAGCAATAAATAAACCATTTAATCTGTGACACTAATAAAATGTATTATATAAATTCACACAGCACAATAAAACATATGTGTAACAAATATACTCTTCCAGTTACGAAGGTTTCAGATTTCACTGCCTTTTGCCATAAATAAATAGAAACAAAAAGTAAATAGTGTAATGTTGTTGATAGCAGGTTAAAATGAAGATTTCCTAGAAGTGGTTGGAAATTAGTTAAACTCTTCAGAGCTGTAACTCAGCTCCTAGTGTTAACAGCATTTGGTAAAATTGCTGTCCCTGTTTGAAGGGAAGCTCCTCACTCATGGATAAAGGGACACTGTACTGTAGAATTATCTTTACAATGTAAAATGTATGAGATATTGCTCCTTTTGGTTTATTTTCGTATTTGGAAATAGCTGGGTTTGTTGTTTGAAACCACAACCTATCAAAATGGGTTGAGCTTGCAGGGAAATCAGATATCCTTAGTTTATTACTTTCTGTTCACAAACATGCTTCTTTATATTATCTCTGTAAACAAAAGCCCACTATTTAGAACAATTTAAAATTAAAGGATTACAAAACATTGTCATTTTGCATCTCTAAAAAACATACCGATCCGTTAATACAGCATAATGCAATCCATCCTACCTATATTTAGCTGAAAACAAAGCCTTAGTGTAGTTTAAAATTAAATTGTTTTCCCCAGCTGTGATGTCACTTAAACATCCCACCAGAACGAGCCTTGAATCTGTATTCTGTTCTCCGCATATCATTATCTGATTTTTACATCATCATGCGCCTGCGCACTAGTCCAATATCCTAACGCATGTGCACTTTCTCTAGTTGACGATGATGCTTGGCAGAATAAAATGCTCATTATTTCTAGGGGCGATTATTAGCGCTCTGTACTTACCTTCAGCCGATCCGCTCACAGACACGCTCTACAATAGATTAAGCATGCCAGCTAGTCTATGGAAGCTGCGGCAGGGTAGGTTGACATCACCAGTAACGTCACTGAAAGTTTGGGACATGCGCACTACAGACAATCCGCCGCCATCTTCCTACCCAGGTAGACCCCATTGATAGGACTCTGATAACGAGTCCTACAGAGGGTTTTTTAGAAATGAATATATTTTGAATACAGGATTATAAGGAAGCGAAAGAGAAACGCTAATAGTATGTATTTATGAAATGATCATATCTGAAAAGTTCTTTTATTTTAAATAAAGTATTTTTTTGTGTTTAGTGTCTCAAACATTGTATTGCTTATCTTTTCTACCTCATTCTGGGAGTGTAATTTCTTCTGCGAACCAGCGTGATAAATTTATCCGTTAAAGGGACTTGAAACCAACATTTTTTCTTTCATGATTCAGATAGAGAATGCAATTTTAGACAATGTTCCAATTTGCTTCTATTATCTCATTTGTTTTGATCTCTTGTAATTCTTTGTTGAAAAAGATAACTAGCTACAGTACCTTTATTAGTGGCAAGCCTTATGCGCATGCAGACTGTAGCTTTGTCAACGCCTGGTCTAGAGCTTTTATAGCACGTAAACAGGCCAGATATATCTGTCTAGAGCATTTATAGCACATGAAGAGGCCAAGTACAGCTTCTATGTCATCAGAGTCTTGGAGAAAAGAGAACAAGGACATAAAATCATGGTGTAAAGAACATAAAACAGAGAGATTATCAAGGAGGGATCACGCACAGAGGAAAATAACAAGAGTTCTAATCTTTTTATCCTGCATGCATTGTAACCTTTAGTGGTAGGATGCTGAGATGCACGTGCCTAGTATTCATGGTACTCTTCCATTTAGAGCTCCCTTTTTATATTTTTTTTGTTGAATGAATGTCTTGCCAAGGTCCTGGTAGCCCTGCAAGAAGCTGTTTATGTCATTAGCTGTGAGAATGAAGTGAAATTTCCCAACTCATTATTTGAATTCTTGGCACAACTAAAGCTACCATTATCTATTTATTTGTGCAAACATTGCTAAGGATTACCAGCGTAGCAGCTTTCAGTGATACCAGCCATGTTTGCTTCTAATCTCAAGCTTTGTGTTATACTCAGTATTACAGAGCACACAAGGGTGTGTTTCTTATTTAGGACAAAAACTCCATCCTTTTTGTAACTTTTCATAAGCAGTTTCAATCCTTATGTTAGCTTCTTCAAAGCAATAGTCTGTATCCTTGTCAGGGGCCCATGCCGATAATAGTGCCAATTTATTTTCTAAAACAAAATATGAATATTTTTTGGTAAATATTCTGCACTATACAGTGCACTCTGCTGTATTTATAACTTAATGGACATAGGAGTACAAAAGCAAATGACCTAATTTTGACTTTTTTTGTCTCTTTAAATAATAAAAACATATTTTTATTGCTATAGTATTATGAAACGCAAACAAAAGATAGTTTTGCAAACACATCTGCTGAATGCAGCATTACTGTAAATAATACATGTGAAACAATCTAATAATCCATCCTTATGAAATGCCATAATGTTTGCTGGTTTGTTGGGTGTGTGAAAATTAAAGAGACAGTCTACACCTTAGTCAACTTAAAGTCTTACCTTAGATTAAACTGCAAATAGCCTCCTGCACCTTTTCTATATCAAGCAACAGGAACGGTAAAAAAGTTATTTTAAGATTAAAAGAGTTTCAGGCCACTTTGAAATGGCTGTCAAGTTCCACCCACTGATGACATCACAATCTGGGCTGCATCTAGGCACTCTGCTGAGTATTATTGACAGTCTGTCGAATCCAACTAGTGAGCCTTTTGTGATTTTATGCAACCCAGACTATGATGTATTCTGTAGGAGGAGCTTGGCAGCCATTTCAAAGTGACCAGAAATAATATTCATTTTAAAATAACTGTTTTACCATTCTTGCTGCATGCTATAGGTGCAGGAGGCTATTTGCAGCTTAATCTAAGGTAAGACTTTTAGATGAGTAAGGTGTAGACTGTCCCTTTAAGGTCATAGGCTTCAAGCAGCTGCCTTGCAGTGATAATGAGAATGAATGAGAAAAGGTTACCTGCTGAGTCCATAAAAAGTAACTGTTTTATGTAGTAGCAGCTCTTGATACAACTAAACTACACTTTTATGTCAAGCATCATACACATTTATTAACAAAAAACTCATATTGTGTTTTAATTCAAAATTACACCTTTAGGTTTATTCTGGCAGCTGAAATATACAATTTTGGAACTATCACCCATTATGAATTTTCACTGAGAAAGTATTGTTCTTTGTGCAGAGTGTGTGATAAGATAAGCAAATCTGTTCTTCCTGCAGGCTAAGTCCATTTTAAAGGGGCATCTCCATGAAAACAGTGCATGATGTTTTCAGTGAACAAAATCAACTATTTAAAATACACAAATAAACCTAAACCAATTGTACAGTGCAGTGTCCATTAAACAGTAAGTAGATGGTATGGGGTAGATTTATCAAACCCCGAATCATGTCCGCCCTGCATACACTGTCTGCATTTCACATTGCACAAGCATTTTGCAACAAATGCTTGTGCAATGCCGCCCCCTGCACATTCGCAGCCAATTGGCCGCTATCAGGGGGTGTCAATCAGCCCGATCGGATCGGGATGATTGCAGTCCGCCACCTAAAAGTTGGCGGACGAGTTAAGGAGCAGCAGTCTTATGACCACTGCTTCTGAATTCCTGTTTCCGGCGAGTCAGAAGGCTCGGGGCAAAAAAATCAGCATCCGCTGCTTAGTAAATATACCCCTATGTCTGCATTAATCCTTTCCACCTCACACTTAAACCATAAGACATGTGTACACACAAGTAGTGATGTTGCGAACTTAAAATTTTCCGTTTGCGAACAGGGAACGCGAACATCCGCAAAAGTTCGCGAACGGGCGAACCGAGAGAACCGCCATTGACTTCAATAGGCAGGCGAATATTAAAACCCACAGGGACTCTTTCTGGCCACAATAGTGAAGGAAAAGTTGTTTCAAGGGTACTAACACCTGGACTGTGGCATGCCGGAGGGGGATCCATGGCAAAACTCCCACGTAAAATTACATAGTTACATAATTACATCACCTAACATTCCTAAATTGTTTGGAATAACGTACTTTAAAACATCAGGTATGATTTTGTATCGATCAGGTAGTGTAAGGGTTACGCCCGCTTCACAGTGACAGACCAAACTCCCCGTTTAACGCACCGCAAACAACCGCAAGCAGTCCATTTGCACAACCGCAAACTCCCCATTTGCACAAGGTTGGATACCAAGCTAGCCATGTGCCGTTCCTTGTCCTCACTGATGTCATTGAAGGTCTCTTCCTCCACCCAGCCACGTACAACACCAAGGGTCCCCGAAAGGTGACAACAAGCCCCCTGGGACGCCTACTGTGTTTGGTCTTCCACCTCCTCAAAGCCACCTTCCTCCTCTGACTCCTCTTCTTCAGACTCCTCTCTCTGCGTTATTATAAGGTGTGTTAAGTAGTACTATTCCTATCAGTTTAATCCCTGTTCCGTCCCTTATCAGGAGACGTGTATATGGCATGGATTTTAGGAACCAGGAGATGGAAAAAGATGCTTGGTCGGTCCTCCTACTTCAAATTTGGGGCACTGCGCGTGCAATCTAATGTGCCACCAGATAGGAGTGGTGTGTTAAGTAGTACTATTCCTATCAGTTTAATCCCTGTTATGTGCCTTTTTTATTGGTTTGGTTTTTGAAGCCACAGTGTTGCACCAGAGGCCAGAAAAATTAGGCATGTACACATGCCTGAAAAATTAGGTATTGTTGCGGCCAGAAAAATTTATGTTTGTTTCCCAGGCAGAAAGTGCCCTAAAACATTGCGGCTTGAACCCTAGTTGGTGGCGGATAAGTCACGCAAGTCATCCGGCATTCGAAGATAAAATACAGCACCGTGTGGACCATTTTTAGCCCAAGGCAGCTCATCTCATCAGGCCTTTTTTACTCGAATGTATGGCCCAATGTCAGTCCCTTCGGGATCCATCCCTCATTCATCTTAATAAAAGTGAGGTAATCTAGACTTTTTTGACCTAGGCGACTTCTCTTCTCAGTGACAATACCTCCTGCTGCACTGAAGGTCCTTTCTGACAGGACAATTTAAGCGGGGCAGGCCAGAAAATCTATCGCAAATTGGGATAGCTCAGGCCACAGGTCAAGCCTGCACACCCAGTAGTCAAGGGGTTCATCGCTCCTCAGAGTGTCGAGATCTGCAGTTAAGGCGAGGTAGTCTGCTACCTGTCGGTCGAGTCGTTCTCTGAGGGTGGACCCCGAAGGGCTGTGGCGATGCATAGGAGTTAAAAAGCTCTGCATTTCCTCCATCAACAACACGTCTGTAAAGCGTCCTGTCCTTGCCGGCGTGGTCGTGGGAGTCGTAGGATTATTTTCACCTCTTCCCCTGTTAGATTCCCGTTGTGCTGTGACATCACCCTTATACGCTGTGTAAAGCATACTTTTTAATTTATTTTGGAACTGCTGCATCCTTTCCGACTTGTGGTAATATGGTAACATTTCAGGCACTTTATGCTTATACCGGGGGTCTAGTAGCGTGGACACCCAGTACAGGTCGTTCTCCTTCAGCTTTTTTATATGAGGGTCCCTCAACAGACACGACAGCATGAAAGACCCCATTTGCACAAGGTTGGATGCCGAGCTACTCATGTCCCATTCTTCGTCCTCAGTGATCTCACTGAAGGTATCTTCTTCACCCCAGCCACCTACAACACCACGGGTACACTTACACTACTATTAAACAAGATATGAGTGGTGGCACTGGGCAAGTGGGCCCAGTATAAGCTGTGAGCCTGAAACAAAAAAGCAGACTGATGTTTCACAGTCCAAATTTTTGTTTTTGTTTTTAAATGTACACTTACACTACTATTAAACAAGATATGAGTGGTGGCACTGGGCAAGTGGGCACAGTATACGCTGTGAGCCTGACACAAAAAAGCAGACTGATGTTTCACAGTCCAAAAAGTTTTATTTTTTTTAAATGTACACTTACACTACTATTAAACAAGATATGAGTGGTGGCACTGGGCAAGTGGGCACAGTATACGCTGTGAGCCTGACACAAAAAAGCAGACTGATGTTTCACAGTCCAAAAAGTTTTTATTTTTTTAAATGTACACTAACACTACTATTAAACAAGATATGAGTGGTGGCACTGGGCAAGTGGGCCCAGTATAAGCTGTGAGCCTGACACAAAAAAGCAGACTGATGTTTCACAGTCCAAAAAGTTTTTTTTGCTTTTAAATGTACACGTACACTACTATTAAACAAGATATGAGTGGTGGCACTGGGCAAGTGGGCACAGTATACGCTGTGAGCCTGACACAAAAAAGCAGACTGATGTTTCACAGTCCAAAAAGTTTTTTGTTTTTAAATTTACACTACTGTTACACCAGATATGAGTGGTGGCACTGGGCAAGTGGGCACAGTATATGCTGTGAGCCTGGCACACACGCTGGCAGGCAGGCAACTGCAATTAGATTACACAAGCAGACTGATGTTTCACAGTCAAAAAAAAATATTTTTTTTAAATTTACACTACTGTTACACCAGATATGAGTGGGGCCACTGGGCAAGTGGGCACAGTATATGCTGTGAGCCTTTCACACACGCTGGCAGGCAGGCAACTGCAATTAGATTACACTAGCAGACTGATGTTTCACAGTCAAAAAAGTTGTTGTTTTTTTAAATTTATGCTACTGTTACACCAGATATGAGTGGTGGAAATGGGCAAGAGGGCCTGGCACACACGCTGGCAGGCAGGCAGGCAACTGCAATTAGATTACACAAACAGACTGATGATTCACAGTCGAAAAAGTTTTTTTTTTTAATTTACACTACTGTTACACCAGATATGAGTGGTGGAACTGGGCAAGTGTGCCTGGCACACACGCTGGCAGGCAGGCAACTGCAATTAGATTACACAAGCAGACTGATGTTTCACAGTCAAAAAAGTTTTTCTTTTTTAAATTTACACTACTGTTACACCAGATATGAGTGGTGGCACTGGGCAAGTGGGCACAGTATACGCTGTGAGCCTGGTACACACGCTGGCAGGCAGGCAACTGCAATTAGATTTCACTAGCAGACTGATGTTTCACAGTCAAAAAATTAATTTATATTTATAGAATGCTTATTTTGCAGCAGTTAAACAAGTGCTTTTGTTACTGTGTTATTGTTGTCACCCAGCATCAAATCCAACATGATCCAATATATGTTTTGTCTTTTCACAAACTGATTTAATTTTGTTTAGAACAGTACATTTTATTTGCAGATAAAAAGGGTTGTTACTCAGTCTTCCAGTTTTATACAAAAAAAATGATATATTAAAGTTCAGAAAACATTATATCTCCTGAATTAATTTACTACATTTTCCTTACCTCTTGTGCTTGAAAGTGATTCCAATTTAGGTATTAATACAATTCATATATAAATGCCAAACAAATTATTCTAAAATCAAAATTGTTATATTGTCTTGTAATATTATCTATTTACCCCTTTGCCAAAATGTCAGTCCTGAAATTTGAAAAGTTTTTCACATATTATTTTATCCATTTATTTGATAAGTTAAGGGACAGTCATAAGAAACAAAATTGTCAAGTCAATTATTTTCTGACTCCACTGAATTTCTATTACAGAGATTTGAAAAGGGTCTAAAGAGCTGTTGATAACAGCAAAATGTTTGCTGATCTTGAGTTTGTACAAATCTTGAATTTGACCATCATACATTTTTGCTGTCAGGCAATTCACCTGTCTGAAGTCAAACGTGAACTGATATTTTTCTGAAGCAATAATTTACATTTAAACTCTCTAATCTTACTGAGTGTAGAGCAGTTTATATCAGATGTGACTTCTGTCTATAGGATATATTTACTATAGCACAGTAGCTATTATCACCAGGTTATAGTCATTCTGAAGAATTGCCTTCAATGAACAAATATAGCCTTACCATGGTATTCCTTTTCATAAAGCCAATTATATCTTAAACTCTTTGTCAATGTCAGTTACAATCTTTTTACTGCTTAGTCCGTGTAACAGTATTTATCAGCTAATGTTACAGTATCTGACATTCTGAGATATCCCTCAGCCTCTTGATTTTACTATAATTCAGACATCCACAAAGTCTTTTGCCAGATTCTGTCAATGACTGAATCTCAATCACTGCACATGTATTTTGATTTATTCCTCAGTCACTACGTGTCACGTTCTACATGTCTGAAAGATTGATGAGTCACAAGGTCTCTGTCAGAAACCACATCACAGCTACCAACATGTTTATTCTTAAAAAAAGTCTTTTTTTTTAATCTTTTTTTTTTCTTCTTCCATAGTTAAAGCTACAGCCCACACAAACATTTTTATTGTTTTTAAAAAAAAAAAGGTAATCACTTTATTACCCATTCCCCAGTTTAGCATAACTAACAGTTATATTAACCCACTTTTTACGTTGTTTTACCTCTGTGATTACCTTGTATCTAAGCTTCTGCAGACTGCCCTCTTATTTCAGTGTTTTTTACAGACATGCATTTTAGCCAATTAGTGCTGACTCATAAATAACTCTGGGAGTGCGTACAATGTTACCTATATGGACTAGCAATGTCTAATTGTCAAAAACTGTCATAATTCACTGAGATGAGAGGTGGCCTTCAAGGGCTTAAACATTAGCATATGTCTACCTTGGCTTAGCTCGTCAGTGCTTGTCTTATATAGCTAAAGAAGGGACTGCATCTAGGAAGCGATGTGCAGACCTTCTGCTGGCATTTCAGCTAATGCGCACAAGGTAGGCAGTCTCACAGGCTGCCAGCCAATGCACGCACTGAATGTGCCTTGTCTCCCCCTCACCCCTTCCTTCATGCCTGTGATGGGTGCATGGTGGAGACAGGTAACCTGTGTGTAAGAAAAAAATTAAGAAAAGCCCTCTTCTTAACTTTTTTCTTTAAGCAGTTTAGTGTGTGTGTATATATATATATATATATATATATATATATATATATATATATACGCACACAGACATGAACTAGCGCTGTCTAGCTGTGAAAAACTGTCAAAATGCACTGAAATAAGAAGTGACGTTCAAGGGCTTAGAAATTAGCATATGAGCCTACTTAGGTTTAGCTTTCAACAAAGAATACCAAGAGTACAATGCAAATGTGATGATAAAAGTAAATTGGTAAGTTGTTAAAATTTACATACCCTATCTGAGTCATGCAAGTTTAATTTTGACTATATAGTCCCTTTAGCTGCTTGCTTAACAACAGTAAGCAATAATAAAATGCTCTAACATATTATAGTATTTTATTTTTGCACTTTCATATCCCTTTAAGTTTTTTTGAAATACTATAACACAGAACTAAATGAATAAAGCGCCTGAGTGGACTTATAACATTAGTGCAACATGGAAGTAGTATGGATTGTGCTTGAGCAATGTTATTGCACAATAATATTGCTAACATTTTTGTGCTAAACTTGTTGTCTAGCCTACAGTATTTAAATAATTTATATTTTGAGAAAGTCAGGTATTGTTTCTTTGATTAAAATCATATCTCTTAAAGGGACAGCTTTGCACAACCAACATTGTTATATAAATATACTATATTTCATTTAAACCTCTACATTTCTGCCTGTTCCTAAGCCACTACAGACAGCCTCTTATCACATGCTTTTTTTTATTAGCTTTTCACAATAGACTGCTAATCCATGTATACCATATAGATAACATTGTGCTCCCTTCTGTGGAGTTATGCATGACACTGCACTAATTGGCTAAAATGCAAGTCAAGAGATAATAAATAAATAGCCATGTGATCATGGGGCTGTCAAAAGATGCTTTGATACAAGGTAATCAGAGGTTAAAAGTATGGGGAATGAGTAATAAAGGGATTATCTATCTTTTTAAACAATAACATTTGTAGTTATTTTGGAGTTGACTGTTCCTTTAACAATTTATAGAAAGAGTCTCTACGTAAACGCCAACTGACACCACTCTGCCCGGAAGATGGTGAATCCCTAGCTGTCACCAGTGATAAATGAATCAGAAAAAGTTGAAGAACCAGGCGCCAACTAACGAAGGCTTGGTGGGAATTGAAAGTTAAAATAACAGAAGTTTAATGCTAAATTAATAACATGTGTAAATACAATAAATACAAAAAAATTACAATAAAATTCCTAGTCTATGGATCCAAGACTTTTTACAATATAAAAATATATGACAATACAATAATCAGTACAAAAAATGTGAAATTCAACGTTGATAAACAGTAAACAGCATAGTGCTTTTTTCAAAATTAAGAAAGTTTGATAATATCTCTAAAAAAATAAAAAATAAGAATGACACAGTTAAGAAGCATCATATTCACATTATTTATTGAAATCGAAGATTCGATTATAACTTTAAATAAACATATTACAAACAATAAAATGTTTAGGGAATAATAATAAAAGTAAGTCCAGCTTCCCCATCTGAATGTTATGAACAATAAATAATGAAACATACATGTCTGAGCACAAAAATACTGCAGACTACACACCTCTAATAACTCCCTATCATAAACCCAGCTAATAATGACGTCACGACCAATGGGATAGCTTAAAAAACGGCACTTTCACTAAGCAACCAATGAAATGCCTCAGAAAACGGAATGATTAAAACCAATTTCGGAACATCATATGTAATATAATATAAACACAATCGACAAAAGTTCATCAGCATAGACCAATAATTTGAAGAAAAGCATGCACAGAGATTTACAACTAGGAGTACAGCATGTATATATTTGATATATAGCTGCAATTTTACGGCAGCCATCCCCAACCGGAAGTGACGTCACGATTAAACGGAGGTCAGAAAAACTCCTTTTTTTTAAGAACACTGATATACAGAATTTTAGTTTAGAAACGCACAAATGTCACTAAATATTCTTTTATGGCTCCACTCTATCAGAGACTCTGTTAAAAGGAGTATTTATATCCCTATCGTTATACACGAAACCGAAAGTAACATAGATGCTTACTTCCGGTCATTTACAGACAGACACTATAAAAGGTCACTAACGAGTACAAGAAACCAGTCTTGATAAAGGCCTAATGAGAGGCCGAAACGCGTAGACCTTGTACTGGTAAGTTTAATTCTACTGGAGCACCTTGTGAAAAACTTGCTACACATTGTATCCATTTCTTTTCTTCACAGGTATTTTTCATCAGTAATTTTATTTTTATTTTTGATTTTCGTCATTTTTGCTCTAACACTTCTACTATCTACTATGGATTGTTCTCCCATTGTATGAGTTGACCCTCTGTGTTTAAAGGTTTGGAACAAAACCCATCTTTTACCCCAGGATCTACAACGTATGACTTATTGTTTTTTTGGCGTTGAAATAGCACATTGTTTTTTTGGTGTTACCATAGCACATTGCGTTACACTATTTTTGCATATACCTCACGCACACTTATCCACAATTTTGTATTGGAACCACATATTTTTTCGAGGTTTATTTGTTTTTGGTGCTGAAACAGCAATTTTTGTCACACCTAGGTTTACAGAATTTTTCACTCACGCTTTTTTATGGATTTTGGCATTTAACTTTATTTCATTTTATTTTTGGATCTCACCAGCAATTTTTGGCTTTCAAGTTATCTTTTGGATTGCATTTTTTGGATTATCACATTAGGACATAATTTAGGAACTGATATTGAACACTGAACATTTAACATTTGATTGGTGTTTTTTGTTTTTTGTTTATTGTTTATTTTTATAAACCAACACTAATACCCATTATACTGAACATCAACTTATGGACAATTTTGTATAACTTCTGATTGCAGCAAGGTCTTATCTAAAGTACAGTAGGATACACATATATATATATTTTTGAGAATACTCTTCTTTTTTCTCTACCAGGACTATTTTTATCAACGTTGAATTTCACATTTTTTGTACTGATTATTGTATTGTCATATATTTTTATATTGTAAAAAGTCTTGGATCCATAGACTAGGAATTTTATTGTAATTTTATTGTATTTATTGTATTTACACATGTTATTAATTTAGCATTAAACTTCTGTAATTTTAACTTTCAATTCCCACCAAGCCTTCGTTAGTTGGCACCTGGTTCTTCATCTTTTTCTGTTCCTTTAATAATTTGCCTTTGCATGACAACAATGGGTCATCATGTAAACATCTGCCTGTGTGTACATGGCGACCCATTCTCATCTTAAAGGGGTATCACTGATCGCAGCAAAGGATTGGCAACTCCTCTGCACTGAATGCCGGATCTTTGGTGGCATAATGGGCAGCACTCCCAGAGCTACATGATAGCGCCAGTGATGTCACTATGAACATGCGTGGTGACATCACAGAGGGGCTAGAACCGCAAAATCACAAGCAGATAAGGGAACTGGATGGGGGTTTTCTGTTCAATCTCAGCTTCCCTACTAGCTTCCCTACTAGCCATAGACCCCCAAGGCCTTTCATTTGAAAGAGAATCACCTGTTATTTCAAATAGTCTTGTAAAGTCACAAGAAAGCAGATCTTAAAAAAAGTTCAAACAAACTACATTGGGATTGGATGGAGAATGGGACAGTTTATGCTCTATATAAAATCTATTGTGTCTAGAGACCCCTAATAAACTTTATTTTCTAGTAGACCCTCTATTAAAAACCATATATGAATTGTCTCTGTATAGCCAGGTGATTACTGTGGTAACAGTGATCACCTTGCAAGCAAAAAATGCTTTTATTTCTGTACTGCATAAATTAGCTCTAATCTATATTATAACCCCCAAAACCCCTATGGGCCCCTATTTTATTGGCTCAGCACTTGTGTGTGAAAATGGCTTATCAGCAAAAGGGTTAAACACCATAGTTTGTACATATTTTCATTTACTAAGATTGGTTATAGATAGATGACAAGTATGGAATTGAGGCACATTAGAATAAGCCATACAATGGGCATTAAATGCAACTTTAGATAGTGTATCTGTCAA